>NW_012105919.1:4115411-4120834 GCF_000951045.1 Mandrillus leucophaeus
GTAGATGATTGGTTCATTTATTCATTCAACAAACACCCATGCCCACATCTTGTCTAGGACCCAAGAGAAGGCAGGGACTCCTTGCCGTTGGTTGCCATGACAACCCAAAAGTCTTACTCCAGGCAGCTTCTCCATCCCTCCTTCTTGACGTTCCCCAAACCCAGGAACACACCACCACCCCACCCCCACACCAGGGGCTGCTTCCTTCTTCCTCCTGATCCCTTCCCACCCCTGCTCAGCATCCAAAGCCTTCTTCGGTTTCCTAGGAGCTGGCCCGGTTGCTAAGCGACAGCAATCAGTCCCTCTCATGCCTGCAAGGATCCTGCACAGCCTTGTGGCTGGGGAAGGGGCCATGGGCAAAAGTGAGCCTCTGCCCACTGCTGAGTCCCTCAGCCTGTCACCTGCCTCCCTGATTCTCCCTCAATGAGACTCTAGGGAGCCCCAGCTGGGGCCAAAGCCAGAAGCAAAAATCTGGAGGTGGTGGGAGAGGCTCAGAGAGGGCAAGGAACGGCTTTATGGTCACACAGCAAGCTAGAAATTGGAGGTCCTCTCCGATCTGGGCAGGGATTTGCCTAAAAGTGAGAGCTGGGAAGGTGAAAAAAAAAAGGCAGAAAAACAGGATGAGAGAGGAGTGGGGGAAGGGTGGAGATATTTGAGGGAGCAAAATGACAGAGAGCTGAGGAAGGGAGAAGGAGATGGCCATGACAAATAGGCAAGAGGGAAGATGGGTGTCCCATGAGCTGGTGCACCTAGAGGGCCACCTGTGGGTTTTCCTGGTCTTGCGTCCATCTTGCGTCTGACTTTTCTTTGGGACAGGACCTATCTCCTTCTCACTACCCCCTCTCACATGACTTAGTGGGGGCCAATCCCTCACTCCACTCCAGTAATGGGCTTGTCACTCAGGCCTGACCCATTATTCAATGTAATTGGTTCAGAGACAGCATGCGCCCCAGCCTGAGCCAGTAAAACTTCATCCCAGGACACTGGTTGGAAATGGTAGGAAATAGAAGTTTTTTTTCTGTTGGAGTGGCTCAGCTGGCAGGGTGCCAGACTGGAGCTGCTAGGGCCACCTCTCACCTGAGGAGAGGTTGCCTAAGAATGAAGCTAACTCAGAGACCAGCAGAGCTAAAAGACAGATTCCTAACGGCATCGTTTGAACACTTGGACCCAGCCATGCCTGAAGCTACATGTCAGTCATATAAGCCCATAACGTAGCTCTTTTGCTTAAGCCAGTATGAATTGGGTATTTGCCAGTTACAATTTAATAACTACACCTCCACACTCACCTGTCACCTGTCATCCTGAGTGTCTGGTCTGTTGCTGCTAGTCCCTGGGGACTCAACAGGATTTTGCCCCCAGGAACTTAAAACCCAGTGAGCTTGGACTGTTTGTCCACACAGGGAACCTGACTGTCAGCCCAGAAGTGTGCCAGGAGTGAGGAGGCCCCAAACGCCAGGCAGCAGGGGAGACCCAAGGGACTCCTGCTCATTCTCAGACCACCCTCCACACCACCTCCACCTTGAGCATACCTGGCCTGAAGCACATGGCATCGAAGGCAGCGGCCCCGCCCATCCTCCAGCATCTGCACTGACAGGCAGATCTCACCCTGCACTTCTGCATCTGGGTCCACTCGGCTCAAGTTAATCCAGCTGTCAATCCCTGGAAGGCACAGGCGCTAATGTTTATGAAGTGCCTACCATGTACTGGGTATTGTGTTAACTTAAAAATTCAATTAACATTATTTTCATTATTATTATTATTATTATTATTATTTGAGACAGGGTCTGGTTCTGTTGCCCAGGCTGGAGTGCAGTGGCACGATCTTGGCTCACTGCAACCTCTGCCTCCTGGGCTGAAGCGATTCTCCTGCCTCACCCTCCCGACCAACTGGGACTTCAGGCGTGCACCACCATGCCTGGATAATTTTTGTGTTGTTTTTTTAAAGATGGGGTTTCACTATGTTGCCCAGGCTGGTCTCAAACTCCTAAGATCAAGCGATCCACCCACCTTGGCCTCCCAAAGTGCTGGAGTTACAGGCATGAGCCACTATGCCCTGCCTCAATTAAAATTAAAAATGTGTTAAGACCCTGGCTTCTGATATAGGTGCTGTAATTATCCCCATTTTCAGATGAGGAAAATGAGGCACAAGGAGGAAGAGTTTTGTCCATGGTCTCACAGCTAGTAAACGGCAGAGCTAGAATTTGAATGCAGGCAGTATAGTTAGTTCTAGGGCCAATGCTCGTAGCCATGTGCCATCACACACTTCACCCTGGTATAGAAAGAACTTCATCATGTAATCCCAGCATACTCTCCCCTCAAAAAAATCTTGGGCATTTCTCCCTCTCTGTATTTCTCTCAACACTTTGAAGACATTGTTTCACTGACTTCTAGCTTTCCATCACCAGGCTGGAGTGCCGTGGTACAATCTCAGCTCACTACAGCCTCAGCCTCCCAGGCTTAAGTGATCCTCCTGCCTCAGCCTCCCCAGTAACTTGGACTACAGATGTATACCACCAGAGCTAGCTAATTTTTTGTGTGTTTTGTAGAGGTGAGGTTTTGCCATGTTGCTCAGGCTGGTCTCAAACTCTTAAACTCAAGCCGTCTGCCTGCCTTGGCCTCCCAAAGTTCTGGGATTACAGGCAGGAGCCACCGTGCCCAGCTTTTTCTATCTATTGTAATTCTTTTTTTTTTTTTTTTTTTTTTTGGAGACAGAGTCTGGCTCTGTCGCCCAGGCTGGAGTCCAGTGGCCGGATCTCAGCTCACTGCAAGCTCCGCCTCCCGGGTTTACGCCATTCTCCGGCCTCAGCCTCCCGAGTAGCTGGGACTACAGGCACCCGCCACCTCGCCCGGCTAGTTTTTTGTATTTTTTAGTAGAGACGGGGTTTCACTGGGTTAGCCAGGATGGTCTCAATCTCCTGACCTTGTGATCCGCCCGTCTCGGCCTCCCAAAGTGCTGGGATTACAGGCTTGAGCCACCGCACCCAGCCTTATCTATTGTAATTCTAAGGACTATGTCTTTGATGCACTGCAGTTTCATCACAATGTGTCTAGATACAGATTTTTAAAAATCCTGCTTAGTAGAGATTGTGCTTCTTCTATTTATGGAATCATATCCTTCCTTTAGTTCTGCAAAATTCTAGATGATTGATTTTTTAAAATTATTTCCTCTTCCCAATTTTTGTTAAAATTTTTGCCTGTCTCTGATTTTTAAAATTCTATCCTTCTCGAACTCCAATTAAATAAATGTTAAACCTCCACAGTTATTTTCCATGTCTCTAAACTTCTATTTTAGTTTTTTCTCCTTTTCCTCTGAAACAAATTCTGAATAATTTCTCTAGACCTTTCTTCCAGTTCACTAAATCTCCCTTTAACTATGAATAATCTGCTGTTTCACTCAACCACTCCATTTTTTATTTCAACAATTACACTTACCTCTAAAAGTTTTATTTGGTTCTTTTTTAAAATCTGCCTGCGTAATTACTTGTAATTTATTGCTGTTGTTGCCAAACTTTCTTGTGATTACATCTTTTATTTCTTTAAATCTGATTCTTTTTAAAAATCCTGTACATTATGATTACAGAATCTAAAGTCTTTGTGGGTCTAAATCAGATGATTATTGTTTCTGCTGACCATTGCCCATGGTGTCTCATTTCCTTGTGTGTTTGCTGATCTTTGTGAAGTCGTGTTTGTTTGAACTTACTCTGGGAAACCTAAGGAACATGCTTATCCCTAGAGAGGAGCAGGAGTTGGTTATTCTGGGACCCCTTGAGGGTCTCAGCCTAAGGGAGAATTCTTATGTTGAGTAACATCCACCTTGCCCCTAGTCCAAGTTTTAGTCTCTTTATTGACTGTAGAATTGATATTGACCTTTGCTTTCAAGGAAATCCTTCATGGTTTCCTTGCTTTTTGTTTACCATTCCCTGTTAGGTTTTAGCTAATGGTTTTTGTTTTTGTTTTTGTTTTGTTTTCATTTGAGATGGAGTCTCACTCTGTCACCCAGGCTGAAGTGCAATGGCCCGATCTCAGCTCACTGCAAACTCCGCCTCCCAGGTTCAAGCGATTCTTGTGTCTCAGCCTCTCGAGTAGCAAGGATTACAGGCACCTGCCACCATGCCCATCTAATTTTTGTATTTTCAGTAGACAGGGTTTTCACCATGTTGGCCAGGTTGGTCTCGAACTCCTGACCTCAAGCGATCCGCCAGCCTCGGCCTCCCAAAGTGCTGGGATTACACACGTGAGCCATCCCACCCAGCTTCATGATTTCAGATGGAAAAAATACTGAGGAATTTCCCATTCTGTAAAGAAGTTTGGCCTGGCATGGTGGCTCACACCTGTAATCCCAGAACTTTCGGAAGCCGAGGCAAGCTGATCACCTGACGTCAGGAGTTTGAGACCAGCCTGGCCAATACGGTAAAACTCTGTCTCTACGAAAATACAAAAAAAGTTAGCCAGGCATGGTGGTGCACTCTGGAAGCTGAGGCAGGAGAATCACTTGAACCTGGAAGGCAGAGGTTGCAGTGATCCGAGATCATGCCACTGTACTCCAGCTTGGGTGACAGAGCAAGACTCCGTCTCAAAAAAAAAAAAAGAGAGAGAGAGAGAGAAGTGCAAAATGAACCTATGCTGAGGCAATATTTCACCTATCAGATACACGATCAAAAAGTTTGATAACTGGCTGGTCTGCATGCGGTAGTATTTACAACTAATTGATCACAAAAAGTTTGATAACTGTTTGCGAGAGTGTGGGGTGAGTGAATTGTTAACTCTTCCATGGAGGGTGATATAACAACAACTACCAAGTACGCAAATGTGTGTACTCTTTATTTCAACTCTAGGAATTTATCTGACTGATGGATATAACTTACATATGTGTGAAATTTTTTTTGTACAGGCTAGTTATTGTAGCATTGCTTGAACCAAGGAAAGACTATGAACTCCCTAGATGCCATCAATAGGGAACTAGCCAAATAAATAATGGTAAAGCCACACAATGGAGCACCACGATGCCATCCCAAACAAAGAATGCGGAAACTCTGACAGCACTGTTACAGAAAGATCTCAGTGATACTTAGTGAAGTAAAAAGGCAAGGTACAGGCCAGGTGGTGTGGCTCATTCCTGTAATCCCAGCACTTTGGGAGGCTGAGGCGGGTGGATCACTCGAGGTCAAGAGTTCGAGACCAGCCTGACCAACATGGTGAAACCCCATCTCTACTAAAAATACAAAAATTAGCCAGGTGTGGTGGCAGACCCCTATGATCCCAGTTACTCATGAGACTCAGACAGGGAGAATTGCTTGAGCCCAGGAGGCAAAAGTTGCAGTGAGCCAAGATCATGCCATTGCACTCCAGCCTGGGTGACAGAGCAAGACTCCATCTCAAAAATTAATTAATTAATTAATTAATATTAAAAATTTAAAGGCAAG
>NW_012105919.1:4120964-4132573 GCF_000951045.1 Mandrillus leucophaeus
AGTCTTGCTCTGTCGCCCAGGCTGGACTGCAGTGGCGTGATCTTGGCTCACTGCAAGCTCCGCCTCCTGTGTTCACGCCATTCTCCTGCCTCAGCCTCCCTAGTAGCTGGGACTACAGGCGCCCGCCACCACACCCAGCTAATTTTTTGTATTTTTAGTAGAGACAGAGTTTCACCTTGTTATCCAGGATGGTCTCGATTTCCTGACCTCATGATCCGCCTGCCTTGGCCTCCCTAAGTGCTGGGATCACAGGCGTGAGCCACCGCACCCAGCCAGAAAAACGCAGTATTAAGAGCACAGACTCGGCTGGTTGCAGTGGCTCACACCTGTTATCCCAGCACTTTGGGAGGCCGAGGCAGGCGGATCACTTGAGGCCAAGAGTTCAAGACCAGCCTGGTTTCACATGGTGAAACCCTGCCTCTACAAAAAATACAAAACTTAGCCAGGCGTAGTGGTGCACACCTGTAGTCCCAGCTACTTGGGAGGTTGAGGTGGGAGAATCACTTAAGCCCAGGAGGTTGAGGCTGCAGTGAGCTAAGATTGCACCACTTCACAACAGCTTGGGTGACAGAATGAGACACTGTCTCACAAAAAAAAGCACAGACTCTGGAACTAGACAACTTTGGTTCAAATCCTGGCTGTCTGACTTAATAATGTAATCTTGAGCAAATCATTGAACCCTCCGTGCCTCAGTTTATTCACCTATAAAGTGGGCGTTAATAATTAGAGCACCTACCTCTCAGGGTTATGATCAACCTCCCTCACTGAGTCCATACATGTAAAGAACTTAGTGTTCAGAATAATATTTATACATTTGTATTTATTACATATAAATATATGTTGTATGTTTATATTTATAGATACAGTATATAAACGTTTGCTGCTATTACTATTTTTAAATTATATTTAGTAGCGAGGGGGTCTCCCTATGTTGTCCAGGCTGCTCTCGGACTCCTGGGCTCAAGCGATCCTCCTGCCTCTGCCTCTGCTTCCCAAGGTGCTGGGATTACAGGTGTGACACACCATGCCCAGCCTGCTATTATGACTATTACTTGCTTATATATGTTTAAAATATTTCTAGAAGGACACACAAGAAGCTGACAATGTCAGGAAGGGAACAGAGTAGCTGGGGTGCTTATTGTAAAATCTGAATATTGAACTAGGCAAACAAATTAACTGCTCAAAAACTAAAGACAAGGCTGGGCATAGTGGCTCACACTTGTATTCCCAACACTTTGGGAGGCCAAGGTGGGAGGATTGCTTGAGCCCAGGAGTTCAAGACCAACTTGGGCAACATAGCAAGACTCCATGTCTACAAGATATTTCTGAAAAAATTAGCTGGGTGTGGTGGTGTGCACCTGTAATCCCAGCTACTCAGGAGGCTGAGATGGGCGGATCGCTTGAGCCCAGAGGTTCAAGATTGCAGTGAGCTATGATAGCACCACTACACTCCAGCCTGGGTGACAGAGCAAGACCTTGTCTCTAACAACAACAATTAAAAACAAACAAAAAGTAAAGACAAAAGCAACAAGAGAAATAAGTTTCCACTGAAGGCTCTGTGCTTCCCTGTGCCACGTGCTATGCCCCCTGCAAATGCTCACCCTGGGCATGGCCCCCTCCTCCCTCTGCCCGTGCCCCTTGCCCACCTCTGGGATCAGCTGTAATCGCCTCCCTGCTCAGCGAGATCTTGCCGATGATGTCGTCATGCCTGCAGGAAGGCGGGCACGTGAGGGTCCGAGTCAGGGGTCCCTTTGCCCCACCCAGAGAGAAGTGGGGGCAGGTGTCAAGGTCTGGATGGGAGGGCACACCCTCAGGGGTGTGGACCCACATCCCCTCTCCCCTCAGGTGCCCAGGCTTGGGTCTGCAACCCACACATTCCAGTTTCCCCAGCCACACACCCGACGGTGTCCTCGTCCAGCACGTAGAAGGCCAGCTGGTGGAAATCCAGAGGCAGGTGCACAGTGTACTCCTCCCCCCAGAAGGGGCCCAGGCTCCTCCAGACGGTCGCTGTCCTGCGAAAGGAGGTGCAGGGGGCTGGGGGTCCTTGGGCCACACAGGAGGCAGACACCTGGAGACCCAGACACACACACACACACACACACACACACACACACACGGAAATCCAGACAAACACACACACTCAGAGACCCCCACACGAACCCGGCTAGAGGCCCAGACACGCACACACACCCAAGGACAGCCACTCCAAGATCCTAGATATGTACTCACCCAGGGACACTGAAGCATGTATGAATCCAGGCATAGACACACACACACCCCCCAACACTCACATACCCAGAGTATCAGACATACACCAGAGCTCTCAACACACACACACACAGAGGCACACACACAGAACACACACATGGTCCTACACACACACACACACACAAGGCCCCAATACACAACTAAGGTCCCAGATACACAGAGACCAACAGACACGAACAGCGACCCACAGAAACATATGTGCGGATATACACACACGGATTCACACTGAGACAGAGTCACTCACAGATACATCAAGGAGGCCAGAGACAGAGACACATTTACACATAAGCAGATACACATATGCACCCTCAGAAAGTCCTAAAAATATGTGCCTTTGGGTTTGGAAATATAGACGCCAGGCACATGCAGCGAGACACACAGAAAACAGACACGTTCATGAAAATAGACATATGTCAGGAACACAGAGACACACTCGGAGATCCAGAGACACACACTCACACACACAGCTTTATACAATGATATAAAGCAGATACACATAGACACACACACACACAGAGTCATACAAACACACAGTCACTGACACACACACACACACACACAATTCCATTCCTTCATTTGTTCATTCATTTACTCCACATTCACTTGGACTATGGGCCCAGCCTGTGCTGAGTTCCAGGGATCAGAGGAAGAGGTGTGAGGGTTTACCCCACAGATCCCCCTTCCACAGGCAGGCGCTGTCTCCTAGCAATTAGGACATGGTGGGAGAAGTCCTGGGATTGGAGTTAGCTCAAGGGCCCCTGGTTGGGTCTTGGGGGTAGGGTCGGAGGGGATCAGGGAAGGCTTCCTGTAGAAGCTAGTCAGGCAGCGTGGGGAGAGACAACGAGGACAAGGACAAGTATTCCAGAAGGCTGGAACAGCATGGGCAAAGGCCCTGTGGCAGCAATGAGTTTGGTGAGCTGAAGAATAGGAAGGTGTCTGGTGGGAATGGGGGAGGGAGAGGGGCCAGGAGACAGGAGGTGAGCAAGGGACGGAGCACTCAGGGCTTTGAAGTACACAGTGAGCAGGAGGGAGGCACAGGAGGAATGGGGACCAAGACAAGCCCAGAAGCAGGTGCACACATACAGCATCTCTGCTGTGGCGCCCCTGCAGGGGTGCTTCCCTTTACCCAGCAGAGAACAAAGATTCCGCTTTGCCCAGTAAAGACACACCCACATTTGTGGATGCAAAGTTTGGTCCTCACACTTGTTGCTCCCTTCCTCCCTCCTTTCACCACACTGTGCCCTAAGAAAGAGTGCACATATGTGCATGCGCGCATGCACACACACACACACACACTGCCTTCTTCCTCCGGCCCAGTGGCACCAACCTCAGATGGACCCCCAGTGCTTCCTCCCAAATACCCTCTTCCCCCAACCTGACCTTTTCCCAGTCAAATGTCTTCTGAACATTCCCCGGCTCCTGAGCTGAAAGGCTTCTTACAGCCCAGAGAGGGAGAGACAGCAGCCTGGGGTCACACAGAAAATCAATCTGTGGGGTTGGGGTGGTGTCAGGGACTGTATCAAGGCGCCAGCATGAGCACAGGGAGGACAGTGGAGGGAAGTCAGTGGAGGGAGGAGCTGCAGCTGGCCCCTCCCCCAGGCAGGCTCCCCACCCCCAGCTCTGAGCCCATCTGGACCCGAATAGGAGCATCCTGAATCCTGCCGTCTCCATAGGAACCAAGGCCTCAGCCACCCACCAGCCCACCCACCCCCATCAGGCCCCTGAGAGCTGTCCCTTGGCCTGCGGGGGTGGGAGCCAAGCAAGGCCCAACCTGATGTCCCCCTGCAAGACTCACAACACCCCAAACATTCTCACACCCTCACATGTGTCCACACCAGTGCCTGTGTGACCAAATCGGCAGGCACTGGTGTTCACATGCGTGTGCAGGGCAGCCATGTGCACGTGCATGTACACACACACTACACTGGTACACACACTTGAGCCTGTGCCCTGCACAGCCACGAGGACATAGGCACATGGTCACAGGCGCTCACACTAGCCCTGAAACATCCCCCACCCTTGCAACTCACAAGCAGGCCCAGCTGGGCAGGTGCACACACAGACACACATGCACGCACCCATGCACACAGACATCCCCAGTGCCCGCAGCACCCGGCAGGCCCGGAACCAGCCAGTCCAGTCAAGCGTGAGTTGCCCGCCCCCAGGGAGGCCACTGTAGGAGGCATAGGCTGGCAGCGCTGAGTCAGCCCCAGGGAGCCAGCAGGGACAGCATCAGGTCCAGAGGGTGAAGGCAGGGCTGGTTGGGAAGAGGAGCTGGCAGTCCCAGTTGTGCACAAATCACCCCCCTTCAGGCCTGCGAGTCCCCCTCAGGGTAAGCACCCCTTTAAATGTGAATTCTTGGTCCCAGATTCCCAGGTCTAGAAAGACCCCTCCCTTCCTCCTCTCCCCCCAGGCCTGGTGTTGCCACCCCTCACCTGGCCACCACCTCGTCATCCACTTTCACTAGGCAGTAGGGGTCGCTGCTCCCAGACCTGCAGAAGGAGGGGGTTCAGGGAGGAAGCAGGTTGACAGGGCAGCCATGGGTGGAGGGTCCCCGTCATGAGGCAGGCAGGGGAGACGGACGCACAGAGAAGGGGACTTGCCCAGGGTCACACAGCAAGTCCAGCTCAGAAGTAGAACCTCAGGAGACCAGCAGGAGATGTCTCCACCACATCTGTGCGCTCTGGGCTTCCACCCATAGAAATGGAACCGGGAGGCCTGAGGCCAGCAGGTTCAGAGTCCTGGCCTCGAAAGCCCAATGCAGAGGCCAGAGCATGTCAGGGGGAGCGTCTTGAATGCCTGGCTTCACCACCCTCTAGCTGCGCCATCCCAGCAAGTCCCCTTCCCTCTTGGCCTCAGTTTCTCTGCTCTATAAATCAGGTGTGATGCTCACACACACACCTCCTAGGGGGCTGGAGGAACTCAAATGCAGGGCTGGATCATGGTCTGGCCCCCAGCTCTCCCCTGCAGGGGCTTTAACGCTGTGTCCCCAGCTTTTCATTTCACTGGGAGCTTCCCTGGGGAGGGGACTCCCGATTCCTCAGCCCTCCACAGGGACAGACTCAGCGGACCCTCCCTACAGGCAAAGACCAGGGAACCCAGGCCTCAAAATCAACCCTCTAAATCTCTTAAGATGTGCTGCAGCCCCTTAAGTAGCTGTGAGTCATCTGCCAATTCAGGCCAGCTCCATCCCCCCTTCATAATAACAATCACCTGCAAATCCCAAGCTGTGTAACAGGCCCCTCATTTCCTCCTCCATTCCATCACACAGGCTTCCTTTGTCTTTCATCAGGCCCCGGGCCAGCCTCAGGGCCTTTGCACCTGCTGTTCCCTTTGCCTAAGACACTTTAGCCCTGATACTACCATGGCTGGTTCCTTCCTGCCATTCAAGTCTCAGTCCAAAGTCACCTCCTCAAGAGTCTGTCCCTGGCCACCACTGTCCTGTCTAAAATGACCTCTACCTAAAATCATCTTCTTTCTTCTTTTTTTTTTTTTTTTTTTTGAGACAGAGTCTTACCCTGTCACCCAGGCTGGAGTACGGTGGCACGATTTTGGTTCACAGAAATCTCTGCCTCCCAAGTTCAAGCGATTCTCCTGCCTCAGCCTCCTGAGTAGCTGGGATTACAGGTGCACACCACCACGCCTGACTAATTTTTTGCATTTTTAGTCCAGACAGGGTTTCACCATGCTGGCCAGGCTGGACTCCACCTCCTGGCCTCCAGTGATCCACCCGCCTCGGCCTCCCAAAGTGCTGGGATTACAGGAGTGAGCCACCACGCCCAGCCTCCCTTATTTCTCTATGTGTTTAGTATCTGTCTCCCCACCTCCCTGCCACTTCCAAACTGTGAACTCCTGGGGAGAGTCTGTGTCCCCCTCTTCCCCACCCCGGCCCCCACATCTAGCATGCATTGGCCCTCCAGAGCTATTTCTGAATGACTGGGTTTATGGAGTGCTTTCTCTGGAGGCAGGGAGTAATCGTGGAGATAGGACTGGAATCCAGTTTTGTGGGCTCGCACTCGCGTTCTTAAACCAATGCCACCTCTACTCATCCAAATGGCCCTCTCCCTCGATGCCCCAGCACCACTCCCTTGATCTCTGCCACTGTCTTTCCGTCCAGTTTGTATAGATCCACAAATGCCTCAGGAAAGAGGGATGTTGGCGCTAAGAGTTGGCTCCAACCTGAACCTATCTTGCTGGATAAGCCCTTCTCTGTGCCTCAGTTTCCCTCTCTAGACTCCTTCCCTTATCCCTCTCTGGCTGGACGCTCCAATGCCTCCATTTCCCTACCTGGCTTCTATCCCTGAACACTTTAGACAGGTGATGGTCAGTGTCTTAATGAACTTCTGTGGGTCCCACCTCTGAATATCCTTCTGTGGAGTGCCCCAGGCCTCAGTTTCCCCTTCTGGCTCCATCCCAAATCCATTGGACTGGGTAACTCCAGAAGCCTCAGTTTCCCCATCTGGGCTTCACCCTCAGACACCTGTGGCTGGGTAATGCCCTGTGTCTCAGTTTCCCTCCCTGGATTCTCCACCCCTAAGCTTCCTTTATGCAGGCTCCCATTCCTCAGTTTCCCCTACTACAGATGTGGAGTCAGATGGGCTGGGATCCCACTAGCAGAGGGCTGGGAGACACGCCCTGTTCTGCAGAACCAGCCTGACCTCCAGGCCCTCCTGGGAGCCAAGCTCAGCACTAGTCAGCTGCAGGGCTCTGACGCATGAGGGCCTTATCAGACTCCTATCAGGGAGGGCGACAGTGGCAAGAGGGGGTGGCTGCTTCCAGACCCCTGATCTCTGCAGACCTGTGGCCTCTCCCACGGCCCCTGACTCAGCTCGAGCTTGGGAAAGCAGGCCCCTCAGCCATCGCCTGCCCAGTCTGGTTTGGGCATGGAGTAGTCAGAGTTCAAATCGCAGCTGGGTGATCTTAGGCAAGTGACTTTGCCGCTCTGTTCCTCAGTTTCCCCATTTGTAAAATAAGAGACGCCAATAGGACTATATGAAGTGTTAAGCACAGGGCCTGTCCATACTAAGCCCTCAGTGACTGACTGCTACTATTTTTAATAGTAAAAACTCTAAAATTACCTGAAGAGGCCTCCTCCCAGGCCAGAATGGATGGCCCCCAAACCTGGCAATGCTTTAGGCAGTCTGGGCCCTTTCCCTTAGGAGAAGAGGGAATAAACACAGCCCAACTAAGAGCCCCCAGGCATCGAAGCCTACAGGAAGCCTACAGGAATCCTACAGGAAGAGCCCCTTTGAAGAAGGGTGCTGACAGCTAGGGAAACTGAGGCAGGGTGACTGGACCGCCCCCCAGCTAGGGCTAAGTGACTCCTCCCCACCCTTGCTCTAGGGCATGACCTATTTCATAGCTCACTGGCCCAGGAACTGGGGGCAGGAAGGGTGGTCAAGAGCTGCAGGAACCAGGAATGACTCAAGTCCCTTCTCCAGAGAAGCAGCAGGTTACCATGAGCCAGTGTCCAGGTGCAGGGGAGACACCCATCGCCCCCTCATGACCTCTCACCCGGACTGGTGGAGGGGCCAGAGCTCGGTGAGTGAGAACCCTGTTTCTGGAAAGGACTCCTTTCACCGCCTAGCAGCTGCCAGGCTCCCAGTCTGGCCTCAATGCCCTAACAGTGTAGGCTGTCTCATTCCCAGGGGCTCTGAGGAGACATCTCAGAAAGAGGGGGGCTTGTCCAGTCACTGAACTGTCACAGCACACACTCGGCTTCTCATTCAGGGCGTGTTTATTTGGAGTAGCCGATGAGGATGAAGGGTGGCAAAAATTGCTCTCAACAGCAGCCCCCTTAACACAGCTGCAGTGTTTTGGGGGTTGGGAGTGTCATAAAATCAGGCAGGAAAGTCCTCTCAGGGAACCCACAGCTTGGGGAATCAGCACAGAGCTAAGACCGAACCTCGACACAGGCGAAGGCTCCCAATACATGCTCCTGCTCACCTGGGCCACAGGGGAACTCCTAACAGGTCTTCCACCCTCCCAGCTGGATGGGAGACCCCAGGCAACCAGACGGGGACTCCGGTCCAGAGCTCTCATTGCCCAAATGGGAAACCAAGGCCCAGAGACAAGCAGGTTCAAGGTCACACAGCACATGTCCTCCGGAGGATCCCACACCTGTTGCAGGTGCTGAGGCCCTCAGAGCCCCTCCTGGGCTCTAGGCCAAGCAGGAGGGGGACCCCCCCACACACATTCTGCTGATTCAGCAGCTGCTGACTCAGCCCAGGGGGAAGCATATCTCGGGACTTGGTAGTGAAGGGAGTCGTAGGGTCCCCCAGTCCCATCACATCTGGCTGGGGAGGGGCTCCCAGCAGGGAGTTGGCTCTTCAAGCAGTTCAGCCCCGGGGGAAGGCCCACACGAGGCTGGGAGCCACAAGACTGGGGAGCTCAGGGCTTAGGGTAAAAGGGACCCTGGAGGGCCACCTGGTGACACTCTGCAAACCTAAGCACCAGATCCACACAGGATGTTGGGGCTCATCTGATCCCAGGCCCTCCAAGGGTCCTCCCCAGGGTTCCCTTGCTAGGCCCCCACTCAGGCCTGGAGGAGCCGCCTCCAACACATGACTGGACTAAGGAAGAGACCCCCCGGCTTTGTCCCTCCCAGATCTGACAGAATCTGGCCCTCTAATCCCCTCTTCAGCTCTGGAAGACCCCCTTGAGTACATCCCGGGAACAAAGACATCCCCTCCCCTGCCCAGGGGTGGGGCGGGGCATCTGCTAAGTCTAGGTGCCCCCCTGCCACCGGGACAGCCATGGGCATGGGGCCTCTCGCCCCTTTAAAGCGGATCTGCCCCAATCCCAGTCTTAGACAAGAACCCCTCGCCCTCCTGCCAACCCGCTCTGGCACGCGGAAAGGGCGATCCCAGCCCCACCCCAGGCCTTGCGCGCCCATCACCCCGAAGCGCCCGAGAGGTACTCACACGTCCTTGGCGGGCAGCGCGCGGCCCTCCACCACGCGAACATTCAGCGAGCTGCTCTTGGCCATGGCGCCTAGCCACAAACTTTCCAGGCAGAAGGGCGCTCAGGTTCCGAGGTTGGACCAGGGGACGTCTACATGTCACCTGTTTCAAGCCTGGCGCCCTGCCTCGGGGTCCCGGTGCCGCCTGTCCAAGACCCGGGTAGCTGGACGGGAGACTTCCGAAGGAGGAGAAGGTGTAGGTGCCCGGGGAGGGAGCGCCCGTCCGGACTCTACAGGTAGGAGCCGTGCCGCGAGCAGGAGGAGCGCGCAGGGGGCGCAGCGGGCTCTTGCCTAGGCGTCTGGAGCTCCAGGCAAGCGGGCTGAGCGGGCAGGGGGCGGGAGGGGCGGCCAGGGACCTCCCCCCAATCCCGCCTCCCATGGGGTACCCCGCCTGACCCCGGCCCCCCTCGCGCGCCCTCTGCCGGCACCCCAGTCATGCGCGCCAGAGCGCACGGGCGGCGGAGACCAGGGTGCACTACCAGGTGGGGAGGGGCCCCCGTCCTGATGGGAGTGGCCGCTGGCTCCTGGTGAGTTGGCATTGGGCTCAAAAGACATGGTCTGTGTCCCCGCCTGTCCCTCATTCAACATATTCACACTTCTCCGCCCCCACCCCTCCTTGCCTACCATGCAGACACCAGCCTCCTCTCTCCAACCTCCGCACCCCCGGTACAGGAGCAAGTATTAGCGGTGGGTGGGAGGCGTCGCGAGAGAGGGTCGCATGTTCCCTGGGCGTCCGTTCAGAGTCAAGGGAGGGGCCTCGAACATCCTCTTCCATCTCGTTCTAGTTTCCAGTTAAACACAGAACCCAGACTCTGCTCTAACGTCACGGGCTGGCACTGCGGGGGAGGAAGCCGCGGCCGGATGGGGGAGGGGAAGGCTTGAAGGTAACCACTACAGCGATGATAAAAAGTCATCTACAGTTGTTTGAACACTTCATGGGTGCCAGGCACTGTTTTAAGCGCTTTACTGGGATTAGCTCATTTTTGCCTTCACAGATGTACACTACACACTGCTGCACTATTACCCCATTACCCGCAGCTTATGAATAAAGAAACTGAGGTTCAGAGGGGTTAAATACCTTGGCGGAGGGCTCACAGTCAGTAATTGATTTGCCTTCCTGGGTTCGAATCCTGGCTTTCCATTTAGTAGCTGTCTGGACTTGGGTAAGCCATTCAGCCTCTCTGTGCTTTGGTTTGGTTTTCTCATCTGTTGAGTGAGGATGACATCGCATTTCAGTCACAGGATTTTGAAAGAGTTAAATGAGTTAATGAAGATAAAAGTCTCAGGACAATGACAAGTACCTAATACACGTCCAGAAAGTGTTTGATATTCTGATTGTTGTCTTTTGAGGCGTGGCCCATGTGTCACCTCTCCTGGGAAGGCTTCCAGGATGCTCTTCCACTCCAGGCAGAGATTTTCTTTCCTTTTTCTCTGCTCCAGTGGCTCCAGGTTTGTACATTTCTCTGATTTTAAATGAGATAATATGACAGTCAGGGCCTGTCCCAGGACGGATCTGTTCAGACACTTATTTTTCCCTGTGAGTTCATTGTTGACCTGCCCAAGACCTCTTAGAAAGGCCAGGCACCAGTGGGAGTGCCCCTGCAGATTGAGTGTGGGATACGACGCCCAGACCGGCGGGACCAGGAGTGCCCTGCCCGGCTCTACCAGCAGCCCAATGGTCTGCTTCCCAGTCTCCCTACTTGACTCCCCACCCAGCACCCCAGACGGGCTGATGAGGAACTCAGAGCCCTGGAATTCCTTCCCCAGCTGGTGGCTGCCTGGTGAGTCTCTGACCCACCAGAGATGGGGTCTCAGTTCACCCCGTCTGGGAAATGGATCTAGCGGAACAGGCTCCAAGGCTTAGAAGTATTGCAACATCCTCAGCAGGGCATGAGGGGTCATCCAGGGTTAGAGCCAGAACAATAATAGCCCAAAGGAGTCGTTAAAGACCCCCTCCCGTTGTAATTTTTTTTTTTTTTTTTTCTTTTTTTAGCCCAGCTGGAGGGCAGGGGCTCCATCTTGGCTCACTGCAACCTCCGCCTCCCAGGTTCAAGTCCCTGCTTCAGCCTCCTGAGTAGCTGGGAATACAGGCACCCACCACCATGCCCGGCTAATTTTTATATTGTTAGTAGATTTTTGTAGCTTGTATTTTTATATCACCATGTTGGCCAGGCTGGTCTTGAACTCCTGACCTCAAGCAATCCACCTCCCTCAGCCTCCCGAAGTGCTGGGATTACAGGCGTGAGTCACCGCGCCTGGCCCACTATGATCTTTATCAGTTACCCCAGATCCTCCCCCAAAGAAAAGATACCACCTAAGGTGGTGAGGGGCATGGTACTTATGGTATTTGCTATGTAACTGCAGCTTTAAGACAGGAATC
>NW_012105919.1:4132693-4143126 GCF_000951045.1 Mandrillus leucophaeus
GCCCCCCACCACATACATTTAGTGGAAACTACCGTTTGAGCCTTTTTCTTCTGTGAGCCTGCAAAGACCTCAGACAGGCCTCCAGATCCCCAGGACCCCTGTTGGAACCCCCCGATGATGGAACCTGAGGGGCCTGTTCCTACAGCCCCCATGGGATGCCAGCCAAACTGCCACGCAGCAATCTTGGCCCATCTTCCAGAGCTAAGCAGGAAGTCACATACCCAAACACCCTTCCCCAGCTCCCCAGGGGGAAATACCAAGGATATAGACTGTGCCAGCTGGGCCTCCAGCAAGCCAGCTCTGTCACCTGTGCAATATCTGGAGTGTGACCCCACAATTTGCCTGGGGCGCTGGCCACACTCCCCAAACTTTCCACATGGCCTAGCCATTTCCTGTTGTTCTGAGAAGCTCTGACCTGAAACTAGAAGGGAGTTGGAGGTTGCCTAGGGCAGTCCATGTCAAGGAACCAAAGTGGGAAAGGCAGACCAGAGAGAGTATGTGGCCTGCGGGGGACCATCCAGCTAGGCAGGGCGAGGGCAGGCTCGTGATTCTCCCAGGGTTATTATGAGAGTTCATCTCGAGGGCAGAATAAGGCACATAGCATCATTCCTGGCACATAGTAGGTGCTCAAGAAATGGCCAAACCCCATCCCCAAGCTCCTTAAAGGCAAATTCATAACCTTCTTCTTGCCATCTCCCTCCATAGTCTAACACCCATGAGATACACACAGCAGGTGCTTCATAAAGACTTAAGTGGGGAGAAATGCTGAGTTCCGGGTTTACCAGAAGAAGGTTTAGCATCAGGCTGACCTGGGATTGAACCCTGGCACCTGCACTTCCAAACCAAGTGTTCTTGGGCAAGTGAGTTACTCTCTCAGTGCCTCAGTTTCCTTATCCGTAAAGTGGGGATACTGATAGCATCCACCTCTAGAATGAGCATGAGGCTGGAAAAGAAATAAGTGCCAGGTGTTTAGCACAGCCTGGAATACTGCAAGCACTCAATAAATGTCATGGCCATTGTGGGATGTCCTGTGCCTGATACTGAGCCCCATTTGGTGGCTTAGCTCTGAGGCTAGGTCCTGGAGACATTGCCCAGGTGGAATGCCGGTCCAGCCCCAGATTACAGGTATGGACGAAGGCCCACACTTCAGTGGCCAGGGCAGTTCCAGATCGCTGAGCTGGGGGAATCTGAGGATTTTCATCCTGGCTGAGAAATCTGATGGAGAGCTTCCAAGGTCAGGGCTCCGGCCTTCCCAATGGGCCCTCTGTCCAGGACAGGCTGAGTCTTCGCTTGATCTAAGATGCTGGGCCCGGGGCCCAGGGAGGGCTCACAGACATGGAGGAGAGAGGGCTCCTCATCCCAGAAGAGGGATCAGGACTGGGCATGGTGGGGTGTCCTGGAGCCTGCTCCCATCAGCACTGGAGAGCCGACTGCGCTCATAACTTTCCAACTCCATGTTTAGCCACATCACATGGGAACTTGAAATTGACTAGGGTAGGATTTACAGTATAGAAACTGGCAAAAGCTACATTTATTTCTGAGAGCCAGTTTCCCAATACACTACTGGGCACAGGAATCCCTAGTCACATAGCTCTCTAGATACCGTTCCTGAATTCAACACCCTTAAGACTTTTCTCATATCCTCCCAATCTGCTCCCCCAACACACACTGCCTTTGTTTGATCAGTCATTTCTCTCAAGAAGGCCTTTACAGGACCAGGCATGGTGGCTCACCCCTGTAATCCCAACACTTTGGGAGGCTGAGATGGGAGGATCGCTGAGGCAAGGAGTTTGAGACCAGCCTGAGCAACACAGCAAGACCTCATTGCTACAGAAAATTTTAAAATTAACGAGGTGTGATGGCTTGCACCTGTAGTCCCAGCTACTCAGGAGGCTGAGGCAGAAGGATGGCTTGAGACCAGGAGTTCAAGGCTGTAGTAGGTTATGATAGTGTCACTGCACTCTAGCCTGGGCAATATAGCAAGACCCTCTCTCTTAAAAAATAAGTAAATGGGCTGGGCATGGTGGCTCACACTTGTAATCCTAGCATTTTGGGAGGCTGAGGCAGGAGGATCACTTGAGCTCAGGAGTTTGAGACCAGCCTGGGCAGCATAGTGAGGCCTCGTCTCTATTATATAATTCTTTATAATTAAATAAGTAAATAAGGCTGGGCGTGGTGGCTCATACCTGTAATCCCAGCATTTTGGGAGGCGGAGAGGGGCAGATCACTTGAGCTCAGGAGTTAGAGACTAGCCTGGGCAACATGACGAAACCCCATCTCTACTAAAAATATAAAAATTAGCCAGGCATGGTGACATGTATCTGTAATCCCAGCTACTTGGAAGGCTAAGGCACAAGAATTACTTGAACCTAGGAGACGTAGGTTGCAGTGAGCCGATATTGCACCAGTGCACTCCAGCCTGGGTGACAGAGCAAGACTCTGTCTCAAAAACAAATAAATAAATAAGCAAAAGTCCTCCCAATAGGTTAATAAAGATTATAAGAGATGGTGGTGGGGGGAAGTAAAGCACAGATATCAATGTAAATGAATACTGCATGGCTCTTTCAAAAATGTTCTGAAGGAAGATTTAATAACAGGAAAATACTGAAAAAGCATAAATGGTGAGGAAAAGGTATATACAACCATATACACAGTGTGAGTCTGAGGCCATAAAATATTCTATGTATGTATTTATAAGATCTTTTGTTGAACAAACATGTATTGAGTGCCTACTATGTACTAGATGGTAGGGATATAGCGAGGTGCAAGTGAGGGATAAGACGGCCCCGTGCCGCTCTCCTGGGGCTCTCAGTAAAATAGGAAAGCGACAAAAGTAACACAGCTCAATAATATACTCACAGAGAGTAAAGAACGATGAGAAGATGATGGAGCAGACATGGGGGCTACAGTTGGAGCTGGAGGGATTCCTTACACACAATAGCATGTCCTTTTTTTTTTTTTTTTTCTTGAGGTGAAGTCTTGCTCTGTCACCCAGGCTAAAGTGCAGTGGCACGATCTCGGCTCGCTCTGTTGCAGCCTGGGTGACTGGAGTGATCTTGGCTCACTGGGAGGTAGAGTGGCACCTCTGCCTTCTAAGTTCAAATGATCCTCCCATCTCACCCTTCCGAGTAGCTAGGATTATAGGCATGTGCCACCACGCCCAGCTAATTTTTTGTATTGTTGTTGTTGTCGTTGTTGTGATGGACTTTCAATCTGTCACCCAGGCCAGAGTGCAGTGGGGCAATCTTGGCTCACTGCAACCTCTGCCTCCCGGGTTCAAGCAATTCTCCCAAGTAGCTGGGATTACAGGGGTCCGCCACCATGCCCGGCTAATTTTTGTTTTGTTTTGTTTTGTTTGTTTGAGACCGAGTCTCACTCTGTCGCCCAGGCTGCAGTGCAGTGGCACGATCTCAGCTCACTGTAACCTCCGCCTGGGTTCACTCCATTCTCCTGCCTCAACCTCCCAAGTAGCTAGGACTACAGGCGCCCACCACCACACCTGGCTAATTTTTTGTATTTTTAGTAGAGATGGGGTTTCACCATGTTAGCCAGGATGGTCTCAATCTCCTGACCTTGTGATCCACCCACCTCGTTCTCCCAAAGTGTAATTTTTGTACTTTTAGTAGAGATGGGGTTTCACCATATTGGCCAGGGTGGTCTTGAACTCCTGACCCCAGGTGATCCTCCTGCTTCAGCCTCCCAAAATGCTGGGGTTACAGGCGTGAGCCACCACACCCAACCCCATGTGCTTCTTTTATCATCAGAAAAGGATTCATGGTCCCTCCAGCTTCTAAAAGAACCACTGTCCTAAGCCATGTGCAGTGGCTCTCACCTGTAATCCCAGCACTTTGGGAGGCCGAGACAGGAGAATTGCTTGAGCCCAGGAGTTCAAGACCAGCCTGGGCAACATAGCAAGACCCTGTCTCTACAAAAAACAATTAAAATTTCGCTGGGTGTGGTGGCACACACCTGTAGCCTCAGCTACTCCGGAGGCTAAGGAAGGAGGATCTCTTGAACCCAGGAGTTTTGAGACCAGCACTGGGCAATGTACTGAGACCCCATCTCCATACATAAATAAATGGAATAGTTGTCCTTTATTTGTATTTCCACAGTCTCTGAGAAGCCCTTGCAGAGGAGTAGGGAGGCAGAGATGCTCCCCCAACCCCAGGCCCCGGTGGCACCACTGTGTGACCTTGGTCTCTTGCTCCCTTGTTTTGTGGCGATTTACATGCTCCTCTTACCTTCTAAATGTCAGGGACAGTGTCTGATTCATGTTGAGCCTCCCACACAGCTTGGCACATTAGAAAGACTCACGACACGCACACCGGGTTAAACAGAATTCAGTTCCCCTGGAGGGCTGGAACTTGGCCTCTTTTCATGTGATAATAGTCATATTATTTTTCACTTCCTCCCTCCCTACAGTGCCTAGGAGGGCGGCTACGTCATTGCCAATTTACCACCTGCCCAGTATATCTACACCCCCAAGCCAGGAGGCCTGTGTCCCCTCCAGGGAAGTGGCACCTTCCCTTCTGTGGCCAAGACCAGGGCAGAGCAGACAGGGGCCTCGGCCTAGGCTGGGGTGACGAGTTGTTCTTTGTCTCAGGAACACAAAGCCCCGTTTGTGATTGCTGGGCACGATTCTGGGCAGGGAGCCACGTAGGACAGGAGGCATCGGTGGGAGGAGTGGGCAGGAATTCCCAAACCCCCTCCTGCAGGCTGGCTGCCGAGGAAGCAAGGCCCCACAGGTTCCCTCCTCCCAGGGCCTGAAAACAAGGTGTCTGTCTTTCAGTCAGCACCCCCACTTCCTCCTGCCTCAGCCCCACTCCCCAAAGTTCTCCCCACACCCCACCTTGGAATGGAGAAGTAGAAAAGGGGAAGGCACAGAAGCATGAGATGGGCGGGTTGGGGGATATTTCCAGAGCTTTTCAGCCAAGAGCCGGCTGAGCTGTGTCCTGCTGTCACTCAGCGTCCCCACCCTCCAGGAGGTAGGGGCAGAGGCAGGAAGGAGGCAGAACTGGCAAGAAACTGGGACTCCCACCCCGAAGCATGGAGGGACGGCTTGGGAACAGCACCTCATTGAACAGAGAGGAATGCTGAGGCCTGGGTAGGCGGGTGGATTGGCTGGCTGCAGAGAAGAAGCCACAGCCCCAGCCTTCTAAGGGAAGTGGTTTGTGCAAGGACTTTTTCCCCTCCCTTAAGCCATGAGCAGCTTCAGGAGAGGGAAGTTGAATGCTTTTTTTTCTTTTTTTTGAGATAGAGTCTCTGTCTGTCATCCAGTGTGGAGTGCAGTGGTACGATCTCGGCTCACCGCAACCTCCTGGGCTCATCCCTTCCTCAAGGAGGCCTGCCTGCCCCCATGCTTGCTCTCTAGGCCTCTCCTCCTAACCCATCACATATCTGCAGGGTGATTTGATTCCTCTGACTTCTCCACTGGCCTGTAAGCCCAGGAAATCAGGTTTTGTCTTGTCCCCTGCTATATCCTCAGCATTGAGCACAGTGTCTGGCATAGGGTAAGATGCTCAATAAATATTTGCAAAAACCACTTATAAAACCACATAATGGCCAGGGGCAGTGGCTCACGCCTGTATCCCAACACTTTGGGAGGCTAAGGTGGGTGGATCACCTGAGATTGGGAGTTTGAGACCAGCCTGACCAACATGGAAAAACCCCATCTCTACTAAAAATACAAAAAATTAGCTGGGCGTGGTGGCGCATGCCTATAATCCCAGCTACTCGGGAGGCTGAGGCAGGAGAATCACTTGAACCTAGGAGGCGGAGCTTGCGGTGAGCCGAGATTGTGCCATTGCACTCCAGCCTGGGCAACAAGACGGAACTCCGTCTCAAAAAAAAAAAAAAAAAAAGAATAGAAATTGCTGATGTGGTGGCTCATGCCTATAATCTCAACACTTTGGGAGGCTGAGGTGGGAGAATCACTTGAGCCCAGGAGTTTGAGACCAGCCTGAGCAACATAGCAAGACCTCATCTCTACAAGAAATTTTAATAATTACGGCTGTACACGGTGGCTCATGCATGTAATCCCAGCACTTTGGGGAGCCAAGGCAGGTGGATCACCTGAGGTCAGGAGTTCGAGAGCAGTCTCGCCAACATGGTGAAACCCTGTTTCTAACGCCTGTAATCCCAACACTTTGGGGGACCGAGGTAGGAGGAGGCAGAAGTAGGAGGCTCTCCTGAGGCCAGGAGATCAGAACCAGCCTGGGCAATGTAGTAAGACCCCATCTCTACAAAAAAAAATTTTAAAACTTAGCCTAGTACAGTGGTGCACACCTGTAGTTGCAGATACTCAGGAGGCTGAGGTGGGAGGATTGCTTGAACGCTTTTAGTCCAGGCAACAGAGTGAGACTCTGGCTCTAAAATAAATAAATAAGTAAAAACTCAACAGTTAAAAACAATCCAGTTAAGACATAGGCAAGAGGCGTTTCACTGAACTGAACATATATTTTACTGAGGATATACAGATGGCAAATAAGCACATGAAGAGATGTTCAACTTCATTAGCCTTTAAAGAAATGCAAAGTAAAAACACAATGTGCTATCACTACACACATATCAGAATGACTAAAAAAATAGTGATCACAGCAAAGATGCAGAGACACTGGATCATTCATTTGTTGCTGGTGGAAATGTAAAATGTGCAGCCCCTATGCAAAAGAATATGAGAGTTTTTATTTAGTTTTTAATTTAATTTTTTTTTTTTTTTTTTTTTGAGAGGGAGTCTTGCTCTGTCCCCCAGGCTGGAGTGCAGTGGTGCGATCTCAGCTCACTGCAACCTCTGCCACCTGGGTTCAAGCAATTCTTCTGCTTCAGTCTCCCAAGTAGAGTAGCTGGGATTGCAGGTGTGCACCACCACACCAGGTTAATTTTTGTATTTTTAGTAGAGATGGGGGACTTTCACCATGTTGGCCAGGCTGGTCTCAAACTCCTCCTGACCTTAGGTGATCTGGCCATCTCAGCCTCCCAAAGTGCTGAGAGAAGTGCTCGGCTCACTCTGTTGCAGCCTGGCTGGCTGTGAAAATGACGCGAGTCACTGTGCCTGGTTGGCAGATTCTTTAAAAATGAAATGTCATGTCACTTACCATACAGCCCAACAATTGCACTCTTGGACATTTATCCCAAAGAAATGAAGGCATAGATTCACACAAAAAGTAGTACATGAAACTTCATGGCATCTATCTATCTATCTATCTATTCTTTATATATATAATTTATATGTATATATATTTTACATATGTATGTATATATTTTGGAGACAGGGTCTCACTCAGTCACTCAGGCTGCAGTGCAGTGATGTGATCACAGCTCACTGCAGCCTTGACCTCACAGGCTCCTGCCTCAGCCTCCCAAGTAGCTAGGATCACAGGCCTGTGCCACCAAACCCAGCTAATTTTTTTTTTTTTTTTTGGAGAGACAGGGTCTCTCTATGTTGTCCAGACTGGCCTTAAACTCCTGGGTTCAAGAGATCCTCCTGCTTCAGCCTCCCAAAGTGCTAAGATTACAGGCATGAGCCACTGCACCTGACCCAGCTTTACTCTTAATAGCTTTATGCTTTATTCTTAAAAACTGGAAACAACCCAAATGTCCTTCAGCCTGAATGGTTAAACAAACTGTGGTACACCCATACCATGGCATGCTGCTCAGCAATCCAAAGGAACAAACTATCGATACATGCAACAACCAGGATGGATCTCAAGAGAATTATGCGGAGTGAAAAAAGCCAATCTCAGAAGGTTACGTATTGAATGATTCCCTTTCTCTCCCCTCTGCTCCCTTCCCCTCCCCTCCACTCCTTTCCCCCACCCCTACCCTGCCTTCCCCTTCCTTCCTTTTGGGACAGAGTCTTGCTCTGTCACCCAGGCTGGAGTGCACTGGTGGGATCATGGCTCACTGCAGACGCTGTCTCCCAGGATCAAGTGATCCTCCCACTTCAACCTCCCCAGTAGCGGAGACTGCAGGCATGTGTCACCACGCCTGGATAACTTTTGTGTGTGTTTTTTTATAGAGACAGGGTTTCATCATGTTGCCCAGGCTAGTGTCAAACTCCTGGGCTCAAGCGATGCTCCTGCCTTGGCCTCTCAAAGTGTTGGAATTACAGGCGTGGCCACTGTGACTGGTCAATTCCATTTCTCTAACATCCTTGACATGTCAAAATTATAGAGATGAAGAACAGAGGAATGGTTGTCAGGGCTTAGGGAGGGGAGAAGCGGGAGACCGGTATGCCTCTAGTGAACCTTGTGATGAACTGTTCTGTATTTTGACTATAGTGGTTGTCACATAAATATACCTGTGGCAAGGTTGCATAGAACTAAATATACACACACACACACACACACATACCCATGAGTGCATGTTAGAATGGTGAAATCTGAGTGAGTTCAATGGGTTGTACCAATGCCAGCTTTCTGATTGTGATATTGTACTGTAGTTACGCAAGATGTTACCACTGGGGGAAACCGGGTGGAAGGGATATGGGATCTCTCTGTATTGTAAACTGCATGTAAATCTACAGTTATCTCAAAAATTAAAATGTAATCTAGGCCGGGTGTGGTGGCTTACACCTGTAATCTCGGCACTTTGGGAGGCAGAGGCAGGCGGAGAGCTTGAGCACGCAAGTTCAAGACCAGCCTGGACAGTATAGTGAAACCCCACCTACAAAAAATACAAAAATTAGCCGGGCGTGGTGGCACCCGACTGAGGTCCCAGTTTCTTGGGAGGCTGAGGTGGGAGGATGGCTTGAGTCTGGGAGGTGGAGGTTGCAGTGAGCCAAGATCGTGCCACTGCACTCCAGCCTTGCAGTAGAGCCAGACCTTGTCTCAAAAAAAAAAAAAAAAAAAAAAAAAAAACCATAATTTATACTACAACACAACTATTAAAATGACTTTTTTTTTTTTTGAGACAGAGTCTCACTCTTATCACCCAGGCTGGGGTGCAGTGGTGTGATCTCAGCTCACTGCACCCTATGCCTCCCAGGTTCAAGTGATTCTCCTGCCTCAGCCTCCCGAGTAGCTGGGATTACAGGCACATGGCCCCATGCCTGGCTAATTTTTGTATTTTTAGTAGAAACTGGGTTTCACCATATTGCCTGGGCTGGTCTTGGACTCCTGACCTCAGGTGACCCACCTGCCTCAGCCTCCCAAAGTGCTGGGATTATAGGCGTGAGTCAACACACCCAGCCATAAAATGACTTTTTAAAAAACTGACAATACCAATTGCTGGTGAGGATATGGAGCAACTAGAACTCTTGTACATTGCTAGTGTGAATATAAAAATAGTACAGCCACCTTGAATAACAACTTGCAGTTTTTTATACAGTTAAACATACACTTACCATACGACACAGCAATACCACTCTGACATATTTACACGAGTGAAATGAAAACTTATGTTTGCACAAAAACCTGCACATGAATACAGCCTGTATTTGCAAGTGCCCAGAACTGGAAGCAACTCACCTATCTTTCATCTGGGGAATGAATCAACAAACTATAGTATTCATAACATAATGTACCCGGCAATAAAAAAGAATGAGCTACTGATACACATATCAATATGAATGAATCTCAAATGAATATTACTAAGTGAAAGAAGACAGACTCAAAGAGCTACTAAGTGTATATAGCAATTTCATGTATGATGTCCTGCAAAGGTAAAACTCGAAGGACAAAGAATGTTTAGAAATTGCCAGAGGTTAGGGTGGAGGGAAGGGTTCATTATAAAGGGGCCCAAGGGCTTTTTGGGGTGATGGAAGTGTTCTGTATATTGATTGTGGTGGTGATTACATGACTTTATGCATTTGCCAAAACCCGTAGAACGGTATACGGAAAAAGTGACTTTTACTTTTTGTAAAAGATACCTTTATGTTTTTAAAAATTAAGAAAAAAATGAAGCCAGGCAAGGTGGCTCACACCTGTAATCCCAGAACTTTGGGAGGCCAAGGTGGGCAGATCGCCTGAAGTCGGGAGTTCGAGACCAGCCTCGCCAACATGGCAAAACCCTGTCTCTACTAAAGACACAAAAAACTAGCCAGATGCAGTGGTACACACCTGCAATCCCCAGCTACTCCAGAGGCTGAGGCAGGAGACCCGCTTGAACCCAGCAGGCAGAGGTTGAGGTGAGAGGAGATCATGCCACTGCACCCCAGCCTAGGTCACAGAGCGAGACTCCATCTCAAAAAACAAAAAAAAAAAGAAAGAAAGAAAGAAAGAAAGAAAGAAAGAAAGAAAACATGAGATCATATCTTACTGTAACTTCACATCAATTTGTGCAGAAAGATAGTGTGTCCAATTTAATTTTTTAAAATGCTCAAAGATAAAATGTACATTATTTTAGTTCTTTTTAATTTCATAGATATTGATTGATTGATTGATTGAGACAGGGTCTTGCTCTGTTGCCCAGGCTGGAGTGCAGTGGAGTGATCA
>NW_012105919.1:4143316-4169699 GCF_000951045.1 Mandrillus leucophaeus
CTCCTGGGCTCAAGTCATCCTCCTGCCTCAGCTTCCCGAGTAGCTGGAACTACAGGCACACGCCACTACCCCCAGCTAATCTTATTATTTTCTGTAGAGATGGGGTCTCTCTATGTTCCACAGGCTGGGCTGGAACTCCTGGGCTCAAGTCATCCTCCCACCGTGGCCTCCCAGAGAGTGCTGAGATTACAGGCATCAGCCACAGCACCCAGCCCCAGTTCTGTTTTTTAAAACATGCGCTAACAAAATCCTTAGGAGTTTTTTAAGCAGTGTAGGATTAAAAGGAACTATAGGTTTTTGAAACAGCATTGCTCTACATTAAGAAAATACATTTCTTTGAATGGAAAATAAATTATTTAAAATGCAAAATAAAATGACCGGAAGCAGGGAGGACAAGATGCTAGTGTTTGTTGCTTTGAATTGAAAAACCCAAGGGTACTTTTCATATTACTCTGAGTACTTTTCCCTAGTACCACCCACCCCCCACAGGGCTGTCTTAGGGATTAATTTAGATACTATAGAGTGCTGAGCATAGCATCCAACCCACAGTAAAGCCCAAACCATTGGTTGGGCATGGTGGCTCATGCCTGTAATCCCAGCACTTTGGGAGGCCAAGGCAGGTGACTCACTTGAGGTCAGGAGTTCAAGACCAGCCTGACCAACATGGTAAAACCCCATCTCTACTAAAAATACAAAAATTACTCGGGCATGGTGGCGTGCACCTGTAATCCCAGCTACTCGTGAGGCTGAGGCATGAGAATCACTTGAACCTGGGAGGCAGAGGTTGCAGTGGGCTGAGACCGAGTCTCTGCACTCCAGCCTGGGTAACAGAGCGAAACTCCATGTCAAATAAATAAATAAATAAATAAATAAATAAATAAATAAATACCCAAACTATCTCAGCTTCTCCCATCCCCCAAGTCCAGACCATCCCTTCTAAGCTGGTCTATGAGGTCTAGGAGGTCCTGATGGTCTCCCTTTCTCTCCCTAATCAGTCTGGGGGCTCCCTGAGAAATAGCCAGAGGAGCCCCATCACCCATCACCAGGACAGGGAGTGGCGCCTCAAAGGGCTGGGAGTGAATGACTCCACCCAGGGCCTGGCTAACAGTGGGTGCCCAGGAATTATTCTTTCGAGCCATTGACTGAGTACACACAAGTGTGGCCCTGATAGTGAGGCTATCCTACCCAACCAGGAAGAGGCTTGGGCAAACGTGGGGCACTAAGAGAGGCAATTTCTTGGCCAAGGGACCCCCATCCTCTCCATTGCATACCCGATTTGATGGGGTGTTACAGGCCTCTCCAGGAGGGGCAGAGGTGCTCCTTTACCGGCAGCTTCCTCCCTCTCCCTCCAAGGGTGGATTTCCCTGGCCGCAGCCAGGCAATGGAATGTTGTGTGGTTGGTTGCCAGGCAACCAGAGCCTGCTGGTGGCTGCCTTCTGGGAGAGCTGAGCAGGCTTCCACACCACGCTCCACAGAACCCCCAGGGTCTCCTAGGCTTGTGCAAAATTCCAGCTGGTGGAAAGAAAGCTGGGGCAATTGCCAGAAGGATGGCGGTGCCCTGGGAGGAATATTTCCGACTGGCTTTGCAAGAGAAACTGTCTACGTGAGTGGGACATAGAGGGAGGGAGGGCCAGAAGGAGGGCGGAATGCGTGGGCTGGCCCATCCCTCCTTCCTCACCTCCTGCGTCCTGGCTTCTTTGGGCAGATCACAGTGGGGTTACTGTCCCCACTTCACAGAGGAGGAAACTGAGGCTCAGGGAGAAACCAAGACATCACCGTGGTCTCAGGGATCGTTCCTGATCCCCCACCCCTAGCTGACATCCGGCTGAGATTAAATCATTCAAACCAAGCTGGGAAGGAATTATTCTATGAAATCCTGCTCCCCAATCCACCCCCAAAACTGCATTTTCAGCAGGAACAGAGGAAGCTTGTTCTGTGCCTCCTTCGTGTTCAGCAGCATGGCCTCAAGTCCCAACCTCAGTATTAGCATCTGTAAAATAGGGAGGGGGATTTCCTCCCGGACCATGGCTGGGAAAACCTTGATGATTACACATTAGTCATTCCTTCTGCTCTCCCTTTCTCCCGAGGCGCTGGACTCCAGAACCCCACTGCCTCCTGGGCCTCTCCCTGCAGAGGTATCCGGCATTTTGGGCTTGGCCATAGCAGGGAGCTGGTCTCCCCACCTGACCTGCTCTCCTGCAGACTGCCCTGGCAGTAACATCCTTCCGGTTCCTGGGGTCACCTCTGACCCATTTCTCATCCCCCTCCCCACACCATCAGTTCTGCTCTCACCTCCCGCCACTGCTGCCCTGCTTGGAACCACACTATCTCTGGAATATCCCGTGGCACCACCACTGGTCTCCTGCAGCTACCCACTGTCCTTGCTCCTCACAGCAGCCAGAAGGACCCCTCCTCTGCCCAAAACCCCCCGCTCCACTCCCACTTCACTTAGAGTCAAGGCCAAAGTCTCCACTCACCATGGCCCACCGCAGTTGGATTCTCAGCCCCTCCCTGCTCCCAATTCCCATCTTTTCCCTCCTCACTCCCTCCTCTGCACCCACCCTAGCTGCACCAGGATCCTAGAATCTGTTCCCTGGAGATGTCCACGTGGCTTGCTCCCTCTTCTCCTCCAGGTCTCTGCTCAGATGCCACCTCCTCCCTGTTGAAAGATTCCTTTAGTCGCTTAATTTTTCATCTCAGTGCCTACCATGTCCTGTCATTCTTTATTATTATTATTATTATTATTATTATTTATTAGCTTGATTTTCTGTGGCTCCCAGCAGAACGCCAGCTCATGAGGGAACAGGGATTTTTGTCTGTCCTGTTCACAGCTGCACCCCCAGTCCTACAAGGGTGCCTGGCCCAGAGTAGATGCTCAGGACAATTTGTTCAATGAATGAAGAATTCATCCAGGTTGCAGTGGCTCACGCCTGTAATCCCAGCACTTTGGGATACCAAGGCAGGCGGATCACATGAGATCAGGAGTTGGAGATCAGCCTGGCCAACAGGGTGAAACCTTGTCTCTACTAAAAATACAAAAATTAGCCAGGCATGGTGGCGTGCACCTGTAATCCCAGCTACTTGGGAGGCTGAGGCAGGAGAATTGCTTGAACCTGGAAGGCGAGAGGTTGCGGTGAGCCAAGCTCATGCCACTGCACTCCAGCCTGAATGACAGAGCGAGACTCCATCTCAAAAAATATGTAATAATAATAATAATAATTCAACCAGATATGGTGGCTTATGCCTGTAATCCCAACATGTTGGGAGGCTGAGGCAGGAGGATTGCTTGAGTCATGAGTTCAAGACCAGCCTGGGCAATAAAGCGAGACCTCATCTTTACAAAAAAAAAAAAAAGTTAGCCAGGTGTGGTGGCACACGTCTGCAGTCCCAGCTACTCAGGAGACAAGATGGGAGGATCGCTTAAGCTCAGAAGTGAGCTATGATTATACCACTGCACTCCAGCCTGGGTGACAAAGCAACACCCAAAAACAAGTCTCAAAAAAAAAAAAAAAAAAAAAATTTAAACAGCCAGCAGGTGGCTAATAGGGCACTACAGACACAGTGGTGAGATGTGGGGCCCTGAAACATGCTTCCTTCACCCCTACCTCCTACTTGAGCCTCTTCAGAAAGCTGCCAGAGCAGGCTGAGGATTACGTCCCACCAGTGCTGCGTCTCCTGGAGAAGAGGCAAGAGCTGGTAGATGCAGACCAGGCCCTGCAGGCCCAGAAGGAGGTGAGCCCCGACTACTGTAAGGAGGTGGTGAGCCGGCGGATGGGAAGTGATGGAGCCAATTTATTAGTGACAAGGTCTGAGACAAGTGATTTTACCACTCCAAGCCTTGATTTCCTCATCTGTCAAATGGGGATCAAATGAGACCAGCTGTTGGTGCAAATAAATTTGTGAGCATTGAGTATGTGCTGGGCACTGCATTAAGACCTGGAGGTCTTACAACGGTCCCTGCCCCTGTGGGGCTCACAGTCTGGAGAGGAAAACAAGTAAGTGTTCAGGTGGTGACTGCTACAGGGAAGAAGCACTGGGCAGGGGTTGTGGGAGCCCAGAAGAAGTCCCTACCTCCCCATGGGGGTGGTCAAGGAGGGCTTTTTGGAGGAAGTAATGTCTTGGGGATTGCTGAAGGGCAAGTCGGCTTATCCAGCAAAGGCGAAAGGGATAAGGACGGAAAAACAGGCAGAGAAAAACCACACACAAAGACTGGCTGGAAGACAAGAACCACACACAGGTGGTTAAGCGGCCGGAAGACAGAGTATGGGAGGAGAGAGGGTAAGATGAGGCCTGAGGGAAGCACAGGGACACTGGCATTCGGGGGCTGGAGGAGGGTGTTTCGGCTTCATCCCTGGGTGATGGGAGCCACGGATGGGTTGAGCAGGGAGCAGCCACAGATTAGGGACAACAGGTGGAAGGGGTTAAGTGTGAACCTGACAGCATGGGAGGACCCGGACCCCCAAACCCACACAGACAACCCACTCCTCACCCCCAGGTGTTCCGCACCAGAATGGCAGCTCTGAAACAGCGCTGGGAACAGCTGGAACAGAAGGAGAGGGAGCTAAAGGGGTCGTTCATCCGCTTTGACAAGTTTTTGCAGGTAGGTGGAGACTCCTGGGGGGGCGGGGTCTATGGGTAGCAGCTCACACCCCCATAGGAGCCCGGCAGGTAACAAAAAGAAAAGAAGTGGTTTTCGTCATGCAAAAGGAAACGGCGGGAAACACACGCCGATGAAGAAAAGAAAAAAGCGGGCGGGGGAATTGGGTGAAGAGCCAGTTTCTGAGCCAGGCCTGCTGGCTGCCCCTGGTTTTGCGTGCGAATGTCAGGGCAGGATGGAGGTGCCGAACTCCCCGCCGGCTCCCGATTCCTGAAAATCGCCTTCTCCCCACCTTACTCCCCAGGACTCCGAGGCCCGACGCAATCGCGCGCTGCGGAGGGCGGCGGAGGAGCGACACCAGGCGAGTCGCCTAGAGGCGGAGGCGCTGCGTCTGCGGACCCAGCTCGAGGAGCTACGGCAGGAACGCGCGCGGCTGCAGCGCCGGCTTAAGCGCCTGGAGCCCTGCGCGCGCCTGCTGGAGCAAGCGCTGGAGCTGCTGCCCGGGGTGAGTCCCGGGAAGAAGGCTGGGAGCTCGGCGCCATCGCGCGGCGCTGAGTGGCTCAGGGACGGCTTCGGACCGGCGAACTACTGTAGCGCTGAACTACTGGAGTTCTTGGCGTGCATGCCAAGAACTATCGCTTATGGAGCGCTCACTGTATGCCAGGGATACGCTTTAGTTTTTGTGGTTGTTAGTTTTGGAGTATTTTTGAGACAGTGTCTCGCTTTGTCACCAGGCTGGAGTGCATTGGCGCGATCATGGCTCACTGCAGCCTCGACTTCCTGGGCTCAAGGGATCCTTTTGCTTCTGCCTACCAAGTAGCTGGGACCACAGGCGCATGCCACCACGCCTGGCTATTTTTTTAATTATCACTTTTAGTAGAGACAGTGGTCTTGCGACGTTGCCCAGGCTGGTTTCGAACTCCTGGGCTCAAGCGATCCTCCCACCTCAGCTCCCAAAGTGCTGGGATTACAGGTGTGAGCCACCGCCCACGTTTTATTTTTGAATCCTCCCCAAAGTCCAGTGAAGTGAGTCCTCTTATTGTCAACTGTCAACCCCATTTTACAGCTAGGAAAACTGAAGATTAAGAAAGCTAACTCTGGCCGGGCGCAAGTGGCTCATGCCTGTAATCCCAACACTTTGGGAAGCCAAGGCGGGAGGATTGCTTGAAGCCAGAAGTTCGAGACCAGTCTGGGTAACATAGAGTGACCCCTGTCTCTACAAAAAATTAGCCGGCCGTGGTGGCGTGTGACTATAGTCCCAGCTACTCTGGAGCGGAGATGGGAGGATCGCTTGAGCCCAGGAGTTCGAGATGACAGTGAGCTATGATCGCACCACTGCACTCCACCCCAGGTTGGCAGACCGAGACCTTGTCTCTAACAAACGGAGGTTGACATTTAAGTCACTTTCCAGAAAGATTATTCCAATAATAAGGAACGCCGGCGGCCAGGTGGGATGGGGAGGGTAGGGGACTGCAGGCCCATGTGAGTCCCTTCCCCGCCCCCAACTCTAGTTCCAAGAGGTCCCGGAACTGGTGGCGCGCTTCGACGGCCTGGCCCAGACACAGGCGGCGCTGAGGCTCAGGGAGCGCAAGCGGCTAGCGGAGCTGGAGGCGGCGCGAGCGCGACTGCAGCAGCTGCGGGACGCCTGGCCGGACGAGGTGCTCGCACAGGGCCAGAGGCGGGCGCAGCTGCAGGAGCGCCTGGAGGCTGCCAGGGAGCGTACGCTGCAGTGGGTACGGCCCGCCCTCCGTCGGGGGCGCTCGGGACCCCAGGCTTCCACAGCCGGGCGGGGAGGAGCGCCAGGGCTGATGAGGACAGATGGGGCAATGCGTACCCCAGAGGGTTCGCTGCACTAAGGAGGGCATCTCAGGCATCACCGAGCCCTTTCGGGCATGAGGCCCCGCCCTATCCGCCGGCACGAGGCTCCTGCAACCCTCTCCCGAGAGCACCTGACTGCCTGACTGGCAGAAGTGGATGGGAAGAATGCCGGGCGCTGTGGCTCATGCCTGTAATCCCAACATTTTGGGAGGCCGAGAGGGGCGCATCACCTCAGGTCATGAGTTCGAGACCAGCCTGGCCAACATGGTAAAACCCTGTCTCTACTAAAAATACAAAAATTAGCCAGGTCCACTGGCAGGCGCCTGTAGTCCCAGCTACTCGGGAGGCTGAAGGAGGAGAATCGCTAGGTCCCAGGAGGCAGTGGTTGCAGTGAGCTGAGATCAGGCCACTGCACTCCAGCCTGGGCAACAAAGCTAGACTCCATCCCAAAAAGAAAAAAAAAAAAATGTGGCTGCGAAGAGAGGGCAGCCCGCCTCGGGCCAGTTGCCATAATTGGGAGCAGGGTGGGTGTTCTCCAGGAATCCAAGTGGATTCAGATTCAGAACACAGCAGCGGAGAAGACTCTGCTCCTGGGACGCAGCAGGATGGCCGTGCTCAACCTGTTCCAGCTAGTGTGTCAGCATCAGAGGCAGCCGCCCACCCTGGACATTGAGGACACGGAGGGACAACTAGAGCAGGTGAGGGCCCCTCTTTATGGCACCACCAGCCCCCAAACACTCCCTCTTTGGAAAATCAGGTACCTAAAACCCCACAGTTAGCAACACCTTCCCTGGGTTAAGCATGGCCCTCTAAGGTCAGAGCCCTTGCCCCAGCCGTGGCTCGATCACCACGCAGGCACCAGGTCTAGGATGGATTCCTGAGTGTGTCTTGGCTCTGACAGTGGCCAGAAGAAAGCCATGTCCCTCTCTGCGATGAAGCTAGACTATTTCAAAAAGAAAAAAAAAAAAAAGTGGCTGGTCTCAATGCCCTCCCTCTACCAGGAAGGCCAGGGTTTGTGCTGAGTCCCTCTTTTCTCACAGGATCCAACAGCCCACACATGTGGCAACAACTGTAAAAAATCATGAGGTCTAGACTTGCTCTTCATTAATCTCTGGCCCTCTGGCTCCCTGCTTCCTGCACAGAGAGGCCTCAGCTTCTGCAGGGAAGGTGAGGGTGGGGTTAGGTTGAGTTGTGTAGCGTAGAATGTGACATAGGCTTTTTTTTTTTTAGACAGAGTCTAGCCCTGTGTCACCCCAGGCTGGAGTGCAGTGACACGATCTCGGCTCACTGCAACCTCTGCCTCCTGGTGATTCTCCTGCCTCAGCCTCTCAAATAGTTGGGATTACAGGCACACACCACACCTGGCTAATTTTGTATTTTTAGTAGAGATGGGGTTTCACCATGTTGGCCAGGCTGGTCTCAAGCTCCCAACCTCAAGTTATCCTCCCACCTCAGCCTCCCAAAGTGCTAGGATTACAGGTGTGAGCCACCGCACTCAGCATGACATAGGTTTACAATGGAGGGAGATTTCAGACTTCAAACACTTTCTTGTTTCTAGTGGGTATACCCAAAGCGTGGCCCCTTTGAGAAGTGGAGGCAAAGTAAAGGGAGGCATCCCACCTTTTCCCCAACCCATTCCCATTCCTGTTCTGCCCAATGGCCAGGATTCCAACCGAACACCAAGACCTGGATCCTGGGAATCCGCTTCGCCCCTCCTAGTTGGTTGGATGCATCAATGCCACTGTTCTTCCCAGCCTGGCCTGTTACCTGGTTACCGTGTGGCACATGAGACTAGCAGAAACACAGGCTTGGTGTAAACAGGAAAAAGTCAGTCCCTTTTCTTTAAGTCCAAGTGGAGTAGTGGAAATTAAGAAGGAACAAAATCTGTAACCGGTTGTAATTAATTAGTTGTAAACAACACTGCACTAGGACCAGATCATCTCTTTTCAAAATCAACTCTGCCTGTCAAGGAGAAAGGCTCCATGGAGGGACACTATGCCTTTTCCCACCTCCCCTAACACTCCCTGGCCTCCGGGCCTGGGACTCCCACTGTCCTGCGGCTGCCACAATTCAGTAACAGCTTCATTTATTCATTGCATTTTCATTATTTTTCCAGTTGCCCCCTAGTTAGGACAAGGGGTAACTATTTTTCTCCATTTTTGGTGGAGATAAAGTTTCCTTCTCAGTTGTTGATACAATGACGAATATGAGGGGAGCCCACAGATGGTTGTAAGTTCACCCTCAAGTCCTAGTTTTTACAATGGATCCATGGCATTTATTAAGTTCACATTCATAAAGAAGTTAATTAAAACACAATAAAGGACGGCCACCCATGGAGATAAGAGTAGATCACAAACCAATGAATATGACTGATCCAGGTACAAGAAAATAAAGCTGATTGATATAAATGAAAATACTAATTGGATAGTGCAGGTGACAGCAGCAAGGAAGCTGTGAAGGTGTCTGCTCACGCAGCAGTTGGGAAGGTTGGCCTGAGGCTTTTAAAACGCAGAACAGTTTAGGATCTCAGTCACCACCTCTGGGAACCACCATCATTGCTGTTCTTTTAATGAGGGGGTCTCCAGTCCCCACCCTGCCTTTTGGCCTCCCCGCATGTTGAGGGATGGGGGCTGGACAGTGGCTCTGGGGCTGGGATGTGACTTCGTGTTGGGCTCCCCCCCAGGTGAAGCTGTTCATGCAGGACCTCTCTGCCATGCTGGCTGTCCTGGGTCAGGCTGAGCCTGCGGCCCCTGCCTCCTAGCCCTGACCCAGGTGAGTAGCGGGAGAGGGGATCTCCGAGAGACCCTGAGATAGGAGGGCCCCCATTTCCATTGGGGTGTGGACTGAGTGGCTCTTCTTGAATCCGCTTCCTCATTGGGAAGATGGGAGGGCTGTGCCTGTTCAGAGTGCTGTGGGCCTGCCATGAGGGGCACATAGCAAGCACTCAATAAGTGCATGCCCTGATGGGAAGGTCAAGGGGCTATGTGTGGAGCAACTGCCTCTAAAATGAGATCAGACCAGGCCCTCCCTGCCAGGGTGGCTGAGGCATGAAAAAAGCTCTTTGTCAGGTCTCAGAGCAGGGTCCATGCTAGATGAGAGATCTCCGAGGCCCCTCCACTATGGACTCTGCCAGGTGAGGGGCCCAGCCTGAGAATTCAGCTGCTGGGGCCACCCTTGACCTTCTCAGAACCTCAAACAGGGGGTGGGTGGTGAGAAGATAGAGGGCAGGCCAGGTTCTGACCTCCAGGTGTGGAGGGGCCGAGTTAACCTCTTCATAGCCAGAGGGGAGCAGCTGTGCCCTTGCCCCGGGGCTGCACATCCTGTTCCCCTCCCACAGCCCACTCCCAGCTGCAACCATGTCCCGGTGCGAGGAAGGCGGACCAACTCCCACCTCCGGCACCTGGCTTGTGCTCTGAGCCTCAATTTCCTCATCGCTAAATGGACACAGCAGCAGAACCTACCCTGGGGAGACCCACAACTCCTCTGCCACATTAGCTGGGATTTTAGTACCTGGGTCTCTCCATTCCAACTCCCCAAGTAGACTGCACTCCTGGCCCACCAGCAGTGCTCAACAAAGATTTATTATATTAAAAATTCCATCGCCAAACCCTGAGGCACTCAGGGCTCTGACTGGTGCAGCCATGACCTCTGAACCCAGAACACATGGAAGCAGCAGCAGCTGAGTTGCCAACTCAGGTCTTGGCCTGCCTGGCTTTGCTGCCGAACTCCTACACACCCTTCAAGGCCCTGCTCAAATGTCTCTGTCTTAGGCTGACGCAGCTGCTGCCCTTCCGTGGCCATACAGTGCTCCTTTTCACGGACGATGGCTCCTGCAGGGAGTGCCCCCAGTGCCCAGCACTGGGCCAGGCACACAGTGGTGCACAGGAACGTCTGCCGATGCCCACCCTAAGGCCAATCAAGGAGCCACAGAGCTGGGTCCCGGTCCTCACATCCTCTTCCGCATCTTGCCCTTCTTGGAGCGGGCGACCCGGCCGAAGGCGCCCTGCTGCAGCTCCTGGACGCGGCGGCGGTTGCGGGCAGAGAGCTGCTTGAGGCCACCACGCTGCAGGAAGCGCAGCTTCTGGGCCCGGCGCCGCTGCTTCAGGATCTGCTGCTTGGTCTTGAGTTCCGGGCGGACGCAGCCTGCAGGGGTGCCTGGGGCGTGGGGCCGGGATGCACCTGCTGGGACAGGGATTCAGGGAGCTCAGCTGTTGGAATCACCCCCAAGATCCCCTCCTCCCAGAAGCTCGCAGACTCCTTCCCTGTCCCTACTCCTGTTCTGTGCTTATTGCTGTGGCCCAGTGTCTGTACACAGTAGGTGGCTAATAAAGTTTTAGGCAGCCTCATGGAGTGGTCAATAACACGGGGCCAGAACTGCTGGGGTTCAAATCCCAGCTGTGACCTCTTGGACCCTGGGCAAGTCAGTAAACGGCTCTGTGCCTCAGTTTCCCCATCTGTGAATTATAAATCACAGCACCTCCTTCATGGGTGAAGAGAAAATGCATTTCCATGGTATAAAGTGCTCAGAACAAGGCCTGGCCCATAGTGAGAGCCTTTTAGGCATGACTGTTACTATTAAAAATTCTCCAACCAAGAAGTGTATGTTTCCACAGCACACCTACTGCTACTGCACGCTCTGAGGCCCCCCATAGTAACCGAAACAGACCTCAGCCTCTGTCTCCATGGACACCATGCTCTAGGCTTATTAGATGAAAAGAGGGTGTAGATGAACCTTCCTTTAGGTGGAAGAGGAATCAGAGAAGGCCAGAGAGGGAGAGGGACTTGTCTGAGGTCACACAGCAAAGCAGCAGCAGCAGAGGTCAGCGGCCCTGCCCTAGCCCGACAGGTGGGCATCAGGTAGTCCATTCTTCTAGTTCTCCGGGAGGCAAGCACCACCCTCCCTGGCTCCCACTAAGTCCTGTGTCCTCCTCCTCCTCCCCATTCATAACAGCAGCCTCCCCAGCGCTCCTAGAGGGATGACCATTGGGGTGTTCCCAGCTGTCTCCAGTGGAGCCAGGGTGCCTCGCAGGACCTATCACCTCCAATGAGGACAAAAAAGGAAGAACAGCTGCTTTCTCCCAAAGCCCATAGGTCGCCCCCATCTCCCCAGCCCCTGCCCGCCCACTGCACGGCACTGCTCACAGCAGAAGCTGCTGTTTCACCCAGGTAAAAACAGGCTGAGAAGTGAGGTGTGGGTGGTCCCCACCCAGCCACGCTGACAAGGAGACACTCCCACAGATGGGAGAGCTGGAGGGGGAGGAGCCACAGAGAACAGGCCCAGGCAAATGCACGCAGGCTCACAGAGACACCCAGAGAAGGCAGTGACCAGCCCCAGAAGGTGGAGGGACACAGCAGTGGGTAACGTCATCTGAGAGAGACCCAGGACATGGTCCCAAACTCCCCTCTCCCCAGGGAGGGCCCCAGGTGGGAGCCTTGGGCAGCTGGGTGACTCAGGTTCAGTCACAGCCCTCATAAGGCGCCTGTTTCCCAGCCTGTAAAATGGGTATTCGCAGTCACCTTGCCTCCCAGGTCATGTGTGGCCTTCCAGGACAGAGCCTGCCCGCACCCAGCAAGTGGGAGCCCCTCCCTGACAGCAGCCCTTAAGCACAGGCTCTGGTAGACAGAGCCGGCTTCAAATCCACCTTAGCCTTTTACTGGCTGAGGGACCCAGGCCAGATCAAAGAGGTCGAAGTCCTCAAATGACCAAATGTACTACTTGCCAACCCACATTTCGAGGAAGTATCTTCCTCAACATCCCCCGTGATCGCCTCCTCCTGGAACCAAAGCTGCTTCTGACTGCGTCTTTGGTGACATGAACTTCCCCACAGCATTGCTAAAAAGAACGTCACTCCTGAGGATGCCACAGGGGTTCAATTCATGCCCACTCTGTCAGGTCGAACCACATGCAGATGCCATTTTTGCAGGTGAAAATGGCCCACATAGCAGCATTCCCACAAGGTTCCACCTCCCGAGTTCTCTAGGATTTTAGACAATAGGCTTAATTAGGTGAACAGGGCATCTACCAGAAGTCATCCCTGTGGTTTCATCTGTGAAGTGGACAGAGGTCGGGGACAAGGCACCTGAGGGGCACGGTGCTTCCCAGCGCCTGTCAGGTGATGCTCGTGACCATCAGAGACCAGGATAGTAGGAAGGGGGAACCTGTGGGTGTGGGGGTTGGGTGGGGGGATCATGGAGGGACCCAGGGTTTTGGCAGCATACCCCAACACACCGAGCTCTGGGGCTCTGCAGTAGCCCCTGCACCCGTGCCTCAGTGTTACCCTAATCTGACCATAACTGCTCTACCTACCTGTGCACCCATACTCCCCACCCTCCCTGGCTCTCACCTTGGCCACGGCCTCGCTTCCCACCTCTTCGCTCTGGGCCTCGCCGGTCAGATGCTCCTTCTTCGTCCGAGTCACGATCATCAATTTTCTGTTTCTGTTTCCACTTCTGATAGCTGGGAAACCTCGTTAAGGAAGCTGCGTGAAGCCCCTGGGACCGGAGAAGGCTCCTCCCCACACCGCCCCAGCAGACACAGTTCTGTTATCCCAGTCGCGGCTGAAGCTGCTGGGCCCGCCCCCAGCACACAGGTCCCACTTACTGGAGATGCGGCTGCTGAAGCCGCTGGGCCCGCCCCCAGCACAGGTCCCACTTATTGGAGATGCTGCTGCTGAAGCTGCTGGGCCCCGCCCCCAGCACAGGTCCCACTTATTGGAGATGCTGCTGCTGAAGCTGCTGGGCCCCGCCCCCAGCACAGGTCCCACTTATTGGAGATGCTGCTGCTGAAGCCGCTCAGCTCCGGCCCCTCATCCCCGGCCCCGCCCCCAGGTCCCACTTAATTGGAGCTGCTGCTGCTTTAGCTGCTCGGCCCCGCCCCTCCCCGGCCACGCCCCTCAGGATACAGGTCTCGCTTGTACGAGCTGTTGATGTAGCGGCCACTCTCTGTCTTAATCTTCTTCTTGTCTTCCTGTCCTGACTTTCCCACAAACCGCTTCTTCTTACGGTCCCTGCAGGAGAGGGAGTTGGGACGGCTGCCGTGGAGGGAAACGCTTGGAGTGCCGGTTCCTGCTCAGGGCCTGTCTCCTCACCCGACCCTCTTGTCAGGTTGTTGGGGCATTAAAAGAAAGCAGTGCAGCCATGTCTGGCATGCAGTTGGCGCTCAATAAAGGTCAGAGGACTGCCGCCAGCACTGGGGCCTGGCTCAGGGACAAGGGCCTCCTGGAGGGTTTCCAATCCCCTCCCCCTTCCCAGCTGTGACCCTTGGTTGAGTCACATACATTCTCTAGACGCTAGAGTCCTCCTGAACAAATGGGTCCTGAGCCCTGTCTAGAAAGACTTGCCAGCAAAAAGGATAGACGGGGTCAAGATCTCTGTGGTGTGTGATCAAATCAAGGCGACAGAACAGCCAGGGGCCATCACACCTGCTGTGAGTGGTCACATGGGGGACAGCCCAGCCGGGTCATAATGCAGGCTGTACAGGATCAGATGGGAGTGAGGACGTCAGGGAGTTCACCCTGCCTGCTGGCATGAGGGGCAGCTCACTCGCTCACTCACCCCAGGCATGGATGATGGAGGGGCAGCTCACTTTCTCACTCACCCCAGGCATGGATGATGGAGGGGCAGCTCACTTTCTCACTCACCCCGGGCATGGATGGGCGGCTCACTTGCTCACTCACCCCGGGCATGGATGGGCGGCTCACTCGCTCACTCACCTGGGGCATGGATGGGTGGGTCACTCGCTCACTCACCTGGGGCATGGATGGGTGGGTCACTTGCTCACTCACCACTTGAGCTGCTGCCGGCCCCTCGTCAGGTTCTGGGCTTCATCCCCCATCAGGTCCAGGACAGCGCCAGCCACCTGCTGCTCGAAGGCTCCCCCTTCCCCGCTGATGCTCAGGCTGCAGAGGGAAGGTGGGAGACATAACTGGATTGATGGGATCCAGCAGACCTGCCTGCCCCACCCAGGACCCAGCCAGCCACTCACCCCCGCTCGCTGTCGAAGTCCTTGGGCCGGTAGGGGATGTAGAATTCCTGGTCCCGCTGCCAGGCCTCCTCCCTCCGCCTCTTGGCTCCCCTGTTGGGTCCTGACCGCTGCCGCTTCCGGCCCATGACCTCTGAGAAAATGTCCTGGCAGAGCACGGACCGAGGCCCAGCGTCATGCCTGTAGCCCCCTGGGGAGTCCCCACAGCCTCCCTACCCACCACCCTGGCCACAGGGGCCAGTGGCTTCCCAGGGACTTTCAAAGCTTCACTTTGCCATTTCTTAGCTGGGTGACAGTGTCTCCTGTGGGACCCTCAGTTTCCTCATCTGCACACACAGCGCAACCCCTGCCTCAGGGACCAGCAGAGGCAGGACAGCTAGGTAAGGCAGAGAGTGCCGGCCGGGGGAGACCCAACTCCCCATTCCAGCTCCGCGCTCCAGGCTGTGTAACAGCCGGCCCTGCCCCTCTCTGCGCCTGGCCTGCTCTGAACAACGTGGACTAGGTCAGGGGTCTCCAACTGGTCTTCTAGGCTACTGAACCCTCTCTAAACAAAACATGAGAGAGGGACATCCTGGGGGACACGCAGGCCCAAGACTCACCTACCAGGTGAATGGGACACTTCATGGTCCTCCCTCTGAGTGAGACCCGCACGTCTCACTGCAGAAGCCCTGATGTGTTTGGTGGCTGGTGATGCCCTGGACCCCACTGAGGGTGTCATGTTGTACACAGCTTCTCAGGCTAAAGATCTGGCCCCAGTTTTAAACGAGGGACAGTGGACAAGAACCATACCCTGACTCTGCAGATGGGAAGCTGACAGCATCCACCTCCATCCACTGCTCAAAGCCCCTAGAACAGCTTCATGGGCTGCTGCGACTTAGCCACCCCTTCCCTGTACCCCAGGTCCAGGGTCCCCAGGGTGGAACCTGTACCTCCACACTCTCTCCCGCCTCCTCCTCCTCCTCCTCTTTCTCAGGCTGCTTCTCCTGCAGTGCTGGGCAGCTCGGGGCTGGGCCCACTGGGCCCTCCTGTTGCTCCTGCCTCCCCTGCTGTCCCTGCTGGAAGCGGGTGATGGCCTTGTGGTCCTTCTGCCGCTTGGCGCGCATCACCTGACTGCACAGGTCTCGGCTGGAGGCGTTGATCTCAAATATAGTCTGTGGAGGGGACACCCAGTCCTTTGCCCACCAGCCTCCTACCCCTAACCCCACCCTTACCACTTGGTGGGCTCCCTATTGGCATTCTTCCCCAAGTCTTCCCCAGTGTCCAAGGTGGGCACTCTCATTATCTGCACTTCACAATTAGATAGACCCAGGCCAGGCGCAGTGGCTCATGCCTGTAATCCCAGCACTTTGGGAGGATGAAGCAGGAGGATCACTTGAGGTCAGGAGTTCGACACCAGCCTGGCCAACACGGTGAAACCCCATCTCTGCTAAAGATACAAATATTAGCCAGGTGTGGTGGTGGGCACCTGTAGTCCCAGCTACTGACGAGGCTGAGGCAGGAGAATCACTTGAATTCAGGGGGCAGAGGTTGCAGTGAGCCGAGATTGTACCACTGCACCCCAGCCTGGGTAACAGAGCGAGACTCTATCTCAAAAATAAAACAAAAACACAAAGAGAGACCCAGGCCAGGTACCATGGCTCACGCCTGTAATCTCAGCACTTTGGGAGGCTGAGGCAGGAGGATCACCTGAGCCTAGGAGTTTGAGACCAGTCTAGGCAACATGACATGACCTCATCTCTACAAAAAATAAAAAAATTAGCCATGTGTGGTGGCATGCACCTGTAGTCCCAGCTACTCAGGAGGCTGAGATAGGAGGATCACTTGAGCCCAGGAGGTCAAGGATGCAGTGAGCCATGATTGCACCACTGCACTCCAGCCTGGGTGACAAAGCAAGACCCTGTTTCAAAAACAAACAAAAACAAAAACCCAGAGAGGGTGAGTAACCAGTCCATGGTCACATGCTAGGAAAAACCATAGCTTGTTAACCCAAGTCCATTTGACTTCAAAACTGGCGCTCTTAACCATGACAGCTCCTCTCCTGATCCCAGCTGGCTGGCAAGCTTACTCACTCCCGAGTAGGTTTTTCCTTTTGTGCATCCCCTTCCATATGCACAAGATGGGGTGCCTAATGGGAGTCAACAGTTGGGAAGGAGGGAAGGAAGCTCAGGAAAACAAGCTCTTCAGGCCTCTAACAGACCGGGAGCATGTCACTTCCCCTCGTGAACCATCTGTTAAGTGCTAGGGAATGGCTACCCCATGCCACCTGCTGTGGGCCAGCAGGGATGGTTCCAGAACAAGGGGCATCTCAAGAGAGGCTGTCAGAGCCAAGGCTGCAGGTTAAGAAGATATAAGCTCAGATGAAAATCCCTGCTGGGGGTCAGGACTGCAATCTGAGTCATGGCACCACCGTTGTCACTGTGTGACCCCAGGCCACGGGCCATCTGTCTCTGGCTTCCACTGAGCCAGGACTCAGAGCGTGGTCTCCGCCCGGCCCCACTCACCGCCCGGGAGCGGTAGTTCTTGATGCTGTCCACCAGCCTCAGCCGCTGCAGCTCCTCCTCCTCAAAACGCGAGCCTGGTGGGAAAGCAGTGAGGTGTCAGGCTGTGGGTGGGGTCAGCAAGACCCACCTGCCACCCCTACCCTGTAGAAGGACTCACTGAAGAGGGGGTGCAGGCCCAGCCCCACAAGGTCCAGCTCCTTGGCCCTCTTGATGGACTCGGGTGAGGGCGCTGGGCGCGAGCGCACATACTGCTGCTGGGCGTTGTCGGCTACGCGGGCCAGGCCCCGTAGCTCCAGCGATGCCTCCAGGGTGCTCTGCAGGCCACTGTCCTCCTCGTCCACCACACTCTGTGGCACCCGACCCAGCATGCCATCCACACCGGCCGCACCTGCACCCCACACAGCACCTTGTCAGGGGTCTTTCAGTCCAGCCCGCCTGTCTGCTGTCCGACCACCATTCCTGGGTCTCACCCTGGCTCCAGAATCACAGGTAAATGGCTACAAAATAATCACTGCAAAGAACACCAGCACTTACGGAGGAGCTAGAGAGTCAGACACTTGAATACACCGACAGGGGTCAACAAACCGCGGCCGGCCGGCCAGCTGCCTGCTGCTTCTGTAAATGGCTCTACGGGAGCACAGCTGCACTACTCGCTGATGCATGGTCTCTGGCTGTTTTTGCACTACAAGGCCAAGGTTGAAGAGCCACCCTGGATCACATGGCCCACAGAGTCTAGAATATGTACTATCTGGCTCTAAAAACAAAACTTTGTTGGCCGGGCACGGTGGCTCATGCTTATAATCTCAGAGTTCTCGGAGGCTGAGGCAGGAGGATCACTAGAGGCCAGGAATTGGAGACCAGCCTGAGCAATGTAGTGACACTCCATGTCTACAAAAAAAATTTAAAATTAGCCGGGCATGGTGGTGTGCACCTGTAGTCTCTCAATTACTCATGGGGTGAGGCAGGAGGATCACTTGAGCCTGGGAGCCCAAGGCTGCAGTAAGCCATGATAGCGCCACTGTACTCCAGCCTGGGCGACAGAACAAGACTTTGTCTCTCTTAAAAACAAAAAACTAAAACAAAAAACAACCAACAGCAACTTTGCTGACTCCAGCATTAGAAATTCAATTTCCACAGCAACCCTGTTCTACAGATAAGAAAACTGAGGCTTAGTGTGGTTCAGTTGCTACCAGGACTGTCAAATGAGTCAGTTGCAGAGACAGGATTCAATCTAGGAAGAGTCCATACTAGCAACAGCGATACTTACGGTAACAAGTAACAGCAACAGTAAGAGCAGAGGATGCCGGGGACAGAGGCTTCCTATGTGCAAGCACTGTGCTGAGCTCATCATCATCATCTCCTTTACCTCACACCAAAAATATGACGAAAGTACCTGCTTTCTTTTGTCGTCACGTTCTGACTTTCTACTACAGAACATCTACAACCGTAAGCCAGGCACAGCGGCTCACACCTGTAATCCCAGCACTTTGGAAGCCTCCAGCACAGATGGAGAATCACTTGAGTGCAGGAGTTCAAGACCCAGCTGGGCAACATAGTGAGACCCCCATCTCCACAAAAACTAAAAAATCATCCAGGCATGGTGGACCTGCCTGTATTCCCAGCTCCTCAAGAGGGTGAGGTAGGAGGACTGCCTGAGCCTAGGAGGTCAAGGGTGCAGTGAGCTGTGATCATGCCACTATACTCCAGCCTGGGTGACAGAGTGAGCCCCTCTCAAAAAAAAAAAAAAAAAAAAAAAAAAAAAAAGAAAGAAAAACACAAAAAGCCGAGGGAAGAGTGTGATGGACCTCATGGGCCCATCACCCACCGTCAATTACCAACATTTGGCCAATCTTGCAAGAAAGGCCCTGATGAGTCCATTTTAGAGATGAGGAAACTGAGGCTCCTGGAGGTTTAGAGATTGGCCCAGGGGCACATGGTGAGGGTCAGGGTCGGAAACCAAACCCTGCACTGGGTCAGGAGCCTGCCCTCTTCCCATCTCTCCAGATTAAGCACGTGCTGGGCCCTGCTGACCCCTGGCTAGCTCTGGAGCAAAAGTAAGATGTCTCTCCCTAAAAGTTAACTGCACCGGGGGTGGTTTCTGCCTGAACATTGTGGGAGGCTCCTTCCCTCCCTCTGCCCCTCCCACACCCATGCACAGCTCTCAACCCAGAAGGTCGGAGATCTGTAAAGCCTGCACAGAGCTGCGTGCTGCCTCTAGCCCTGAGCAGGCCCTGGGTGCAGGGTCCATTTCCTTCTGCTCCTGCCTGTCACCGGGCCCCTGGGGCTGCTGGGTGGGGCTGTGCTCGCACCTCCGTCACTTGGCCCTTGCACTCTCGGCTTCGCCCCCAGGAAAATGCTTTGAAATGCCCCCTCCAATTCACCCCTGTGTGGCGCCCAACTGAGGCCTCCACCTCCAGTGACTGCACAGGCTGCCCCTGACCCCGGTCAGGCCCCACAGCCCTTTCCTGTGCCCTTGCATCTGACCCCAGACTCTCCACTGCAGTGTCTGCTTTCCAGCTGCCTCCAGGCATGGGCTGGGACACTGCAGGGCCACACGGTCACCCGAGGGGGCCACAGCCTGGACAGAGATCACCACTGGCTGCCAAGAGTGAACAGCCAAGGAGAAGGGGGCCCGGAGCTCTGAATCTTAGCTCCCCACCTTCCTGCAGTGTGCACATGGGTAGGCCTGTCAGAGCCGTTCTCTCATCTGTGAAGCGGAGGTGACTGACAGCCCTCCCTCCAGCACAGATGGACAAATGAGGCAAGATGTGTACAGGGCCCGGGAACCAGCAGGACTGCGGGTGGAAGCCCATAGTTGGAGGCCCATAGATGGAGGCCATGGTGATTCCTGTTGTCTGTCCCATGCATTCCCACTCTAGGGTGTATACAGAAATGTCCTGTGGGTGGCCGGGCACAGTGGCTCACACCTGTAATCCCAGCACTTTGGGAGGCCGAGGCGGGCAGATCACCTGAGGTCAGGAGTTCGAGACCAGCCTAGCCAACACCCTGTCTCTACTAAAAACACAAAATTAGCTGGGCGTGGTGGTGTGTGCCTGTAATCCCAGCTACTCGGGAGGCTGAGGCAGGAGAATTGCTTGAACCCAGGACGTGGATGTTGTGGTGAGCCGAGACTGCGCCATTGCATTCCAGCCTGGGCAACGAGAGCGAAACTCTGAAGAAAGAAAAGAAAGAAAAGAAAAGAAGAGAAGAGAAGAGAAGAGAAGAGAAGAGAAGAGAAGAGAAGAGAGGAAAAGAAAGGAAAAGAAAGGAAAAGAAAGGAAAAGAAAGGAAAAGAAAGGAAGGAAGGAAAGGAAGGAAAGGAAGGAAAGGAAGGAAAAAGTCCTTTGGGCTTGGTCTAAAGGTGCCTCAGCCTCCCTCCCCGCCCCCTGTGCTCCCCTGAAAACTCAGTCAAGTATAGGGTCACACACTAGATGCCTGCAGGGGCTGGGCAGGCTATACCAACAGGAAAGGGAGGCAGGCAGGGGCTGCAGGGCACCAGGGAGCCTGTCTAATGGGGGCGCCACAGCTCAGCACCCAGATCCAACCATTTCCTAGTAGATACCAGAAATCTGGATTGTTGTGGGAAATCCTGAGTTTAAAATAGAGGGATTAGCCAGGCACAGTGGCTTGCTTGAGCCTAGGAGTTGGACGCTGCAGCGAGCCGTGACTGCACCACTGCACTCCAGCCTGGGCAAGGGTAAGACCCCGTCTCATTAAAAAATAAAAGGAATCAGTCGGGCGCAGTGACTCACACCTGTAATCCCAGCACTTTGGGAGGTGGGTGAATCACCTGAGGTCAGGAGTTCGAGACCAGCCTGGCCAACATGGTAAAACCCTGTCTCTACTAAAAATACAATAAAAAATTAGCCAGGCATCTGTAGTCCCAGCTACTTGGGAGGCTGAGGCAAGAGAATGGCTTGAACCTGGGAAGCAGAGGTTGCAGTAAGCCAAGATCACACCACTGCACCCCAGCCTAGGCAACAGAGCGAGACTCCGTCTCAAAAAATATGAAATAAAAATAAAATAAAATAAAATAAAATAAGGAATCATCTTCTCCTGGGGTCAAACCCAGCCCCACCTCCTCCCACAGCCAAAACAGGGCCCATGAACTCTATGGAGACCCCTAACCCCACCCAGCCTCCACTCACCTGAGGGGTCCTCGAGGGGTCGGGCAAGGGCAAGGGAGCGGCCCAGGAACAGGTGCAGATCCAGCAAGTAGGGAATTTCGTCAGGGGCCACCAAGGAGTAGGCTGTGCCACTTCGGCCAGCCCGAGCCACACGGCCTGCAGCAAGGAGACGTTCAAGCTTAATTAAGCAAACTAAAAGAACCTGGACCCAGCATGAGTCCCACAGACCAGATCCTGAGCGGGTGAGCCTGGCCAGGCCTCGAACTCCCATAGCTGCTCTCCCCACCTATGCACAGGGAAGTTCAATCATGGTCTCTGGGTTGATCTGTGAGAGTGTGGCCAAGCTGACACGGTGCCCTGGGAGACTAGCAGAAATACAGCAAAGGCCTGCTCATGAGCATGATCAACTCTTCAGTGCCCCCACTTTTGAGAATTGCCCCCAAAGATGCAAACATTCACACACAAGGAGGTTTAGTATGGCCCTGACTAGGAGAGCCCCAAGTTTGGAACTAAAGGCTCAAGGATAGAGGACTGGTTAAGTGAATTAGCTGATGGCCACACAGTGGGGAATTAAACAGCTCAGAAAAAGAGTGGGCAAACTGCAGCCTACAGGGCCAGGCTAGTGGCACCCGCCTGTAATCACAGCACTTTGAGGGGCTAAGGCAGGAGAATCACTTGAGGCCAGGAGTTCAAGAACAACCTGGGCAAAATAGTAAGACCCCATGTCTACAAAAAATGAAAATTAGCCAAATGTGGTGGTGTGTGCCTGCAGCCCTAAGTACTTGGGAGGCTAAGCTGGGAGGATTGCTTGGATCTGGGAGTTCAAGCTTACTGTGAGCTATGACCATGCCACTGCACTAGAGCCCAAGCAACAGAGTAAGATCCTGGCCCCTTGCTTGTCTGTGTAAATAAAGATTTATTGGAACACAGCCACACTCATTTGTCTATGTAAATGAATAGGCAGCATTCACACTACACCAGCAGAGATGAACGGTTATGACAGAGACAGTATGGTCCACAAAGCCTAACGTTTCATGTCTAGCCCCTTATAGAAAAGATGTGCCAACCCATCACAGAATGACATTTCATAGTAAACAAAAAACATTCGCTATGTGTGGTGATGTAAAAAGAAAAAAACAAAAAGCAAGTTATAAAAAAGAGCACCCAATATGATTGCAATTTTGCATGAAATACATAAATCCCTACACAGCATTACATTCTGGCTTGTGTCTCTATCTTGGGAAAACAAGGTGTTATGACATTTGGAGATTTCATTTGAGGTTGTCCGACTGGCACTGTTGGTCTTGTGAGGCACAAGAAATTCCCTTTGGGGGGTCCTGGGGACCTCTCTAGGGACATGCAGAACCAGCCCTCCACATAGCAACGAAAACTAGGGGACAGCAGACAGCAACAAGAGGGAAGTGTGCCTACCATATGACACTTATGAATTAAAAGAAGGCAAAGAAAGTAGAGTAACAGTTACCAGGGGCTATGGGAGGGGAATAAGGAGATTTTGTCTGATGGGTAGAGCTTCAGTTTTGCAAGATGAAAAAGTTCTGGGGCTGAGCATGGTGGCTCACACCTGTAATCCCAGCACTTTGGGAGGCTGAGGCAGGCGGATCACTTGAGGTTAGAAGTTCAAGACCACCCTGGCCAACATGGTGAAATCCCCGTCTCTACTAAAAACACAAAAACTTAGCCAGGCGTGGTGGCAAGCACCTGAAATCCCAACTACTTGGGAGGCTGATGCAAGAGAATAGCTGGAACCCAGGAGGTGAAGGTTGCAGTGAGCTGAGATCATGCCACTGCACTCCAGCCTGGGGGACAGAGCAAGACTCTATCTCAAAAAAAAAAAAGGTTTTGGGGACAGATGGTGGTGATGGTTGCACAATGTGAACACACTCAATGCCACTCCACTGCACACTGGGAAATGGCAAAATGCTGAATTGTATGCTATGTCTACTTTACCACAACTTAAAATAGAAACATCAGAAGAATGGATGCACACCAAAATGACGGCCATGTCATCAAAGAGCAATGGGGAACAGCGATCTCTGAAATGAGACCACAGCTGCTCCGTGACTTACAAAGGGCTGCATCTCAATAAACCCAACAGCCGTCAAAAACACACTCACTGCACCTAACCCACTAAACGTCACAGCTCAGCCAGCCTGCCTTGAACATGCTCCAAACACTTCCATTAGCCTACCCTTAGGCAAAATCATCCCACACATAGCCGATTTTAAAATAAAGTGTTGAATATCTCATGTAACTTATTGAATCTGTACTGAAAGAAAAAAATAGAATGGTTGTATGGGTGCTATTGTAAAGTCAAAAAAACCATAAGCTGAATAATTGGGTCTTTTTTTTGTTTTTTGAGACAAGATCTTGCTCCGTTACCCAGGCTGCAGTGCAGTGGCACAATAGGGAGTTTGAGACCAGCTTGAGCAATACAGCAAGGCTCTGTCTCTAAAACAAGCCCACAGCCACCCCATATGCAGTGTCAGGAGTTAAGCCTTGTACCCTCGGCTTCTGCCAGGAACCAGCACCCCTGCCTGCCCCAGGGCCAGCCACGGGCCGCTTACCCACACGGTGCAGGAAGAGCTTGCCCTTGGCAGGGAAGCTATAGTTGATGACATTGTCCAGCAGCGGGATGTCCAGGCCCCGGGCGGCCAGGTCAGTCACAATGAGGGCGGAGCACTTGCCAAGAGTGAATTTGGCAAGGTTGATCTTGCGGGCTGTCGGGTCTAGGGCACTGTAGATGTGGGCGCAACTCACCCGCTGGGTCGTCAGCAGCTGCTCAGAGCAAAGATGGTAACAAAGTGAGGAGGAGACTTGGAGAAAGGAAAGGAAGCCAGGCCATGGTGGGGGACGGGCACTGAGGTGCAGAGAGAAGACCACGGGTTCTGGAGTCTGGCACCCTTGGTCTGAATCCCAGCTTGCTGGGTGACGCCAGTTTGGGGAGGAATGGAGCTTACAACACCTCCCACCTCTCTGCAGGGCTGTCTGAGGATCAGAGATGATGTGTGCAGAGGGCCCTCATCAGAGATGATGTGTGCAGGGAAGCTGCAAATGCTACCTCAGTGCACAGGCCTTATCCTGATTCTGCTACAAACAAGCTGTGTGACCTTGGGCAAGTTACCAAACCTTTCTGTGCCTCATTTTCCTCATCTGTACGAATAACTGCCCCTGCTTTGTAGCCTTATTATGAGGATCACATGAGTCAGTATACACAGTGCTGAGAACAGAGTCTCAACACGGGACACTCATGATGGCGCTAGCTGTTCTTTACAGATTACTATTTAAACTGGGCGTGGTGGCTCACGCCTGTAATCCCAGCATTTCAGGAGACCAAGGCTGGAAAATCACTTAAGCCCAGAAGCTCAAGACTAGCCTGGGTAACACAGCAAGACACCATCTCTACAGAAAAAATAAAAATAAATCAATAAATAATGAGCTGGCATGGTCAGGCATGGCTCGTGCCTAGAGTCCCAGGTACTTGGGAGGCTGAGGTGGGTAGATCACTTCAGCCCAGAAGGCAGAGGCTGCAGTAAGCCATGATCATGCCACTACACTCCAGCCTGGCCAAAGGAGCAAAACTCTTGTCTCTGAAAAAAACTATTGAAAAATTACTATTTGGGTCTTATTCGCTGGTGACCCCAGCAGCTGCCCAGAGGGAGCCTTGTTAACTGTGTGTGGAGTGAGCGAAACCCAGTGAACCACGTCCTCAGATAACAGACCCAGGTGTAGCCGACGGCGAGGCAGGCACTGACAGAAAGGGGCCCCCCGCCTTCTGGGGCACAGCGACTCCCCAGGCTTTGACCCAGGCGAGGGTCACACAGGGATAACACATAGGAAAAAACTCTGAGCCACTCACACATGCTAACAGCACTTCACACAGCTTACTACATGCAGGTCATGCCTCAATCTTAAGAAGCCAAACAAACCAAACACTAAAAATCTACAGGAAAATGACAGGATGGCAGGGACAGGTTTCAAAATAACCCGGATGATAAGGGGAAATAACAGATAAAGGTCAAGACCAGCTATGAGCTGATAACGGTTGTACCTAGATAACGAGTACCTAGGAGTTCATCATATTATTTTCTGATCTTAGTATGTCTTTGAAATTTTCTCACAATAAAAAGTTTAGGCCAGGCGCTGTGGCTTACACCTGTAATCCCAGCACTTCGAGAGGCTGAGATGGGCAGATCACTTGAGGTCAGGAGTTCAAGACCCGCCTCGCCAACACAGCAAAACCCCATCTCTAAGAAAAATGCAAAAATTAGACAGGCATGGTGGTGCCTGAAGTCTCAGCTACTCAGGAGGATGAGGCAGGAGAATCACTCAAACCTGGGAGGTGGAGGTTGCAGTGAGCTGAGATTGTGCCACTGCACCCCACTCTGGGCGACAGAGTGAGATGCCATTTCCAAAGGAAAAAAAAAAAAAAAGAAATGTTTTCATAGTAAAAAGTTTGGGCTGGGCACAATGGCTCACACCTATAATCCCAGTACTGTGGGAGGCCAAGGTGGGAGGATCACCTGAGCCCAGAAGTTCAAGACCAGCTTGGGCAACTGAGTGAGAACCTGTCTTTACAACATACAAAAATAAGTAACAAATTAGCTGGGCATGGTGACAAGCACCAGAAGTCCCAAGTACTCAGAAGGCTGAGGTGGGAGGACTGTTTGAGCCTGGAAGGTCAAGGCTGCAGTGAGCCGCGATTATGCCACTGCACTCCAGCCTGGATGGCAGAGCGAGGTTCCGTCTCAAAAAATAAAAATAAAAATAAAAATAAAAATAAAAATAAAAATGACCATCTTGAGCCCAGGCCCAGGTTCCTGGTCCACTCTCATGCTGCCCTCTAGTGACCGCACAGGGAACTGCAGCTCCAAACTCCAGCTGAAGGAGGTGACGGTCCCACTCAGGACTGGGCTCACCTCAGTGAGGTACTCGGCATGGTGCTTCGTGGCCACAAACACCACGGTCTGGTCCTGGGGTCGCACCACGTTGCGCAGCAGGTGGAGCAGCACGGCAGCCTTGGTGTCCTCCCGCACGAGGAAGAAGGAGGTCTGTGGGGAGAGGGCATCACGAGTTGGCTTTCGGGATCCTGGCCCAGAGCCTGCAGGGCCCACCTGGACACACCCTCCTGGGACAGGACAGGTGCAGCCTCACCTTCAGTTGCTCGTTGAGCTTGGTGTCCACGTCAAGCCGGATGAGAACAGGCTCTGTGAGGCCTGCAGGAGACGTGGGGGAGAGTGGGGGTGTCGCAGAGGGACTGGACCCCCAGGCCCCAGCCCCACCCCCAGCCCCCATCTCCACCCCCAGCTCACGCACCAGCGCGGGCAAATTCCACCAGCAG
>NW_012105919.1:4171709-4174665 GCF_000951045.1 Mandrillus leucophaeus
TCATCGAACACCACGTATTCCACACTCTGCAGCTTCAGGTTCATTTCCACAGCCACATGCACCAACCGTCCGGGCGTGGCAATAATTCTGGAAGAGGGTGCACAGGCCAGGTGACCCCAGGGCCAGGGCCACCACCATAGTTCTCTTACACCCCCACCACTGGGAAGGGACCTCAGGGAGTCATCCCCAATCCACAAACTCACATGTCGGGATTTTCGTGCAGGGCTGCAAACTGGTCTTCCATCCTAGAGAGGAGAGAAGGGTTTTAGCTTGATAGAACAGGTCTCCGGTTTCCCTTCCCATAACCAAACGTCCAGGTGAGGCTGCACACCCCAACCCCAGGAACACACACCCGAGGCTTGGAACTGAGGAAAGGCCAGTGCTGAGGTGAGGCAAAGGCATTGCCCTGACAAGAGATACAAGCTGAAATAGTCAAAAGAACGGTTATAACAGAGTTCCCCCAAAGAGATGGGCTCAACTACAGACCTCAATTCACTCCTTCTGTTGGTCCAGATAGCAACAAAGCTGCCTTCTACCCACAGCGCCCCCAGCAACTAACCCTGGAACTACCAGCTCCAACTAGAACTCAGGTTCCCCGGATCTCTGTCAGCTCTCGTCCTTAAACCCTTTGGACACACATCCCTACTTTTAGTCTTCTTCTGAAGCACCCTTGGGATACCTGTAGGAGCCAGGGTAGCCCTGGGCCAGGACTAGCCCAGGGAGGCCTTTCTGACAATCACAAACTTTAGAAAGAATAAATGACAATGGAGACAAAAGCACTGAAAAGCAAACTCTCTGAGAATCAAGAGTGTTAACAGCAGCATCCTTAAACTTTCTCCCTTAAAGGGGCTGCTCTTTAAGGCAGAAACTGTGGGATAAGGCATGGAATGAGGCAGGAGACTGGATTCTGATCCCAGCTCCACTACGGAATCATTGCCTGGCTCTAACCTGTCACTTCCTCATTTTGCTCATCTGTAAAACAGGTGTGGCACCTACTACCTAGGAAGGGTGGTACCTGCACATCAGGCGATAATACAGCTTACGAATCTGAGCTATTATAAATATCCCTCAATTCCTGTGCTTTCTGCTTCCAAACAGCCCACAGCCAGGCATGGTGGCTTATGCCTGTAATCCTAACACTTTGGGAGGCCAAAGCAGCAGATCGCTGCAGCCCAGGAATTCAAGACCAGCCTAAGCAACACGGCGAAACCTCATCTCTACAAAAAACACAAAAATTAGCTGGGCGTGGTGGTGCACACCTGTAGTGCCAGCTACTGGGGAGGCTGACGTGGGAGGATCACTTGAGCCCAGGAGGCTGAGGCTGCTGTGAGCTGTGAGTGCGCCACTGCACTCCAGCCAGGGTGACAGAGCGAGACCTTGTCTCAAAATAAACAAACAAAAAACAAAAACCAAGCCCACAATTAGGCATATTAAAGTAGATACGCCTGTCTATCCTGTGAGCTGACGACTCTATTTCAGGAGCATCAGAACTTCTGAGCGGCAGTGCTTCTGTGGACAATTTATTTTAACGTTTTATTGTAGGATTTCCTTTGTTGGTTTTTTTTTCTTAAGCCAGTCAAATTTAGCAGTGAGGGGGTTGTACACCAACTTTAATGATACTAATGTTGGCAAGTTCTGATAACCTGCTACCACTGGACCAGCCTTGTTGGGTTTTTGTTTTGTTTTTTCTTTTTCTTTTGAGACAGAGTCTTGCTCGGTCACCCAGGTTGGAGTGCAGTAGTGCCATCTCGGCTCACTGCAACCTCTACCTCCCGGGTTCAAGTGATTCTCCTTTCTCAGCCTCCACTGTAGCTGGGATTACAGGCATGCGCCACCACGCCCAGCTAATTTTTGTATTTTTAGTACAGACAGGGTTCCACTATATTGGTCAGGCTGGTCTCGAACTCCTGACCTCAGAGGATCTGCCCGCCTCGGCCTCCCAGAGTGCTGGGATTACAGGCATTTCCCACTGGGCCCAGTCTTGTTGGTTTTTTTGAATGAGCACAGAAGTTGCCATTATTAATAAGCAACAGAGCTAAATCAAACTAATGTCCTTGTCCTGGAGACACAGAGATGTGCCTGCATGGTGGTGACCCTGGCGTGCGGTGCAGGGACCTTACCTGTCTCCACCCAGGATCAGGGCAGTCTTGAGGCCAGTGAACTTGCCTAGCTGAGAAGAGAAAGTGATTGAGAGAGGGCAGGAGTGAGATGACAGCACACTCGTGGCCTTTGTGCCCGGTCCCAAGTCAGCCCTCGCCTCCCACCTCTCCCCAAGCCCACACACACCTCCTTAGTGAACTTCAGGGTCTGCAGGGCCAGCTCTCGGGTGGGCGAGAGGATGAGGGCACGGGCCCCAGTCTGGGCACTGTGGGTCTTGAGCCGCTCGAACATGGGGAGGAGGAAGCAGGCCGTCTTGCCACTGCCCGTCCGGGCCATGGCCACCACGTCCTTGCCATCCAAGATCACTGGGATGGTCTGGAGAGGCACAAGCAGGGAAGGTCAGGGTCAGCTCCTCCCAGACACCACATGATCCAGAGCTTCAGGGTCCTGAGGAGTGGGCGCGCTACGGATCTCAGTGAATGGGCAGGCACCTGTCACCCAGCCTTAAGCCTATTCTTGCCCATTCTTTCAAAAGCCTGTTAGCACGCCTCTAAGGATAAGCGGCTCACTACTCCAACTCTTTCCATTGCTGGAACACCCTTCTTCAGGCGGAGCAGACTCTACCTCCTGTCCAGTCCTCCTCAGCACCCCAGAGAGATGGCTCCCACTGGGTGAAGCATCTGAGAACAATAATCATAATCCCTGGATGATAATAGGTGGCTGCGAGTTGCCTGAGCTGAGGCTTAGTTGTGGGAAGCCTCTGGGAGGCTCAACTGGCAGAAAGGCCCAGAGTCTCTGCTCAGCTCGGCCCAACCTTCTCCACTGAGGACGTGGGCACGCTAGCTGGGGCTTCAGC
>NW_012105919.1:4176146-4182210 GCF_000951045.1 Mandrillus leucophaeus
AGACCATCCTGGCTAACATGGTGAAACCCCGTCCGTAATAAAAATACAAAAAAAAATTAGCCGGGCGTGGTGACAGGCGCCTGTAGTCCCAGCTACTCGGGAGGCTGAGGCAGGAGAATGGCATGAACCCGAGAGGCAGAGCCTGCAGTGAGCCAACATCGCACCACTAAACTCCAGCCTGGGTGACAGAGCGAGACTCCATCTCAAAAACAAAACAAAACAAAACAAAACAAAACAAAAAAAAACAATTAGCTGAGCGTGGTGGCGAATGCCTATACCCTCAGCTACTCAGGAGGCTAAGGTGGGTGGATCCCTTGAGCCTGGGAGGTCAAGGCTGCAGTGAGCCATCATCACACCAGACTGGGCGACAGAGCAAGACCCTGTCACCATCAATCAATCAATGACAGCAGTCCCTCCCCTCTTTCCCCACCTCCCCCTCCCCAACTCTGCCAGGGAGGGTTCTAAGTACTTTACAAGTATCAAGTCTTCGGGTCCTCACAGCACCCCTGGGAGGTACATGCTACTTTATCCCCATTTTGCAGTTGAAGCAGCCAAGGCCCAGAGATGCCCAGTGATTTGCCCAAATTCAGAGCTGAAGTTGCAGAGCTAGGACTGGATCCCACTCCTGTCTGGCTCCTGAGTCCATGCTCTCAACTTTGTGCTTTTAAAAAAATATCTTTGAAATCCCACGTTAGGGGCCGGGCACTGTGGTTCGTGCCTGTAATCCCAGTACTTTGGGAGGCCAAGGCGGGTGGATCACCTGAGGTCAGGAGTTCGAGACCAGCCTGGCCAACATGGTTGAAACCCCATCTCTACTAAAAATACAAAATTAGCTGGGCATGGTGGCGTGTGCTTGTAACCCCAGCTACACAACAGGCTGAGGCAGGAGAATCACTTGAACCTGGGAGGCGGAGGTTGCAATGAGCCAAGATTGTGCCATTGCACTCTAGCCTGTGTGACAGAGCGAGACTCCATCTCAAAAATAAATGAATAAATAAATAAATCCCATGTTAGATGTCCTACTATTTATTTCAATACTCCTGAAATGCAAAATTATAAATATTGGTCAGAGAGCCCCACAGACGAGCTCCAGCACCACTTATGAGGAGGTCTGCAGCCCACATCTGGGGAGACACTGCTTCGATCTTGGCCACACGGGTCTCTCCCGGCAGAGCCTTCCTCTGGTTGACCTCTCTGCCTCCGCTTTCCCAGTTCAGACACAAGTGCTCAGGGCTGACCTGCAGCCTTACCGGTCGGCTTCATCGAACACCACGTATTCCACACTCTGCAGCTTCAGGTTCATTTCCACAGCCACATGCACCAACCGTCCGGGCGTGGCAATAATTCTGGAAGAGGGTGCACAGGCCAGGTGACCCCAGGGCCAGGGCCACCACCATAGTTCTCTTACACCCCCACCACTGGGAAGGGACCTCAGGGAGTCATCCCCAATCCACAAACTCACATGTCGGGATTTTCGTGCAGGGCTGCAAACTGGTCTTCCATCCTAGAGAGGAGAGAAGGGTTTTAGCTTGATAGAACAGGTCTCCGGTTTCCCTTCCCATAACCAAACGTCCAGGTGAGGCTGCACACCCCAACCCCAGGAACACACACCCGAGGCTTGGAACTGAGGAAAGGCCAGTGCTGAGGTGAGGCAAAGGCATTGCCCTGACAAGAGATACAAGCTGAAATAGTCAAAAGAACGGTTATAACAGAGTTCCCCCAAAGAGATGGGCTCAACTACAGACCTCAATTCACTCCTTCTGTTGGTCCAGATAGCAACAAAGCTGCCTTCTACCCACAGCGCCCCCAGCAACTAACCCTGGAACTACCAGCTCCAACTAGAACTCAGGTTCCCCGGATCTCTGTCAGCTCTCGTCCTTAAACCCTTTGGACACACATCCCTACTTTTAGTCTTCTTCTGAAGCACCCTTGGGATACCTGTAGGAGCCAGGGTAGCCCTGGGCCAGGACTAGCCCAGGGAGGCCTTTCTGACAATCACAAACTTTAGAAAGAATAAATGACAATGGAGACAAAAGCACTGAAAAGCAAACTCTCTGAGAATCAAGAGTGTTAACAGCAGCATCCTTAAACTTTCTCCCTTAAAGGGGCTGCTCTTTAAGGCAGAAACTGTGGGATAAGGCATGGAATGAGGCAGGAGACTGGATTCTGATCCCAGCTCCACTACGGAATCATTGCCTGGCTCTAACCTGTCACTTCCTCATTTTGCTCATCTGTAAAACAGGTGTGGCACCTACTACCTAGGAAGGGTGGTACCTGCACATCAGGCGATAATACAGCTTACGAATCTGAGCTATTATAAATATCCCTCAATTCCTGTGCTTTCTGCTTCCAAACAGCCCACAGCCAGGCATGGTGGCTTATGCCTGTAATCCTAACACTTTGGGAGGCCAAAGCAGCAGATCGCTGCAGCCCAGGAATTCAAGACCAGCCTAAGCAACACGGCGAAACCTCATCTCTACAAAAAACACAAAAATTAGCTGGGCGTGGTGGTGCACACCTGTAGTGCCAGCTACTGGGGAGGCTGACGTGGGAGGATCACTTGAGCCCAGGAGGCTGAGGCTGCTGTGAGCTGTGAGTGCGCCACTGCACTCCAGCCAGGGTGACAGAGCGAGACCTTGTCTCAAAATAAACAAACAAAAAACAAAAACCAAGCCCACAATTAGGCATATTAAAGTAGATACGCCTGTCTATCCTGTGAGCTGACGACTCTATTTCAGGAGCATCAGAACTTCTGAGCGGCAGTGCTTCTGTGGACAATTTATTTTAACGTTTTATTGTAGGATTTCCTTTGTTGGTTTTTTTTTCTTAAGCCAGTCAAATTTAGCAGTGAGGGGGTTGTACACCAACTTTAATGATACTAATGTTGGCAAGTTCTGATAACCTGCTACCACTGGACCAGCCTTGTTGGGTTTTTGTTTTGTTTTTTCTTTTTCTTTTGAGACAGAGTCTTGCTCGGTCACCCAGGTTGGAGTGCAGTAGTGCCATCTCGGCTCACTGCAACCTCTACCTCCCGGGTTCAAGTGATTCTCCTTTCTCAGCCTCCACTGTAGCTGGGATTACAGGCATGCGCCACCACGCCCAGCTAATTTTTGTATTTTTAGTACAGACAGGGTTCCACTATATTGGTCAGGCTGGTCTCGAACTCCTGACCTCAGAGGATCTGCCCGCCTCGGCCTCCCAGAGTGCTGGGATTACAGGCATTTCCCACTGGGCCCAGTCTTGTTGGTTTTTTTGAATGAGCACAGAAGTTGCCATTATTAATAAGCAACAGAGCTAAATCAAACTAATGTCCTTGTCCTGGAGACACAGAGATGTGCCTGCACGGTGGTGACCCTGGCGTGCGGTGCAGGGACCTTACCTGTCTCCACCCAGGATCAGGGCAGTCTTGAGGCCAGTGAACTTGCCTAGCTGAGAAGAGAAAGTGATTGAGAGAGGGCAGGAGTGAGATGACAGCACACTCGTGGCCTTTGTGCCCGGTCCCAAGTCAGCCCTCGCCTCCCACCTCTCCCCAAGCCCACACACACCTCCTTAGTGAACTTCAGGGTCTGCAGGGCCAGCTCTCGGGTGGGCGAGAGGATGAGGGCACGGGCCCCAGTCTGGGCACTGTGGGTCTTGAGCCGCTCGAACATGGGGAGGAGGAAGCAGGCCGTCTTGCCACTGCCCGTCCGGGCCATGGCCACCACGTCCTTGCCATCCAAGATCACTGGGATGGTCTGGAGAGGCACAAGCAGGGAAGGTCAGGGTCAGCTCCTCCCAAACACCACATGATCCAGAGCTTCAAGGTCCTGAGGAGTGGGCGCGCTACGGATCTCAGTGAATGGGCAGGCACCTGTCACCCAGCCTTAAGCCTATTCTTGCCCATTCTTTCAAAAGCCTGTTAGCACGCCTCTAAGGATAAGCGGCTCACTACCCCAACTCTTTCCATTGCTGGAACACCCTTCTTCAGGCGGAGCAGACTCTACCTCCTGTCCAGTCCTCCTCAGCACCCCAGAGAGATGGCTCCCACTGGGTGAAGCATCTGAGAACAATAATCATAATCCCTGGATGATAATAGGTGGCTGCGAGTTGCCTGAGCTGAGGCTTAGTTGTGGGAAGCCTCTGGGAGGCTCAACTGGCAGAAAGGCCCAGAGTCTCTGCTCAGCTCGGCCCAACCTTCTCCACTGAGGACGTGGGCACGCTAGCTGGGGCTTCAGCGGAGTAAAGAGGGCAAGAGATATGACAGCTGGGACAAGGGGTGGCTGTCAAGGGGCCAGACAAGAGGGCCATGTCAATCCTCCCTGGCCCTCACCCGTCGACCGCCCCACCCCTCACCTTCCTCTGGATGGGCGTCGGCACCTTGTACCCCTTCTTCATGATGCCTTTGAACACCGGGTAGCTTAGGCCTGGGAGAGACATGGAACCGTCAGGGGGCCAAGGGAGTCCCCGCAGCACCAACCACAGAGAACTTTACAGGACAAATGACAGCTTCATCAACAATAAACAACAAGAAAAAAAGCAATAAAGCAGAAACTGAAAGGTGAAATGAGACTTAGGAGACAGATCTGACTGGGGCACTTGAACCTTATTTGCTTTTCTGATGTGAACCCACTCTTGATGTCATGAGACAGCAGGGATCTCTGAACGCTAATGGGGTCTTAGACGACACTGAGAAGCTGTGCCTTCGTTTTAGGTGTGGTAAGGTCCTGCGCCTCTCAGAAGTGTGTGCGGACACAATGAGGATGTCTGGAACAAACTTCAGAATCACCCAGGTGGTGGGGAGGGACAAGAGGGTGAGGGCATGGATGGGAGCTCGCTTTGTTGCTTAGGCTGGACTTGAACTCCTGGCCTCAAGTGACCCCACCTCTGCCTCCCCAAACGCTAAGATAACAGCATGAGCCACCGTACCCGGCACTCGTCTTGATAGTTGAATCCTTGCTCTAGCTGCTACTGATTTGTAAAGAGTAACAGTCAGGCTTTAATTCCGGCCAGCCAGGTGTCCCCACACCACCAACCTATTCCATCCTTTCCCTCCTTCTGAAATGCCCCTCTGCATGCAGTAAGTCCCCGACTGTCTTTGTCTGTTCCTGCATCTGCATCGCCTTTCCCGAGGCCTGTTCTAATTGCCCTCTCCTATGTCAGGCACACTGCCCCGCTAGAAGGACCTGAATGACTGGGAGACCAGATCTGCTACCCTAGTCTACCCAACCACAGTGCTGAGATCAGAGTGGACATCAGTGATGGAGTGCAGAGGCGGGGTCAATCCCCAGCTGCCGCTCCCACAAAGTCCCCGATGCCAAACTTGCACCCACCCATGGACTGGAAGCCTCCAGATTTCTTCTTTTTCTTGTTCTGGGCACGCACCATCTCCCGGGTGTCCGGCTCCACATCTGAGGTGCATTCTGAGGTGGGGAAGGTGGGCAGGGGTCTGCCAGGTCCCAGCTGGGAGGGAAGAACAGAGAGGCAGTGTCATTTCAGGCACAGTGGGATCACAGGGGGCAGGGAAGGGGGCTATGCTGTTGCCCTCTCTCCCAGATTCAAGCCAATGATGCTTCCGCCAGATCACGTCACTTTTTTGCTAGTAAGTTCTCCTTTGGCTGGGCCAGGACAGGACAGAAGTCTGGAGTGGGGTCTGCAGATAGACTGTCTCAGTTTGAATCCCAATCCTGTCACTTACCAGCTGTGAGCCCTGAGGGAAGGGACTTAATCTCCCTGAGCCTGTGCTTCCACACCTGGAGAATGGGGACAACAAGCAGAGGCCTCCCAGGGTGCTGTGAAGATCATATATATGGGTGAGTGTCAAACTTAGAAAGGTGCTTAGAAACGTGGTGGTATTATCACTATCATCATCACCACCATCAAAGCCCTCAAAATTAAATACCTGGCTGGCGCAGTGGCTCACGCCTGTAATCCCAACACTGGGAGGTCAAGATGGGCAGATCACCTGAAGTCAGGAGTTCAAGACCAGCCAGGCCAACATGGTGAAACCCCGTCTACTAAAGTACAAAAATTAGACAGCCATGGTGGTATGTGCCTGTAATCCCAGCTACTCAGGAGGGTGACGTGG
>NW_012105919.1:4182845-4186269 GCF_000951045.1 Mandrillus leucophaeus
CCAACCAATCTCCTTTCTGATCTCTGGTCTGTCTCGTCCTGGTCTCCTTTCTGCTCACCCAGGACCCACTTCTCCTGGCACAGCTAAATCCAATACAGACACCTCCTCTGGGGAACCTTCTTGGACTCCAGGGCTGCCCCCTTTCTCTTAAAAATAGCATTTATGGCCAGGCGCGGTGGCTCACGCCTGTAATCCCAGCACTGGGAGGCTGAGGTGGGTGGATCATTTATTTGAGCCCAGGAGTTTCGAGACTAGCCTGGGCAACATGAAAAAACCCCATCTTTACCAAAAAATTAAAAAAAAAAGCATTTAAGGAGCAGCAATTCATAAGAGTGGCTGAAACTTACAAGGCCATGTACTGTAAGCTAGGTGCTGCTCTGAGAATTCATACAAATTAACCCACTTAATCCTCACAACAATCTGAAGTGGGTACTATTGTTCTGTCCATTTTACAGAGAAGGAAACTGAGGCACAGAGATAAAGTGACGTGCCCAAGGTCACACAGCCAGCAGGTAGTGGGTGAGGGATGTGAACCCTGGCTTCAGAGACTGTGTTCTTTTCACTGTGACCCTCTAAGGTTGACTACAATCCTCTAGGGCAGAGCCATGGCCTGTCTTGAACGGTCTGCGAGTTTAGAACGGTTTTTACATTTTAAGGAGTTGCAGGAAAGGAAAAAGAAATCAAACAAAAAAGATAGTAATCTTATATGGCCCAATAAAACCTAAAAAAAAGATTTACCATCTGGCCCTTGATAGGTCGGTCAACCCCTGCTCTAAGCACATGAAAACAAGGTGCCTGGGACACATAGGCACCTGCAATAGCTACTGAACAGCATGTATGAACAGCATGTCCTTCGGTCTTTTTTTTTTTTTTTGAGACAGTCTCATTCAGTCACCCAGGCTGGAGTGCAGTGGCAGGATCTTGGATCACTGCAGCCTCCACCTCCTAGGTTCAAGCAATTCTCCTGTCTCAGCCTCCCAACTAGCTGGGACTACAGGCACGTGGACTACAGGCACGCGCCACCAGGCCTGGTTAATTTTTGTATTTTCAGTAGAGACGGGGTTTCACCATGTTGGCAAGGCTGGTCTCAAACTCCTGACCTCAAGTGATCCGCTCCCGTTGGCATCCCAAAGTGCTCAGATTACAGGCATGAGCCGCCACGCCCAGCCTCCTTTAGTCTTTTCAACTTTTTTTTTTTTTTTTTTTTTTGAGACAGAGTTTCACTCTGTTACCCAGGCTGGAGTGCAGTGGGGCAATCACAGCTCACCTAGCTCAGGTGATCCTCCTACCTCAGTCTCCCAAGTAGCTGGGACTACAGGCACACAGCACCATGCCCAGCTAATTTTTGTATTTTTTGTAGATGCAGAGTCTCACCATGTTGCCCAGGCTGGTCTTGAACTCCTGACATCAAGTGATCCTCAATCCTCCGACTCCCAAAGTGCTGGGATTATAGGCATGAGCCATGGCACCTGGCCAACAATCTTTGAAACATATATAATCATTTACTTGCCTTCTACAGATGTGGAAACAGTCACAGAGAAGTTAAGCAACCTCTCCAATGTCCCACAGCCAGTGCAAGGTTGGGCCAAATTTGAACACAGGGCGGTGCCGTGAGAAAGCCCTTGGTCTGAACTACACACAGACTCCTCTTCTTTGGTACTCACTACCTCTGCCCACCTGTGCTGTTCATTACCTTTAGTAGTTTCTCTACATTTGTTGAGCACCTACTGTGTGCCAGGAGCTGGCTAGGCTGGAAGGGGAGGGAGACGGTGGGATGAGGTCTCCTCCAGTTCCTGCCTTGGGGTATGATCCTTTCTCTTCATATAAATGCCCACTTACTCATCTCCTTGCCCTGAGCCTACCTGGTGCCAGGCACCTGCTGGGAACAGGACTGTGGGAAATAATGGGCAACACCCTTCTGCCCCATTGGTGCTCACACCTGTCCCCTCATGTGCATACATGTAGCATTCAGTAATGGAAAGGGCACAGGCCTTGGAATCAGACAGTCCCAAGTTTGAATCTCCTGGCTCTTGTACTCACAAGCTGTAGGGTCTTGGTCAAGTTTCTTTCTTTCTTTTTTTTGTAAAGCTGGGATCTCCTTTTTGTGTGTGTGTGTGTGTGTGTGTGTGTGTATAGCCACTGCTCACTGTAGTCTCCGCTTCCCAGGTTCAAGTGATCCTCCCATGTCAGCCTCTGTAGGAGCTGGGACCACAGGCAGGCGCCACCACGACAGGCTAATTTTTTTTTTTTTTTTTGAGAGAGTCTTGCTCTGTCACCCAGGCTGCAGTGCAGTGGTGCGATATTGGCTCACTGCAACCTCTGCCTCCCAGTTTCAAGCGATTCTCCTGCCTCAGCCTCCCAAGTAGCTGGGATTACAGGCGCGTGCCACTACAACTGGCTATTTTTGTATTTTTAGTAGAGACAGGGTTTCACCATGTTGGCCAGGCTGGTCTTGCACTCCCCACCTCAAGTGATCCGCCCACCTCGGCCTCCTAAAGTGCTGGGATTACAGGCTTGAGCCACTGCGGCCATCCTCATTTTTTAATTTTTTGTAGAGTCGGGGGCCTCCCTATGTTGCCCAGGCTGATCTTGAACTCCTGACCTCAAGCAATCCTCCCACCTCAGCCTCCCTAAATGCTGGGTTTACAGGCGTGTAGCCACTACACCAGGCCTTTGACTATTTCTTAACCCTCGAGGCCTCAATTTCCTCCTGTGGAAAAATGAAGATGACAGTTGCCGGTGATGTTAGCATAGCGTTGGTGTGAGGATTACATAATAAGGCTCGTACAGCTCTTAGCATGGAGCCTGGCACATAGTAAATGGTCAACAAACACAAACTGGCCGGGCTCATGCTAATTTTTAAATTAGCTTCCCAGAGGTTGGGGGCGTCACTGTCTCAAGCCACGCAGTCCGGCCTCCCCTTAACTCAACCTCCCAAGAACGCTCCAAACTCTCAAAGTCAGATTTTCTGCACCGGCACTTTTCATTGGGCGAAAGGCAACCAGGATCCGCCCCATGTGCAGGAGGCAGCCAATGAGAGACGCGCGACCAAAACCCAGCAGGAAGGCCCCGCAGGCTCCAGCCGCCGGACCCTGAGCCTGACAAGCCCCGAGACACGTGCTCAGGCCGGCGGTCCCAAGACCGGTCCTCGGGCCGGCAGCCTCCCTCCTCACTCTCTGCGGAGCCCACTCCCCAGCTGGGGAAACTGAGGCCTCGGGGCGCTGCCGGGAGCCGGGTCTCGGGCCCCAAAGTGCGTCCCAGCCCCACGCGCCTACCTTCTGGGCCCGGGCGTCATCTTCCGCCTGGATCTCAAACTCGCCGTCCTCCGAGTCGCTGCCGCGGGCCTGGGAGGCCGTGCCTCGGCGCTTCCGGAACCCCTTCTTCTTCCTCCACTGGGCCATGGCAGCTCTCGACCGAGGGCCGG
>NW_012105919.1:4186834-4191978 GCF_000951045.1 Mandrillus leucophaeus
CCGGGCATTCCGGGCTGCAGATTGACGCGGATCCCGGATGCACCGCGCTTCCCCGCGCCCTCGCCGGGGGGTCCAGATCTGGTGGGAAGACGACGCGGGGAGGGGTCCCTGAGGACCCCGATGACTACGAACCAAGATGCTTAGGTAGGAGAAAGCTCAAAAATGCAGGGACCTCGGGCATTTTTTAATCGGGTCATTGATTTGGGAGTCGCAGAATGTGGGGCAGTGGGGGCGGCGGTGATCTCCCGAGAGCAGTGTAGCCAAGTACACAAGCTCTGGACTCAGATTTCACTTCCACCGTTTTAGCTTTATAGGTGTGACCTACACATGTGACTTCACCTCAGTTTTGTGATCCGTAAAATGGACAAATTCGAAGCTACTTCACAGTGCTGTTGAGAGGATTAAATGAAACAGTGCTTGTAAAGCTCTTTGCAGGAGGTAGGCATGGAATCCACGCTGGCTGTCATTGCCCCCGCACCCATCAGTACACACAGGATATAGGAATGTGCCTGTCTCCCCTACCACCATAGTGCGTTTTCTGGTTGGTGCCTAAATGGGCACAGGTGTCATCTCTCCTTCACCCCCAGAGTCATTCTATAAATAATTGCCAGTAGCACCCCTTTCTCCACCATTTTGACAACTAAAAAAAAAGCCAAAAAAATTTCCAAAATGCCCCCTGAAGTTGACAGCTCCCCTTTGAGATATTGGTTGAGAGAGAACTAAACCCTTGGGATGAGAACTTCAGAGACTACCAGTATTCCTCCATTAGCACTGCTGTGGCTCAGGGGTGCTACTCTGACCTCTCACAGGGAGCCTCGGAAACAGGGCCTGGCCGGCAGAGCACACCTGCTGTCACCAGGGACCACAGGCAGCATGAAGAACCCTGTGGGACTCGCCGTCAGTGGGATGCAGACCCTCCGCCTTCAGCACCGCTGCCGGGGTAGCTACCGGGTCCAGGCCAGAACGTCATATGTGGATGAGACTCTGTTTGGCAGCCCAGCAAGCACCCGGCCTACCCCACCAGACTTTGACCCGCCCTGGGTGGAGAAGGCTAACAGAACCAGAGACGTGGGCAAGGAGGCATCGAAGGCCTTAGGGGCAAAGGGGAGCTGTGAGACCACCCCCTCAAGGGGCAGCACACTGACCCTCACTCCAAGGAAGAAGAACAAATACAGGTAATGGGGTAGGGAGGTACAAATCCTGTACTCAGTGCAGCCACCTGGATTCCAGTTACAGCCCTGATGTTCACCTACTCTGTGACCTTGGGCAAGCATCTTGACCTCTCTGAGCCACAGTTTACTCATGTGGAAAATAGGACCAATGATTCCTACCTAGGGGAATTGTTGATGGATTAAATGAGAGAGGGGTCTGCAGCACTTCGCACAGTAACCTAATACTTAGCTGTCAATAAATGGTAGTGTTGATGGTTGTGATGGTGGACTCCCTATCCCCAAATGTCACAAACTGGGCATCTGAGGCCCAGAGGAGTCAACTGATGCATAAGATCACAGAGAAATTTGCATAAGGTTATTAATATTAATATGATCGATCCTTGAAATGGCATAGATGTGGTGTTTCTGAAGTCATTCTGAAAATGGGTTTTGGCTCGGTGGGGTAGCTCATGCCTGTAATTCCAGCACTTTTAGAGGTTGAGGTGGGATCACTTGAGCTCAGGAGTTTGAGACCAGCCTGGGCAGTGTGGTGAAACTGTTGTCTTTACAAAAAATACAAAAATTTGCCAAGTGTAGTGGTGTGCGCCTGTACTCCCAGCTACCTGGGAGGCTGAGGTAGGAGGATCGCCTGAGCCCAGGAGGCAGAGATTGTAGTGAGCCCAGATCACGCCACTGTACTCCAGCCTGAGTGACAGAGTGAGACCCTGTCTCAAAAAAAAAACGAAAAAAAAAATTGAAAGTGGGTCTTGCTGCATTTTTATGAACAAGTTAGAAAAATAGGAACTAATGCAAATTGTCATTGTTGTTAATTAATTAGATTAGAATTAGATTATTTGGACTGTTTCAGATTAATATCAGCCTGGAGGGAGGTGTCTAGTGGTGAGCCACAGGACTCTGTCCTGTTTATTGTTTACAGTGGTTTGGACAAAGACACAGAAGATGGCCGGGCGTGGTGGTTCATGCCTGTAATCCCAGTACTTTGGGAGGCTAAGGTGGGCAGATCACGAGGTCAGCAGATCGAGACCATCCTGGCTAACACGGTGAAACCCTGTCTCTACTGAAAATGCAAAAAAATTAGCTGGGCGTGGTGGCTGGCGCCTGTAGTCCCAGCTACTTGGGAGGCTGAGGCAGGAGAATGGCGTGAACCCGGGAGCTGGAGCTCACAGTGAGTGGAGATCGCGCCACTGCACTCCAGCCTGGGCGACAGAGCGAGACTCCATCTCAAAAAAAAAAAAAAAAGAAACAAGACAGAAGATTAGCACAGTAGTTGGCTAGGGCCACCATGACAAAATACCACAGACTGGGTGGCTTAAACAACACAAATTTTTTTTTTTTTTTTTGAGAAGAGTCTCGCTCTGTTGCCTAGGCTGGAGTGCAGTCGCACGGTCTTGGCTCACCGCAACCTCCACCTCCCGAGTTCAAGCAACTCTCCTGCCTCAGCCTCCCAAGACTACAGGCACACACCACCATGCCTGGCTAACTTTTTTTTTTTTTTGAGATGGAGTTTCGCTCTTGCTGCCCAGGCTGGAGTGCAATGGAGCTATCTCAGCTCACTGGAACCTCCGCCTCCCAGGTTCAAGCGATTCTCCTGCCTTACCCTCCCGAGTAGCTGGGATTATGCTGGCTATTTTTAGTAGAGATGGGGTTTCTCCATGTTGGTCAGTCTGGTCTTGAACTCCCTACCAGGTGATCCACCTGCCTCGGCCTTCCAAAGTGCTGGGATTACAGGTGTGAGCCACTGCGCCTGGCAATTTTTGCATTTTTAATAGAGATGGGGTTTCACTATGTTGGCCAGGCTGGTCTCAAACTCCTGACCTTGTGATCCGCCCGCCTTGGCCTCCCAAAGTGCCAAGATTACAGGCGTGAGCCACTGCACTTGGCCATAACACATATTTATTTTGTCACAGTCTGGAGGCTGGAAGCCCAAGATCAAGGTGTTGGCGGGTTTGGTTTCTCCTGAGGCCTCTCTCATTGGCTTGCAGTTGGCCACGTTCTCACAGTGTCATCATAGGGCCTTTTCTCATTTTTTTTTTTTTAATCCTTCAATTACATGCAAGGGCCTTTTCTGTATACACACACACCCCTGGTGTCTCTTCCTTTCATGAGGACACCAGTTCTATTGGATTAGGATCCCCCACCCTTATAACGTTATTTAGCCTTAGTTACCTTTTTTTTTTTTTTTGAGACAGAGTCTGGCTCTGTTGCTCAGGCTGGAGTGCAGTGGCGCCATCTCGGATCACTGCAGCCTTTGCCTCCCAGGTTCAAGGAATTCTCCTGCCTCAGCCTCCTGAGTAGCTGGGATTACAGGTGCACACCACCATACCCGGCTAACTTTTGTATTTTTAGTAGAGACGGGGTTTCACCGTGTTGGCCAGGCTGGTCTCAAACTCCTGAGCTCAAGTGGTTCGCCCACCTCTTGCTTTCCAAAGTGCTGGGATTATAGGCGTGAGCCACCGCATCTGGCCAGCCTTAATTACCTTTAATTAATCTGAATAAGGCCAAGTGTAGAGACATTTGGGGTTAGGGCTTCAACATATGAATTTGGGTGGGCACAATTCAGTCCATAAGAACTGGCCAACTAAATTTAAGGTTCATTCTGAGCCACAAGGACATATTTCAGATGACAGAAATGAAATGAGAATGGGAATGATGCCTATTATAAAAACAAGAATCCGTTTTTGCCAGTTCTGTAGACAAGGCAGGGTCAGGTGGAGATCAGCAGCACTGATACCTACAACATGGCTGAAAACACTGAGAAAACACTGAGGTAAAGATAGGCTGCATTAACGGAAGTATGGTGTCCATGAAAAGGGAGGTGCCAACTCCCTGCTCACCTGGAGGATGGAATTTTCTTCTGGATGCCAACAGGTAGAGGGTGTCAAGTGAGGGGTTGCATAAGAGGTAGAGAAGTTACTGAGCAAAAACCTTGGTACCAGACATATGCAGGCATTAGCCAATGTGGTTTGAGCAGCTAAACCAAGTGGCAAAAGGTTGCCCTTTCAAAGACTTGCAGTTTGGGGATAGAAACACTTTCAGTCCTGGCCAAAAACTATGGGCATGGAATCTTGCAGGTATGCCATGAATATCTGTTGAATTAAAAAAAAAAAAAAAAATAGGCCAGGCAGGCTGACTCAGGCCTGTAGTCCCAGCACTTTGGGAGGCTGAGGTGGGAGGATCGCTTGAGCCCAGGAGTTTGAGACCACCCTGGGCAACATAGTGAGATCCCTGTCTTTACAAAAAATAAAAATATTAGCAGGGCATGGTGGCGCATACCTGTAGTCCCAGCTACTCTGGAGGCTGAAGTGGGAGGATTACTTGAGCTCAGGAGTTCGCGCCTGCAGTAAGCTATGATTGCACCACTGCACTCCAGCCTGGGTGACGGAGTGAGACTCTGTCTCTTAAAAAAAAGAAAAGAAAAGAAAAAAAAAGGCCAGGTGCGCAGTGACTCTTGACTGTAATCCCAGCACTTTGGGAGGCCGAGGTGGGTGGATCACGAGGTCAGGAATTCAAGACCAGCCTGGTCAACATGGTGAAACCCCGTCTCTACTAAAAATACAAGAATTAGCCAGGCGTGGTGGCACACACCTGTAATCCTAACTACTCAGGAGGCTGAGGCAGGAGAATCACTTGAACCCAGGAGGCAGAGGTTGCAGTGAGGTGAGATCGCACCGCTGCACTCCAGCCTGGGTGACAGAGTGAGACTCCGTCTCCGGAAAAGAAAGAAAAAGAAAGAAAAGAAAATGGGCACAGTGGCTCACTCCTGTAATCCTAGCACTTTGGGACGTTAAGGCAGGGCGTTGCTTGAGATCAGGAATTCAAGACCAGCCTGAGCAACATAGTGAGATCTGATCTCTACTGAAAAAAAAAAAAAAAAAAATTAGCTGGGCTTGGTGGCACCATGCCTGTAGTCCCAGCTATTAGGGAGGCTAAGGTGAGAGGATTGCTTGGGCCCAGGAATTTGAGACTGCCGTG
>NW_012105919.1:4192028-4216796 GCF_000951045.1 Mandrillus leucophaeus
CAAGTGAGGGGTTGCATAAGAGGTAGAGAAGTTACTGAGCAAAAACCTTGGTACCAGACATATGCAGGCATTAGCCAATGTGGTTTGAGCAGCTAAACCAAGTGGCAAAAGGTTGCCCTTTCAAAGACTTGCAGTTTGGGGATAGAAACACTTTCAGTCCTGGCCAAAAACTATGGGCATGGAATCTTGCAGGTATGCCATGAATATCTGTTGAATTAAAAAAAAAAAAAAAAATAGGCCAGGCAGGCTGACTCAGGCCTGTAGTCCCAGCACTTTGGGAGGCTGAGGTGGGAGGATCGCTTGAGCCCAGGAGTTTGAGACCACCCTGGGCAACATAGTGAGATCCCTGTCTTTACAAAAAATAAAAATATTAGCAGGGCATGGTGGCGCATACCTGTAGTCCCAGCTACTCTGGAGGCTGAAGTGGGAGGATTACTTGAGCTCAGGAGTTCGCGCCTGCAGTAAGCTATGATTGCACCACTGCACTCCAGCCTGGGTGACGGAGTGAGACTCTGTCTCTTAAAAAAAAGAAAAGAAAAGAAAAAAAAAGGCCAGGTGCGCAGTGACTCTTGACTGTAATCCCAGCACTTTGGGAGGCCGAGGTGGGTGGATCACGAGGTCAGGAATTCAAGACCAGCCTGGTCAACATGGTGAAACCCCGTCTCTACTAAAAATACAAGAATTAGCCAGGCGTGGTGGCACACACCTGTAATCCTAACTACTCAGGAGGCTGAGGCAGGAGAATCACTTGAACCCAGGAGGCAGAGGTTGCAGTGAGGTGAGATCGCACCGCTGCACTCCAGCCTGGGTGACAGAGTGAGACTCCGTCTCCGGAAAAGAAAGAAAAAGAAAGAAAAGAAAATGGGCACAGTGGCTCACTCCTGTAATCCTAGCACTTTGGGACGTTAAGGCAGGGCGTTGCTTGAGATCAGGAATTCAAGACCAGCCTGAGCAACATAGTGAGATCTGATCTCTACTGAAAAAAAAAAAAAAAAATTAGCTGGGCTTGGTGGCACCATGCCTGTAGTCCCAGCTATTAGGGAGGCTAAGGTGAGAGGATTGCTTGGGCCCAGGAATTTGAGACTGCCGTGATCTGTGATTGTGCCACTATACTCCACTTGAACGACAGAGTGAGACCATGTCTCACAAAAAAAAAGAAAAAGTGGAGGCTCTAAAGACTAAGGTTATACTAATTGTGACTCTCGATTGCAAGTGACAGAAAACTTATTCAAACTGGCTTTCCCAGGAGAAGGCATTTGGGGCTCCTGTAAGAGGGGCTCAAACTGTGGCTGGAACTGTCTGTCTCCACCTTAGTGCTACTTTTCCCTGCATGCTGTTCAATCTCCAGTAGGAAGGAGATGGCCACAAACTGCTTTGGGCTGACATCCTATCAGCTTAGCAAGAAGCAAAGTCAGGTGGCAGAAAAACGTCTCTTTCCTAGTAGTTTCTGCAAAGGTCCTAAGGCAGATTCTGATTGGAGAGGCTTGGGTCATCTGGCCATTCCTGAACCAATCCATGTGGCCAGGAGGATGGAATATGCAAATTGTCCAGACCTGGGGCACATGCCTGGGAATTGGGTCAGGATGCAGGGGCAGTGGATGTTTCGCAAGGTAAAATCAGTGGAGACCGGGGACAGTGGTGCCACAGAAGGCTGTGGCCTCGCTATAGGTTTCAGACTGGGAGACAGGGACTCCTGGGATCTGCAGGGAACCCTCCTCTGCTGCTGCCAGTGCCTGGGGATGGGTGGGAGAGCTGTTAAAGTTTTGAGGGGTTGTTCATCCCCCCCGCTCATGGCGTTTATCTTCCCTTTGCCAGACTGATCAGCCACACCCCGTCTTACTGTGATGAGTCGCTGTTTGGCTCCCGATCTGAGGGCGCCAGCTTCGGGGCCCCGCGGATGGCGAAGGGGGATGCTGCAAAGCTCCGTGCTCTCTTCTGGACACCACCAGCTACCCCCAGGGGTAGCCACTCGCCCCGCCCCAGGGAGGCCCCACTGCGAGCCATTCACCCAGCTGGTCCCTCCAAGATGGAGCCGGGGGCGGCGGCAGACTCCCAGAAGTTATCCATGGATGGGTTACACTCTTCATGCCCCCTGAGGCGGGGACTTTCCCATTCCCTCACCCACCTGAATGTCCCCAGCACTGGTCATCCAGCCACCAGTGCCTCCCACACAAATGGGCCTCAGGATCTCAGGCCTTCCACATCAGGGGTGACCTTCCGGAGCCCCCTGGTGACTTCCAGGGCTCGCTCAGTTAGCATTTCAGTGCCAGCTACCCCACGACGAGTTGGGGCCACGCAGAAAGCAAAGCCCCCTTGGAAATGATACTCTTTCATCAGGGTTGCCTATGGGGCCACAGCGAGAGGTGTAGCCCCTTGCCAGGGTAGGAGGACATTCATCACCCAGGGAACCCCAGGTATGAAGCCCCTGTGGGGGCAGACAGACATAGCAGGGGTGGGCAGATGCCTCCCTTTATCCTGACAATCTCTAGTCGATTCCTGCCTTTTTCTCCCGATTGCGGATGTGGGGGCCACCTCTAAGATGCCGTCTCCAGCCCTGTCTCAACCACACTCCAAATTAGTGCCAACCTAGGGGCCTGGCACCTCCCACATCATCCATTTTCTTGCTGCCAAGTGCAAATAAATGGTGTAATTGCCAACCTGGAGGGTCCCCTCTCCTTCAAGCCAAGCTTCCTGCTCAGGATTAGTTTCCAACTGAGTCTGCAAGCCCTAGAGGAGTTTTCCCAGACTGTGTGTGAAGCCTGGAGAACACAAGGGCAACTGGGAGATTTTTGAGTGAACATTGTTTCATCTTAATATGCTTCTGTATTTATTTTCATGTACTAAATATATCAGCTTATCAAAGCCATGAATGTTCCTTTTTTTCCCCCTTACAGTAAAGGCCATTGTTAAGCCTGAGTTGATTTAAATAACAAAGTTAAATACAACAGGTAGTACAAGGATGTGGCAGACAACATGACAGTGGTGAGTGGGTGACTGAAGTTTGGGAACCCGGGGCCTCAGGAATTGCTGGACTCTTCCTCCCATAGGCTTCTGGCTAATGCTACTAACTTGTGGTTGGCCAGCTCTTCCTGAGCTCAGAATACAGACAATAGTATTTTTTTAGTTTTGTTTTTAAGTTTGTATGTGTGTGTGTTTGTTAAGGTGGGAAATAAAACAATGGCTAGGACTATGCCAAGTGGAGGGTCCAAGAAAGCCAGACAGTGACACGTGTGTCTGCAGAGCACTTAGAATGCAGCCCAGGGCTTAGGAAAAGCAGCAAAGCCTTTGCACAGATGGAATTGCACCTGGATTGGGCAGTGTGGGCTGGGCTCTGGGCCTCTCCTTGCCCCCGTCTTCCTGTAAGGTACCTCCAGGAGGCACCAGGATTCTAGGGAGTCCAGTTGGAAGCCACATCATCCGTTTGGTACGTCTGCCTTGGGGCAGGGAGAGTGGACACTGCTGGGGAGGGAGATCTGCAGTGCCCAGGACCAGGGACACACGGAAATGCCTGTGGGGTCAGGCAGGCCAACTGCGCTCTCATGTAAACATGCTTTGTTTTTTGGTTTTTTGTTTGTATGGTTGTTTGTTTTTGGTGATTCTTTTGTTTGGTTTTGTTTTGTTTTTTAAAACACGAGGCCTCGTTTCCTTGCCCAGGCTGGAGTGCAGTGGCGCGATCATAGCTCACTGCTGACTTGACCTCCCGGCTCAAGCCATCCTCCCGCTCAGCTTCCTGAGTGGCTGGGACTACATGAATGTGCCACCGTGCCCAGCTAACTTGTTTTAAAAATTTTTTTGGACCGGGTGCAGTGGCACACACCTGTAATCCCGGCATTTTGGGAGGCCAAGGCTGGTGGATCACGAGGTCAGGAGTTCGAGACCATCCTGGCTAACATGGTGAAACCCCGTCTCTACTAAAAATACAAAAAATTAGCTGGACGTGGTGGTGGGCGCCTGTAGTCCAAGCTACTTGGACGGCTGAGTCAGGAGAATGGTGTGAACTCGGGAGGCAGAGCTTGCAGTGAGCCGAGCTCATGCCACTGCACTCCAGCCTGGGTGACAGAGTGAGACTCCATCTCAAAAAAAAAATTTGTAGAGAGAGATTTCATTCCTTCCAGTAAGAAACAAGAAAAAAGGGGGAAAAAAAAGAGTCACGAGTGGGCTGGTCTCAAACTCCTGGCCTGAAGTGATCCTCCTGCTTCAGCCTCCCAAAGTGCTGAGATTACAGGTGTGAGCCACCTTGCCCAGTTGCAATGTGCATTTTAAACATATAGAATGTTTAAGCTTCCTGGAACTTTCATAAACAATTAGTTACTTATGCCCAACTCAGCTTTTCCTGAAACATCCATTTCTCTTTTGCCTTCCCATCTTCCACTTAGTTTCCATAGACATAGGCCAGAAATACCTCTCTTTCCTGGCTGGGCATGGTGACTCACGCCTGTAATCCCAGCACTTTGGGAGGGGGATGCCAAGGTGGGTGGATCGCTTGAGGTCAGGAGCTTGAGACTAGCCTGGCAAACATGGCAAAACCCTGTTTCTACTAAAAATACAAAAATTAGCCAGGCATGGTGGCGCATGCCTGTAATCCCAGCTACTCGGGAGGCTGGGCAGGAGAAATCACTTGAACATGGGAGGCAGAGGCAGTAGTGAGCTGAGATCCAACCAGTGCACTCCAGCCTGAGCAACAGAGCAAGATCTTCAAAAACAAAAAAACAAACAAAAAAACCACTCTCTTTCCTCCCAACTACAGTAAAATCTGGCAATAGCCCGAGGTAACACTAAAGGGTAATGACACCAGGCTGTGGTGTATGTAAGGCAGTTGGGGGTGGTGAGGACGGGGGCAACCTACTCTCTACCATCTAAAGGGGGCTGCTGCTGCTGAGCCCTAGAAGACGTACAAGCCTGGGATATCTGGATGATTCGATTTTTTTTCCAGGAAAGGGAGAGTGCTGGATTTCTATGTGGTGGCCCTCAGTTTTTTAAATGCCGACAAATAATTTAAAAATAATTGTCCAGGCCAGGTGTGATGGCTCATGCCTGTAATCCCAGTACTTTGGGAGGCCTAGGCAGGAAGATTGCTTGAGGCCAGGAGTTTGAGACCAGCCTGGGCAACACAGTGAGACCCTGTCTCTCTAGCCACCTTTTTTTGTTTGTTTTATTTTGTTTTATTTAGTCTTGCTGTGTCACTCAGGCTGGAGTGCAGTGGCACAATCTCAGCTCACTGCAATCTCCACCCTCCCAGACTCAGGCAATCCTCCTACCTCAGCCTCCCAAGTAGCTGGGACTACCAGCATGTGCCACCATGCTGGGCTAATTTTTTTATTTTTTATAGAGACAAAAAATAAAACATGGGGTTTTGCCATGTTTCCCAAGCTGGTCTCAAACTTCTGAGCTCAAGTGATCTATCTGCCTGCCTCAGCCTCCCAAAGTGCTGCGAGTACAGGTGTGAGTAACCACGACTGGCCTAAACATTTTTTACATTTTTAAAAAAAAGAAAGTATTTTCTGACGGTTTCCTGAAGCAGGTCATAAGACTCTCATGTGAGAGGTGCCCTCCCTATACCCAGAGGAAAGTTATATCCTTATTTCTGAAGACACAGGGACACAGAGAAGAATCTAAACACACAGGTCTTGCTAAATTTCCCCCAGCTTATTACCAGTAGATCATACCTTTTCTGCCCTATTATGTATCACCACAACTATCTACTCTTCATCAAATGTAGCGTAAAAGCACACAGGCTTAACTGTTTCTTCAGGTCTACATTTCCTCATGAAGGCTCCGGTGTCATGTAAAACTTACATTAAATCAATTTATATGCTTTAAAAAAAAAAGTTGTTTTAAATAATTGTTCAGCTCCCTAGAATGTGAAGCTGAGGGCTGCTGTGACCTCAGGACTCCCTCTGAGCTTTCACAGTGCTGGAGCGGGGGAAGTTGCAGGCAAATTAATCCCAGAACAGGGTTGGGGGCAGCCTGAAACCTGAGGCCCTGCCCCTCCTGGAGTTCCCTGCCTGCTTCTGTGCCCTCTATGGGCAGCTGGGACCCACACCCCACTGCCCTGGTGGGTGATGTGTCCATCATGGCCATGGCAGCTTCCGGGCTGTGGCTGGGGTCTGGTTGCCCAGTAAGGCTGAAGTAAGGAACTGGGGCTGAAGTAAGGAACTGGGGCTGAACTGGGGCTGAAGTAAGGAACTGGGCTGACACCCCAGGCTGCACGCTCCTCGTGGAAACGCCATCTGTGAGCTGGACACACACAGCCCACAGCCCTGGGTAAAGAGATTTATTCATAGAGCATTACCTTCAATGCGGCTTCAAATACTTTTTAATTTATTAAATAAAAACATCATGAAAGCCATGAATCTAGTGCTCTCTATCCCGGTGGCTTCCTGGCCTGGTCTCTGGGAGGATAAGGGTCAGTAGCAGGCTGGGGTGGAGAGCTCATTTCTTGCCTTTGTCCTTCTCCTTGCCTTTCTGCTTGCCCTTCTCCTTGCCCTTTGCTTTGCCCTTGCCCCGCTTCTTCTTGGATCTGAGCAGGGAGCGCACCAGGTATCCCTTCCAAAAGGCCTGGATTAACGTGGCCGCCCGCACCATGCGCACCATCTCCTGCTCCGCCTCCATCCTTTTCTTGGAGTTGATCTCTCGTTCTTCCCGGATCTGCACAAACTCTTCCACCAGCACTTTGTGCCTCCGCTTCAGCTCCTCCAGAGCGATCTTCTCCTCCCTGTGAACAGCTTCCAGATCCTCCAACTCCTCCTGGGGCGAGGGGTGGGGCTGGGGTCACCATGCATAGAGCGCCTCCTCCCACCCTCCTCCCTGAGGCCCCCCACCCTTCCCAAATGGGCTTCTGCCCCAGCGATGCCCCTAAGCTAAGCTGTTCAGCATCTCGGTCCCAGTGAGGTGGATGGGGAGAGGGGATGGGCTCCATCCCAGCTCTAGGAAAGACCCCACTGAAATAATTTCAGGAACAGGAAAAGAACACGGGCTTGTGAGTTGGGCAGACTTAAAGTTTTAAGTCCCAGCTCTGCCACACCTCAACTGACTTCACCTTTCAGGCTTTCGTTTTTCCTCATCTGAAACATGAGGACGATTCCAAACCCAGGGGCTGTTTCTAGGATTAAATGACCCGATGGACACAATGTACTGGACATGATGCCAGGCACACAGTGGGGACACAAGAAATGGAGGCTGCTGCCATAAAAGCAGTCTGTTCCACAAGACACCGGAGGAGAAGGAACTTTCTCAAGCCTCAAACGGAGTTCCAGAGTTTTTCCTTATGTCTAACCATAGCCTCTGCTGCTGTCATTTACACCTGTTTTCCTTCCTTCCACTGACGTTTACCCAGCATCTACAAAAAGCAGAGCACTGCCAGAGAACACAGAGCTGGGTGGACAAGGTCCCTGCCCTCAACCAACCCACAACCCTCATGCGGCCCAGAGAAACGAGAGTCCCAGCCTGCAAAGCTCCCCTCTCCAGGCCCTGACTGTTGCCCAGGACAAGATTCTGACTTGCCCTTCTCCGAAGAGCACACCTGGCTTTGGCTCACTCTGGCTCATGTTACCTCCAGTGCTCCCCAGGCTTCTCTGGCCTCTGGGTTGGAGCCATGGGCCACCAATGTTATCCCAGTGCTGGGTGAAGGGTTTGGGGGTGTCCCGATTTGAAGGTTCTCACCCCCGAGCACTGCCTCCAGGCCAGACCCTATGCTGGGCACACACTTGCAGCTATGGTGTCTCACCCAATCCCTGCCAGGGTCCCAAGATGGTAATTACTGCCTCTGCTAATCAGATGCAGAAACGGGCTTGGGAAGGTCAAGTACCTTGCTTAAGGCCACACAACTGGCACATCTCAGGTGCTCAATAAAAACTGGCTGAGTGACTGAGTGACGCGGTGGAGGCAGGCTCCCATCTGAGTCTGTGGGGAGGAGCTCCAGCTTGTGGGGGTGCTGGCAGGAGCCCATCCAGAGGAGTATAGGATGTGGACACTAGATGGAGCCACGATCATTAGGCCCAGGGTCAGGCCCTTCTAGCCAGTCGCTTTTTTTTTTTTAATAGAGACTGGGTCTTGCTCTGTTGCCCAGGCTGGTCTTGAATTACTTAGCTCAAGCGATCCTCCCACCTCGGCCTCCCAACGTGCTGGGATTACAGGCATAAGCCACCACACCTGGCCTTGCAGCTTCTGGCTCTTTTCTTTCCCACCTCTCATTCTGCCCCAGGCTGGACAAACCCTTTAAACAGAGGCAGGTGTTCCCCGCAGAGAGGCTCAGAAGTTTGCCCACTCCATGGACCATCCCAAGGCTGCTCTTCCCATTCATCCCATTCCTAGAAGGTCTTGGGAAAAGCACGCAAGAGAGACTTATTCAGCGACAAATACCTGCTTCTCACCCATCTCTGTATCATATTTCTGGATCCAGTTCTCGATTTCCGTTTCTACTTTATATTTCTTCTAGAAAAGATCCAATTTGTCATTGTTTGATGAAATATATTAACAATCAACAGCACTGAGCCCTCTCTGCATCACCAGGCCCTGTGGCAGGTGCTTGACATGCCTCGCCTATTGAATCCGCGCAAGGAGGTTCTCTTTTCTCCATTTCACAGGCAAGGAAACTGAGGCTCAGACATGCTATCTCACTTGCCCAAGGTGACAGAGCTAATGGGTGGCAGAGCCTGAATTTGAAACCAGCAGTCTGGTTCCAGGACATCCTAGGCAGAGGAAGCAGCAGGTGCAAAGGCCCTGAGGTAGGAACAAGCTTGTGTTGTTTAAAGGACAGAAATCAGCCTGGCGTGGTGGCTTACGCCTGTAATCCCAGCACTTTGGGAGGCTGAGGCAGGCAGGTCACTTGAGGCCAGGAGTTTGAGACCAGCCTGGCCAACATGCCAAAACCCCATCTCTACTAAAGATACAAAAATTAGCTGGGCATGATGATGCACGTCTGTAATCTCAGCTACTTGGGAGGCTGAGGCAGGAGAATTTCTTGAACCCAGGAGGCGGAGGTTGCAGTGAGCTGAGATCACGCCACCACACTCCAGCCTGGGTGACAGAGCGAGACTGTTTCAAAAAATAAAAATTAAAAAAAAAAAAGGACAGAAATCGGGTCAGTGTGGCTGGAAGGGAGTGGCAAGGAGGGTAGTGGTCCCCAACAAGGTCCAAGGGAAAGGCTGTGTTACAGAGGGAGTGTCAGCAAGAGGAGGCTGTATTCTCAGGAAAGGGTGAGGTAAAGCCACTGGGTGATATAGATGCAATGGAGGGACATGATCTAATCTTGTTTTTAAAAGATTATTTCCACCATAAAAAGCAATGAAGCACTGATCCATGCTACAACATGGGTAAACCTTGAAAACACGGTGCTAAATAAAAGATTCCAGACACAACTGCCACAGAGGATTCCATTCATATGAAGTGTCCAGAACAGGTGAATCCACAGAGACAGAAAGCACATTAGTGATTGCAAGGGACAGGGGTAAGAAGAGAATGGGGAGTAACTTCTTAATGGATATGGAGTTTCATTTTGAGGTGATAATATTTTGGAACTAGATAGAAGTGGTGGAATTGGGGTCACACAACTTTGTGAATATACTAAATGACACTGAATTGCTCATTTTAAAATGGTTTCATATTATATAAGTTTCACCTAAATTAAAAATAAACAGGCTGGGCCAGTGGCTCATCCCAACCATTTGGGAGGTTGCGGTGGGAATAGGAGAATTGCTTGAAGCCACAAGTTCTAGACCAGCCTGGGCAACATAGCAAAACCCTGATTCCACAAAAATTAAGAATTTTTTTTCTTTTGAGATGGAGTTTCACTCTGTCGCCCAGGCTGGAGTGCTGTGGTGCGATCTCGGCTCACTGCAACCCCACCTCCTGAGTTCAAGCAATTATCATGCCTCAGCCTCCCAAGTAGCTGGGATTACAGGTGCACGCCACCACGCCTGGCTAATTTTGTATTTTTAATAGAGACAGGGTTTCATCACATTGGCCAGGCAGGTCTTGAACTCCTGACCTCAGGAGATCCGTCCGCCGCGGCCTCCCAAAGTGCTGGGATTACAGGCGTGAGCCACCGCGCCTGGCCAATAATAATAATTTTTAATTAGCCAGATGTGGTGACATGCCCCAGTAGTCCCAGCTATTCACGAGGGCTGAGATGGGAGGATCGCTTGAGCCCAGGAGCTGGAGGCTGAAGTGAGCTATGATCACGCCACTGCACTCTGGCATGGGTGACAGAGTGAGACCCTGTCTCAAAATCAATCAATCAATCAACCTCTTAATCCTACAGAGCAAGAGCACTTAGCTTGGGTACCATGGATAGGCCAGCTTCAGGGGGCCCGGGCTCCCTGGGGAACTGTCCACTAGGATGTGTATGTACATCTGTGCCTTCTTGCTGGGGGAGAGGCCCGTGGCTTCCATCAGATGCTCAAGAGTATGACACTAAGAGACTGGGGACAAGTATTAAAAAGGGTGCCTTTTACGAGGAAAGAGATTTGGAAGTTGGGTGTGTGCTAGGCCTGGGTCTTGGCTGAGATGATGAAGGAGAAGGCAAATGGTTTTGGGTTTTTTTAAGAGATAAGGTTTCACTCTTTTGCCCTGGCTGGAATGCAGTGGCGCAGTCGTGATTCACTGCAGCCTCCAAACTCCTGGGCTAAAGTGATCCTCCTGCCTCAGCCTCCCAAGTAGCTGGGACACATTGGCTCGGATTTGGGCCTTCCCTGCTCCTGTGCCCTTCCCCTCCACCACGCCACTTCCTGAGTAGCTGGTGCAGCCCTGCCCTGCCCAATACTGCTGGACCTCCAGGAGTGATGGGACAGTCCCACCCATCCCCCGCCCCAGGGGCCCCACCGGCCCATCCTCCCTGCTTCCCGCTTCCCACTTCCCACTTCCCGGGGCACCTTCCTCAGCGCCTGCTCCGCCTCCCGGTTCTCCATGACCAGGTTGTAAAACTGTGACTGCAGCTGCAGGATCTCCTGCTGGATCTTGGCTACCCTGGCCTGTGATGCCCGGAAATCGGCTTTCTGCTGCTTCTCGGCCTCCTGCTTAGTGCGAAGGAGGCTGTTCTCTGAGAACTTGAGCACCTGGTGCAAGTGGTTTTTCAGTTCTTGGATCACAAAGTTCTCCTTTTCCACCTGAGCCAGGAAGAGAAAGGGCTCTGTTAACACCTCCATGCCCAGCCAGGCACAATGGCTCACGCCTGTAATCCCAACACTTTGGGAGGTTGAGGCAGGTGGATCACCTGAGGTCAGTAGTTTGAGACCAGCCTGGCCAACATGATGAAATCCCATCTCTTCTAAAAATACAAAAATTAGCCGGGCATGGTGGTGCATGCCTGTAATCCCAGCTACTCGAGAGGCTGAGGCAGGAGAATTGCTTGAACACGGGAAGTGGAGGTTGCAGTAAGCGGAGATATCACACCACTGCACTGTAACTTGGGTGACAGAGTGAGACTCCATCTCAAGAAAAACCCTCCATACCAACTGACAGTCACCAGAGGCTGGCACCACTGCATTCTCCCTCAGGGCCAGGCATGCCACCTGGGTTATTATTTCTCTAATCACACCCCCAACCCTGCAGTGGAGGTCAGGGACAGCCTGATTACAGACAAGAAAGCTGAGGCTCAGGGAGGTGACTTCATCTGTCTGGGGTTGCCCAGTTCAACGGGGGCCTGAAGCTAGGTTTCTCTGACCTCGAGCCCACGTTCTTGGCCACCACTTTCTATTTCCTTGCACGAATGAAGGGTACAAGCTTGTTGGATTGAGGCCACAGGGGAGGACCGTGACAGCAGTGATCCTCCTCCTGGGGACACAGGAGGGGAGGCCCAGCTGGCAGACACTTGGTGGGGTGCATGAAGGTGTGCGATGAACACAGGCTGCAGGGATCACCACCAGGCTCTCTCCTGAGGGCCTATGCCTGGCTTGTCCCCTGCCTTGGGTGGATTCTCGAACCAGGAATGGGGGTGGAGGATGAGACAGTTTTGTAAAGAAGCCCTCAAGGCTTCTCATATACACTAGAGTCTCCCTCTGAGCACAGTGGTGCTATGGCTGCTCACGTCACCATCTTGGGCTTGGGTCAGCTGGCAGCAGGCCTGCCGGGCATCTGCTCACCTCCTGCACACTGGGGGCAGGGAGGCAGCGCCTTTGGGGCAAGCCCATCCTGCAGGCAAGGCTTGAGGCACCAGGAGCTCGGAATATGATCGGCAGTCAGAGCTCTCCTTGTAGACTCCCCACACGTGCCTGATTGGTGTCTCCCCTCATTGTACACTGAGGTTCAATGACATGAAATTTGTCCATCTGGCAAAAATGGCATTTGACCCCAGGTCAGTCCAAGGTGAAGCCCCAAGCTGGTTCTAGCACCTGAATGAGACCAGCATGGCCACCTGTATCCCTCTGCCTATTCCTAGATGATGCCCCTTCCACCTTACAAGTAACCTCACTGCCCGAGGGCTCAGCAGCCCGTCCTCTGTCCAGTCAGCAAGTATACATCATGCCCCCCCTTTGGACAGGCTTACTAGGGACACAGTGGCAGGCTGAAAGAGACAAGGTCCCCTTTTCTTGTGGAGGAGCCAAACCTCTCAAGACCACACATATCACACACAGATATGTTATCCACAAAGTTGGGTGAATGTTACCAACAAAGTCAGATGAATGCTTTAAAGGACAAATTCAATGAGAAGTGCCCAACCCAGCACCAGGGAGGAGGGTAGTGAATAGCTTCCCAGGGCCTTGAACCTCTCATCAGTGGTGGGGGATAGAAACAGAAGGGCCTGTGACAGTGCAGCCTGGCTACCGCCCATGTCTGTTCTCCCCAGAGAGGCTGTGGGGTAGAATGTGGCACATAACACGGCCCGGTGACAGGTGGTGGGTCCTTCCTAGCACCTCTCTCTGCTGGGTGTGGCTACAAGATGTGCATGGAAGTTCTGTGTGCCACCTCCACATATGTCCTTAAGGGGCAGAACCAAGCCCTCTCCTCCCCTTTCCTCCTTCCTGTTGGCTGGACCGGGGGCCACATGATGGGGAAAGCTGGAGCAGCCATCTTGGCCCACAGGCAGAAGTCCTATGTGGGGTCAGCAGGAAAGTCACATCGAAGAAGCCAGACCTCTGACAACTTGGGGAGCAGAGATGCCACACCAGCTCCAGTATTTCCACTACGGAGAAATATATTGCCGTCTTAACTAAGCCAAATCTATTTTGGGTGTCTCTGTTATAGCAGCCAAATCTGTACTCACACATCATCTCACAGGATTTTTGTAAAGATTTAGAGAGAAAATGTATGTAAAACAAATACACTGTGTTTCCAATATGACAATTATTATTAGGTTTGGGATCATGCTACCGTTTCTTTTTTTTTTTTTTTTTTTTGAGATAGGGTCTTGCTCCGTAGCCCAGGCTGGAGTACAGTGGTGCGATCTCAGCTCCCTGCAATCTCTGCCTTCTGGGCTCAAGTGATCCTCTCACGTCAGCCTCCTGAGTAGCTGGGACTACAGGTGTGTACCACCACACCCAGCTAATTTTGTCTTTTATGTAGAGACGGGGTTTCACCATGTTGCCCAGGCTGGTCTCGAACTCCTGAGCTGAAGTGATCCACCTGCCTTGGCCTCCCAAAGTGTTGGGATTACAGGCGTGAGCCACCACACTCCCATTTCCCTTCTTAAAAATTCTTCTAGCTGGTGTGATACGCCTATAATCCTAGCTACTCAGGAGGCTGAGGCTGGAGGATCCCTTGAAGCTAGGAGTTCAAGACCAGCCTGGGTAACAGAATAAGACCCCATTTCTTTCCTTTCTTTTCTTTTCTCTTTTCTTCTCACCCTTTCTTTCCTTTCCTTCCTTCCTTTGTTTCTTTTAATTGAGACAGAGTCTCACTCTGTCACACAGGCTGGAGTGTGATGGCACGATCTTGGCTCACTGCAACCTCCACTTCCTGGGTTCAAGTGATTCTCCTGCCTCAGCCTCCCAAGTAGCTGAGATTATAGGTGCCCGCCACCACGCCCAGCTAATTTTTGTATTTTTAGTAGAGATGGGGTTTCACCATGCTGGTGTCAGGCTGGTCTCGAACTCCTGACCTTAGGTGGTCCACCTTCCTCGGCCTCCCAAAGTGCTGGGCTTACAGGCATTAGCCACTGTGCCCAGCTAATTTTTTGTAATTTTTTTTTTAGGAGACGGGGTTTCGCCATGTTGGCCAGGCTGGTCTTGAACTCTTGACCTCAAGTGATCCATCCGCCTCGGCTTCCCAAAGTGCTGGGATTATAGGTGTGAGCCACCACTTCTGGCCAGAGACCCCATTTCCAAAAAAAGAAAAAAAATTTAATTAGGCATGGTCACGTGTGCCTGTAGTCACAGCTACTTGCGAGGCTGAGCCAGGGGGATTGCTTGAGCCCAGGAGTTCAAGGCCAGCCTGGGCAACATAGTGAGACCATGTCTCTACAAAAATTTAAAAAATTAGCCAAGCGTGGTGGCGCATGTCTGTAGTTTCAGCTACTCAAAAGGCTAAGGCAGGAGAATCGCCCAGGAGGTCAAGGCCACAGTGAGCTATGATCGTGCCACTGCACTCCAGCCTGGGTGACAGAGCAAGATCTTGTCTCTAACACTAAAAACTTCTAGAGACCAAATTCCTTGATTAGGTCTCAAGGCCCCATGTGATCTGTCTCCTTCCCCTGCTTTGCCAGCCCATCTTTGCCCCTTCCCTCTAGCTCACTGGCATTCTCTGGGTTTCTGAACTAGCCAGGCTCATTCCTATCTCATGACTGAGGTACACTCTACCCTCCACCTGGAACAGGGGTTGGCAAACTATGGCCCACAGGTCGAATCCAGCCAGTCACTTGTATTTGTCAGTAAAGTTTTGTTGGAACACAGCCCGTTCATTTATATATTGTTTGTGGCTGCTTTCCCCCTATAACAGCAGAGCTAAGTTGAGTAATTGCAACAGACCATCTGGCCCACAAAGCCTAATGTATTTACTATCTGACCCTTTGCAGAAAAAGTTGGCGGCCAAGTGCTGTGGCTCACACCTGTAATTCCAGCACTTTGGGAGGCTGAGGTGGGAGGATCACTTGAGACCAGAAGTTCAAGACCAGCCTGGCCAACATGGCAAAACTCTGTCTCTACTAAAGGATACAAAAATCATCCAGGCATGGTGGCACATGCCTGTAATCCCAGCTACTCGGGAGGCTGAGGCACAAGAATCACTTGAACCTGGGAGATGAAGGCTGCAGTAAGCTGAGATCACACCACTGTATGCCAGCTTGGGCATAGACTAAGACTGTCTCAAAAAAAAAAAGTTTGCTACTCCGTAGCTTGGAAGGTTCTTCCTCACTGTACTTGCCTGGTTCACGCCCTCGCATTCTTCATATCTTGGCTTCAATGTCCCTGACCCTTTTGGTATAAGTTGAGTTCTCCTGTAACACTCCCTTATAGCACATTGTCCTTCTCAAAACTGTAATTAAATGAGTTTTTAATTCCTACCTTCCTTACTGTGAACTCCATGAGGCTGCAACCACATGGGCTTATTTATAAGACCTGGTACCTAGTAAGTACTTACAATACTTTGTGGAGTAAATGAATTAAAAAAAGAAAGAAAGAAAGAAAAGCTATTTAGGCCAGGCGCAATCCCGGCACTTTGGGAGGCCAAGGCGGGCAGATCACTTGGGGTCAGGAATTCAAGACCAGCCTGGCCAACATGGTGAAACCTCATCTCTACTAAAAATAAAAAAATTAGTTGGGCATTGTGGCAAGCACCTGTAGTCCCAGCGACTCGGGAGGCTGAACCAGAATTGCTTGAACCCAGGATGTAGATAATGAAATAAATAGAGGTTCCTCTTCAAAGGGACTTTCCTCCCAGTCTAATTCAGAATAGGTAGTAACCTCTCTTAGAACCAAAATTTACTCAAAGACCTGTGCTAATATTCTTCAATTCAGCTAGCTATAATAAAGAAATCAATAGGCCAGTCGCCGTGGCTCACGCCTGTAATCTCAGCATTTTGAGAGGCCAAGGCGGGTGGATCACGAGGTCAGGAGATCGAGACCATCCTGGCTAATATGGTGAAACCCCGTCTCTACTAAAAATAAAAATAAAAATAAAATAAAAATAAAAAAAATTAGCCAGGCATGGTGGCAGGCACCTGTAGTTGCAGCTACTCGGGAGGCTGAGGCAGGAGAATGGCGTTAACCCGGGAAGCAGAGCTTGCAGTGAACCGATATCATGCCACTGTACTCCAGCCTGGGTGACAGAGCAACAGTCCATCTCAAAAAAAAAAAAAAAGAAAAAAAAAAAAGAAATCAATATACTCTGTTCTTAGCTCCCACATTTTAGCTTAGATATTTGCCCTGGCATACCTGAACCAGTCTGAGCAAGCATTAGGTGATAGCCTACTCGTCTTCCTTATTTGGAGGTGTTTTTCCCTCTCTCAGCATTCCAGAAGTTACTTCCTCTCTTCCTTTGTTCCCCTCTGCTTTTGCCTCTTTTGGGAAGTTCTAAGTTGCTAGCCAATCGGGTTGAGTACAGAATGTGAGGTCCCGTTCCAGGCAATGGAAACTGGACACAGCAGAGGGTGGATGCGTCAGGTTATAAATGATCCTGTCTCTTTTGTTCACGTGTGCTCTCGTGGGAAGACTGCTAGTGAGTGGCACCCTTTCTGCAGAAAGTAAACTAGCCTTGCTGAGAGATCCTTTGTCTCAGTGTTGATTTTGGTGACACCAAGTACGCATTCCCAACACAGGAGGTCCCGGAGGTTGCAGTGAACCAAGATGTTGCCACTGCACTTTAGCCTGGGTGACACAGCAAGACTCCATCTTTAAAAAAAAAAAAAAAAAAATCATGGGGGAGGCCAGGCACAGTGGCTCATGCCTGTAACCCCAGCACTTTGGGAGGCCAAGGCAGAAGGATCTCTTGAACCCAGAATTTTGAGACCAACCTGGGCAACGTAGCAAGAGCCCATCCTTACAAACAATAAAAAAATTAGCCAGCCATGGTGACACCTGTAGTCCCAGCTACTTGGGAGGGTGAGATGGGAGGATTGCTTGAGCCTGAAAGATGGAGGCTGCAGTGTGCTGTGATCATGCCACTGCACTCTAGCCTGGGCGACAGAGTGAGACCCTGTATCAAAAAATCAGTCAATCAATTGGCCAGGCGCAGTGGCCAGCACTTTGGGAGGCCGAGGCAGGAGGATCACTTGAGGTCAGGAGTTCTAGACCAGCCTGGCCAACATGGCGAAAACCCATCTCTACTAAAAATACAAAAATTAGCTGGGCGTGGTTGCGTTATGTCTGTAATCTCAGCTACTTGGGAGGCTGAGGTGGGAGAATCACTTGAACCTAGAAGGCAGAGGTTGCAGTGAGTCGAGATCATGCCACTGCACTCTGCCCTGGACAAAGAGCGAGATTACATCTTAAAAAAAAAAAAAAAATCAATCATTGAGGAAAAACCCAACCAACAAAAAAGATTTGTGTCACTCCTTCAGTAATTTCAGCAGTACTATGAAACAATACCTCTGCATTCCTGTTCTTCATTCTCTCCGCCAATTCATTTTCAAGAGTATCGATGATTTGTTGGTTATTACTATTCTGTCTATTGATATCCTGTATGAACTGGGCCTTATCCCTCGCTTCCATGGGACTAGTGACTAGTTTTTCAAATAGGAAACCACGAAGCTCTATTAGGCTGTCAATAAAATTCTGGGCTTCTGCACTTCTACTCTGCGTCTGCATCTGCAGGAGCCTAGCAGCCTGTGGGTTGCTGAGCAAGAGTCTCAGGACATTCTTGGTGGAGTCTTTGATCTGCTGCGTAAGTGGTGAGAGGCTGGATCTCTGCAGCTCTATGGAAAGGAGGCGGTCTCTGAGCCACCCTTCCTCCTCAGCCTCTTCCTGCTCCTGCAATTGCCTTTCTTTCTCCTTCAGGCACCTGACGTTTTCCAGGAGGACCTGGCAGAGATCCTCGTGCTCTCTCACTGCCCTCATAATGTCCTCCCCCAGCACCCCCTCCACATCCTCTCTGTTGGATGCCACATGTGACAGCAGGGTCACCAGCTCCACCTTGTTGATCGCCTCATCCAGGATGGACATGATCCTTTTGGCCTCAATGGTGGTGAGTTTGGTCCTAGAGGGAACCAAGGGTTTTAGTGGGTCAGCTGGCCTTTTAGATGGGTCTGTCTTTGGCCCTATTCTGGTGATGGCAGGGGCCTGATACAAAGGGGCCATGGCAAGAATGTCTAAAGCCATCTTGTGAGCAGCCCTCTGTGCCTCTGTAGGTCCGCAGAGATGGAGACTTCGGTAGACTACTTGGGTCTCATGCTTTTATTGTCTCTGGCCATCCTGCAAAAGGAAGAGGTAGGTGTGAGTGTAGCTGTGCTGACATCTGTGTGGTTAGTGTGGCTGCAGAAACCACAACTGTTGACATTAAGAGTTCATCTTAGGTCCTCTGTCGCTTTTACACAGAACCTTTCTCTGGAAGCAGTTTTCAGCTTTGTGAGGGTGTTAGGGCCACAAGGGCAGGAAGACCAAGCCTGGAGGCGTCTCAGGCACATGTGTCAGGCAGAGACTAGCCAGGAAGACAGATGCCATTCTAAGGATTTAAAACCAGAGACTGGTTACCTCAGTGATGGGAGAGTTGAGAGGCCAACCAGGGGAAGACAAAGCCATCCCACAATTGTCAATGGCAGGAAGCCACCACATGAAGAGGTGGTGAGCCTGGGGCCCAGGGTCATGCAGGGGAAGCTTTAACTACAGCCATCAGTTCCCAGAGGAGCTAGAGACATTGCCGGAAATGCAGGTGAAAGAACGGTGGCAGTGGGGGAGGAGAAATACCCTGGTTTCTCTCTTTCTACTGCCCTTGGCCAAAACCAGCAGGAAACCAACTGACAAGGGAGCCTGGGCAATGGAACTGCAGGCATCAGCCTAAGTCTGAGCAGGACAGGGACAGGGACAGGGCAGACAGTGGTTAAGACTAACAGGACTAGGAATGGCACATTTTCACTGATTTTAAAGTTTTTTTTTTTGTTTTTTTTTTTGTTTTGGTTTTTTTGAGACAGAGTCTTGCTCTGTTGCCCAGGCTGCAGTACAGTGGCACGATCTCGGCTCACTGCAACCTCCGCCTCCCGGGTTCAAATGATTCTTCTGCCTCAGCCTCCTGAGCAGCTGAGACTACAGGCGCACACCACCACGCCTGGCTAATTTTTGTATTTTTAGTAGAGACAGGGTTTTGCAATGTTGGCCAGGTTGGTCTCAAACTCCTGACCTCAGGTGATCCACCTGCCTTTGCCTCCCAAAGTGCTGAGATTACAGGCCTGAGCCACCACGCCCGGCCATTTTTAAGTACTGATTTTAAAAATTGTTGGCATGGATGGTGGCAAAATACAACTTTGAAATACAATTTAAAAAACTGTTTCACTAAATGCGATGTTGCATTCTGAATTGGATTCTGGAGTGGAAAAAGGACATTAGTGGAACTGGAGAAATCCAAATCCAAATCCAAATCTAGTCTAAAGTTTAGTTAATAGCATTGTACCAACATTAATTTTGTAGGCACTCTGTTACCCTGGCTGGAGTGCAGTGGTGTGACCATGGCTCACTCCAGCCTCAACCTACTGTGCTCAAGTGATCCTCCTGTCTCAGCCTCTCAAGTAGCTAGGACTACAGGTGCTCGATGCCTGGCTAATTTTTTAACTTTTTGTAGGGATGAGCTCCACTATGTTGCCCAGGCTGATCTTGAACTCCTAGGCTCAAGCAATCCTCCTACCTTAGCCTCCTAGTGTTGGGAATATAGACATGAGCCACCGTGACAGGCCTAATTTTGTGGTTTTCACAAACACATCAAGTTTATCTAAGATGTTAACATTAGGGGGAGCTGAATGGAGGGCATACAGGAACTCTCTGTACTATCTTTGCAACTTTTCTATAAATCTACATTTACTACAGAGTAAAAAGCTTAGCTAAAAGACTGTTTCAGGCCAGGCCTGGTAGCTCACACCTGTAATCACAGCACTTTGGGAGGCCAAGGCAGGCGTATTACCTGAGGTCAGGAGTTCAAGACAAGCCTGGCCAACATGGCGAAACCCCGTCTCTACTGAAAATACGAGAGAATGCCAGGCATGGTGGTGCGTGCCTGTTACTTGGGTTAATCCCAGTTACTTGGGAAGCTGAGACATGAGAATCTCTTGAACCCAGGAGGTGGAGGTTGCAGTAAGCCAAGTTTGCATCACTGTACTCCAGCCTGGGCAACAGAATAAGACTCTGTTTCAAAAGATAGATAGATAAGTAAATAAATAACTGTTTCAGAAAAATCTGTAGGGCAGAGATCAGTAATTTATATTGCTTTCACAGTACCGCTTGGGTACTAGCTTTGCACAGCCCCGCTTGGGTTCAAATCCTTGCTGGGAGTCTCTGGGCTGCTCATTTAATCTTCCAGAGCTTGGGCTTCCTCAGCTGTAAAACAGGAGTCCTCAGGATCAATGAGAAGCTTCCAGCACAGGGCCTGCATGCTGTAAAAGTTCAGTAAATAACTAATAGCATTAACACAGGAAAACGAAAATCCCAAGTCCAGGACTTTAGTGATTTCTGATGCAACTATCAAACGAACACCTGCTGCCTTGGCCAGGCACAGGGGCTCATGCCTGTAATCCTAGCACTTTGAGAGGCTGAGGTGGGAGGATCGCTTGAGCCCAGAAGTTCAAGACCAGCCTGGGAAACATAGCAAGGCCTCATCTCTTTAAAAAAAACTACTGCCCAGGATGTCTGTCCATCCGCCAACACCATGTCTCAGATGGACACCCACCATAACATCCCCATCCCTCACCATGATTCTTCTGCTTCTCTTCCCCCTTATCCTGTTTGTTCTCCAGGTTAAGTACCAGCATATGACATCCCTATATACACCTGTTTATTTGTTTATTGTCTGTCTTTCCCCCCTCTCCTAAGAAGTAAAGCACCAATGAAAGCTGTAAGTTACTGCTTACAGGTTACCTGTGCCACTTTTATTTTCATATTGTCTGTAGATGTGAGAAATGTTTTGAAGAAAGAATCATTAGGACTTGATGAGTGAAAGAGTTTTGAGTTTGGGTGACTGGTAGAGAAAGATGGGGCCCTTAAGAAACTATGGCAGAAATTGGGAGAGGAAGTTTGGAGGGGAGAACAATGAGCTCACTTTTAAACTCACTGAGCTCTAGTTGCCGTACTGCAGTGGACAATGGTGTCTTGGCCTTCCCATGATCCATTTCCTCTTTTTTTTTTGACACAGGGTCTCACTCTGTCACCCAGGCTGGAGTGCAGTGGCACGATCATGGCTCACTGCAACTTCGACTTCCTGGGCTCAAACAGTCCTCCTGCCTCATGCTCCCGAGTAGCTGGTACTATAGGCATGTGCCACCATGCCCAGCTAATTATTGTATTTTTATTTTTGTAGAGATAGGGTCTCGCTGTGTTGCCCAGGAGAAGGAAGTGACACTTGAAGCCACAAAGATATCTTCAACTCACCAAACCAAAGAGCACACCAAGAGAATGGCAGGGAATCAAAGAAACACCTAAAGTGACTAAGAACGAAAAAGAAAGGCAGGCCAGATCAGGTGCTAAGGATGTTTAGTTCCTTGGCAAGGCAGAATGGATTCAAAATCAGTCCAGGTGTCATGGTTCATGCCTGTAATCCCAACACTTTGGGAGACTGAGGCAGGAGGATTGCTTGAGCACAGGAGTTTGAGGCTGCAGTGAGCTATGATCAGGCCACTACACTTCAGCCTGAGCAACAGAGTGAGACCGTCTCTTAAAAAAAAAAACAAAAAAACAAAACAAAACAAAAAAACAACCAGAAGCCCCTTTGGGAGCAGAGGACTGAGGATTATCTTCAGTCACTTTGGTTCACACACACTTCCTGTTCCCTAATGAACCTCATGAGATCCTTTGAGGCTTTTCCTGAAGACAAAGTTTTAGGAGGCTGGGCATGGTGGTCACACCTGTAATCTCAGTACTTTGGGAGGCCAAGGAGGGAAGATTGCTTTAGCCCAGGAGTTCAAGATTAGCCTGGGCAACAAAATGAGACCTCTACAAAAAGTTAAAAAAAAAAAAAAAATTAGGCCGTCACAGTGGCAGGTACCTGTAGTCTCCGCTATTTGGGGAGCTGAGGCAGGAGGACTGCTTGAGCCGGGGAGGTTGAGACTGCAGTGAGCCATGATCGCACCACTGCACTCCAGCCTGGGTGACAGAGCAAGACCCTATCTCTCCTCTTGTTTTTTTTTTTAGCCAGAGTTTTGCTCTTGTCGCCCAGGCTGGAGTGCAATGGTGTGATGTTGGCTCACTGCAACCTCTGCCTCCCAGGTACAAGCAGTCTCCTGTCTCAGCCTCCCCAGTAGCTGGGATTACAGGCATGTGCCACCATGCTAGCCTAATTTTGTATTTTTAGTAGAGGCAGGGTTTCAGCATGTTGACCAGGCTGGTCTCGAACTCCTCAGGTGATATGCCCACCTCAGCCTCCCAAAGTGGTGGGATTACAGGTGTGAGCCACTGCGCCAGGCCTAGATCCTATCTCATAAGTGAAAAAAAAGTTTTAGGGACAGCCATGGAGCTTTATCAGCCTCTCCGAGAATGAAGGATCTTTGCTCATGGCCACAGGATGAATGTGAACAAGGTAGTTAATGAATGCAGTCCTCTCCATTGTAACCCAAAGCTCTCAGGCATAAATCAAAACGCCTGAATTCTTCAGAGAATGCGGCTGGAAATGCAACGTTATATGAAATGTTTCCAATTTGCTTTCAGCCAAATTACCTCTTTTGCTTTAAAGGGCAAACTTGTTTTCTTTGATTATGATGACACCCATCAGTTCTTGACAGCTCATTTTCGTGAACAAGAAAAAGCCCGTGGAACTAGGATTGAGGGGAAATGCATCTGACTCTGACGACAAAAATGACTGGAGAATCTCTTTTCCTTGAATCCTAATATGATCATTTCATGTCCTTTTTAATGCCACTAACCTTAATATTTAAATCATTTCCAACTTAAGCATCTCCTTTTAAAATTCCTGCCCTGAGAGTGAAGCAAATTGTTAATGGATGGGAAACTTTAATTGGATATTCCCTTTATTTGTCATTAATTCTGCTGATGAACTTTATAAATGGAAATATATCTTTATCATGCAAATTATACCTCATCTTCATTCAAACAGGCTTGTTGGATATTTTATTACTTTCACTCTTAGAATATGTTGAGGAAAAAAAAGATTTGAACTAAATTACATATTTTTTCCCCCTGGAGAGAAGGAAAAAACCCAACACTTACAACTACCCTACAAATCCAAACGGGCACGTGGAAAAGTCAGAGGGTGTTAAAAAAAAAAAAAAAAAACCCGAAACAACTGGAGTGTGGAAGATGGATTTCTCTCTCTCTTTTTAAATTTACTCTTAATTTAGGTTCTGGGGTACATGTGCAGGTTTGCTATACAGGTAAATTACATGTCATGGGGGTTTGGTGTACAGATTATTTCATCACCCAGGTAATAAGCACAATACCTGATAGGTAGTTTTTCCATCCTCATCCGGATCTCATTTTAAGGAATACCATTTTAACATTAGCTAAGTAAGTTCTTGAGAACTTATTGTGTAGCAGACACTGTTCTGAATGCTATATACGAACTAATTCCTTTAATCCTTGCAAGAACCCTATGGGGTAGGTGCTATAACCTCTATTTCACAGATGAAGAAAGGGAGACAGAAAGAGGTTAGATGATTCTAGTTAGTTTACAGCTAGGAAGTGACAGAGCCAGCACCCCATCAGCAGTAGTCTGTCCAGTCTCTTGATTTTAAGATTGACTTCTGGCCAGGTGCAGTGGCTCACGCCTGTAATGCCACCACTTTGGGAGGCTGAGATAGGTTGATCACTTGAGGTCAGGAGTTTGAGACCAGCCTGGCCAACATAGTGAAACCCTATCCCTACTAAAAATACAAAAATTAGCTGGGTGTGGTGGTGGGCACCTATGGAGGCTGAGGCGGAAGAATTGCTTGAACCTGGGAGACGGAGGTTGCAGTGAGCCAATATCGCACCACTGCACTACAGCCTGGGTGACACAGTGAGATTGCGTCTCAAAAAAAACAAAAAAACAAAAAAACAAAAAAAACAAGGTCTTGCTATGTTGCCCAGGCTGGTCTTGAACTCCTGGGCTCAAGAAGAATTTTCTTTTTAGCCTCAGAAAGATCTCACTACCCTCCAAACCTCTAGCTTTCTTCCGAACTCTGTATGTTTTATCTGAGTCTTTCAAGTCTAGAGAGGGGGAAAGGGAGGGGCTAGAAAGAAGCAATAGATTCATGATGAAACCTGCTATCTGAAGCAACTACTACACAGTAGGTGCTCAACAAAGAAATCACTGTTGCGGTTGGGCTCGGTGGCTCACACCTGTAATTCCAGCACTTTGGCAGGCCGAGGCAGGTGGATTACCTGAGGTCAGGAGTTTGAGATCAGCCTGGGCAATATGGCGAAACTCCGTCTCTACTAAAAATACAAAAATTAGCCGGGTGTGGTAAAACATGCCTGTAATCCCACCTACTTGGGAGGCTGAGGCAGGTGAATCACTTGAACCGGGGAGATGGAGGTTGCAGTGAGCTGAGATCGCACCACTGTACACTCCAGCCTGGGTGACAGCGTGAGACTCCGTCTCAAAAAAAAAAAAGAAAAAATCACTGTTGAATAAATGAGATGGCAAACCCAGATTTACCAATAGGCCTGTCTCCTCACTGAGAGATGCTGGCATAATAGGATAATGTTGTTTTGCAAAATATATATGTCCTGAATTGGAGTCAGAAAAGAGAGTCTTTTTTTTTTTTTTTTT
>NW_012105919.1:4216846-4228144 GCF_000951045.1 Mandrillus leucophaeus
TTTTGAGACGGAGTCTCGCTCTGTCGCCCAGGCTGGAGTGCAGTGGCGCAATCTCCGCTCACTGCAAGCTCTGCCTCCTGGGTTCACGCCATCCTCCTGCCTCAGCCTCCCGAGTAGCTGGGACTACAGGCGCCCGCCCGCCACCACGCCTGGCTAGTTTTTTATATTTTTAGTAGAGACAGAGTTTCACCATGTTAGCCAGGATGGTCTCGATCTCCTGACCTCATGATCCCCAGCCTAGGCCTCCCAAAGTGCTGGGATTACAGGCGTGAGCCACTGCGCCTGGCCGAGAGTCATATTTTCATGATAAAACTGTAGGCCAAGAATTGGCCTATGAATTGTTTTGCATCCCTTTACTCAGGGCTTGGAATTTTTTAAAAAAAAGATTTAAATGTAATTAAGTTTTTACTTTTTCATAGTTGAGTGGTTTCTTTTTTTGTCTTTCTGTGACTAGTTTTGAACTATTACCCAATCCTCCTCTCTCGTTCTTTTTGAGAACCTGTGTTTTACGGTTTATAATTGGTCTGTAAAAGATTCCCAGGCTAGGGCTGCAGCAGTGAAAGCTGGAGGTATTGACAGATGGGACCCTGTTTGTAATGCTGCCTGGGTGGCTGTAGGCTCTAGGATTATCTGGTGCTTTGGAGACAGAGGACACGGGATAGTGACTCAGGTTGGCAGGGAATGTGCCCCCCTCCCCGGACAGATTTCTATGTTGCTGGTTATGATGAAATACTTTCCACTGGCCACAAGCTATAGAGACTTGGGCAAGTCCTCTTGATCCTCTGGGCTTTCATTTCCTCATTACTGAAGTGGAAACTAAAAACACATCTGGAATGCAATTCCAGCGTCTCACCACTTCCTGGCTGTGTGGCTTTGGGTAAGTCGATTAACCTCTCCAAGCTTTGGTGTTCTACCTGTGAAATGGGGACACAGCACTGTTGTGGGAATGAAATGAAATCCTTGCTCAAAAGTGTTACGCTTTTATGACTTTTAGTACTACTTCAAAAATTATATGTTAATATCAACACTTTAATATTTCTTAAAATAGATGTACCTTTCAACAAAATAATATGGTATATGTTTTTGTCAAAGGCTTTATAAAGAGCCAAAACAGAGGCAGTTTTTACTCCTTTTTACTATTTCGTTTTTAATTTTGCTGGTTTCTACATTATTCATGTTCTCCTGTTAGTGACTGAAGAAGACCGAGCTCCCTTAAATCACTCCCTATTGTCCAGTCTCCCCTCCTTATCAATCAGTTCATCAGGAATTTTAATTCCTCTTTTGGTTACAGTGTCACTTTAGAAATGCTTATTTCTGGTTATATCTAACTGTAGACAGTATCACTTCGGCAGTTTCAGACAGAAGGATTTCCTAGTAGTGAATTTAGATTATTCTACCATCAACTTCTCCAACTTGAAAAAAATATTTAACTACTACACACCTATTAGAATGGCCAAAATCTAGAACACCGACAACTCCAAATGCTGGTGAGGATGTGAAGCAGAAAACTCTGTCATTGTTGGTGGGAATGCAACATGGTGTAGCCACTTTGGAAGACGGTTGTTTTCTTACAAATTTAAACCTGCTCTTACTGTACGATCCAGTAATCACACTCCTTGGTGTTTACCCAAAGGAGCTGAAAATGCATGTCCACACAAAAACCTGCACACAAAAAAAGCTTATGGATATTTATAGCAGCTTCATTCACAACTGCCAAAATTTGGGAGCAACCAAGATGTCCTTCAGGAGCTGAATAACTAAATAAACAGTAGTGCATCCAGACAATGGAATACAGGATTATTCAGCGTTAAAAAGAAATGAGCTGTCAAGCCATGAAAAGACATGGAAGAAACTTAAATGCATATCACTAAGTGAAAGAAGCCAATCTGAAGAAGCTGCATATGGTATCACTCTAACTATATGACATTCTGGCAAAGGCAAAACTATGGAGATAGTAAAAAGATCAGTGTTGTCTAAGGGCTGGGGGAAGGGAGGGATGAATAGGCAGAATAGGGAGGATTTTTAGGGAAGTGAAAATACTATGTACCTTACTACAATGATGGATACCATCGTTATGCATTTATCCAAATTCACAGAATGTACACCAAGTGTGAACCCTTATCCCTTATGTAAACTATGGAATTTGGATGCTGCTGCTGTGTCAATGTAGGTTCATCAGCTGTAACAAATGCACCTCTCTGGTGGGGGAGGTTGATGGTGGTGCAGGCTGTTCATATGGGAATAGCGAGTATATGGGAACTCTCTCTACCTTTCTGTCAATTTTGCTGTGCATCTAAAACTGCTTAAAAAATAATATCTTAGGGTTGCAACCCTTTATTGGGCAGTGAAATCAATTTGCCAACTGGGACTAGTGCTAAAAATAAATGAAACGGGGTCAGGCATGGTGGCTCACGCCTGTAATCCCAGCACTTTGGGAGGCCGAGGCGGGTGGATCACCTGAGGTCAAGAGTTCGAGACCAAGCCTGGCCAACACGGTGAAACCCCATCTCTACTAAAAATACAAAAATTAGCAGCGCATCATGGCGGGCACCTGTAATCCCAGCTACCTGGTAAGCTGAGGCAGGAGAATTGCTTGAAGCCGAGAGGCGTAGGTTGCAGTGAGCTGAGATTGCACCACTGCACTCCAGCCTGGGCAACAGAGAGAGGCTCTGTCTCAAAAACAAAACAAACAAAAAACAGCCTATCTCAAACCCCTTCTGCTCTCAGGTACTAACGTATAATGTTACTTTATGTCAGAAACCAACCCCCCATGAACAATTTCTCCCTGGATTAACAATTCCCCATTCTTTAGGTCTTAGCTCAATGGCTACCCCTTCTCAGACAGGAACACACAGCACTTTACAACCTGTGGAAACTCTCTCACCTTTCCTGCATGGTACTAATCACGCGTATAATTTTTTTTTTACAGCTCTATTGAGGTGTAATTTACATTACCATAAAATTCACCCATTGTAAGTGTAAAACTCAATGACTATTTTTGTAAATGTATCTAAAGTTGCCACATCAGTTTTAGATACAATCCTGTTTTAGAACATTTCTATCACTCCCCCAAATTCCCATGAGCTAATCTGCAAACGATCTCTGTTTCCACTCACATTTTTCTGTTGTAGTTGTTTTGTTTTTGAGACTGAGTCTCGCTCTGTCGCCCAGGCTGGAGTACAGTGGCATGATCTCGGCTCACTGCAACCTCCACCTTCCGGATTCAAGCAATTCTCGTGCCTCAGCCTCCCAAGTAGCTGGGATTACAGGTGCGCGTCACCACGCTTGGCTAATTTTTGTGTTTTTAGGAGAGATGGGGTTTCACCATGTTGCCCAGGCTGGTCTTGAGCTCCCAGCCCCAAGTGATCGACCTGCCTTGGCCTCCCAAAGTGCTGGGATTGCAGGCGTGAGCCACTGCCCTGGCCTCCACTCACATTTAACTTTCCTGGATAGTTCATATAAATGGGATCATGCAGTATGTAATTGTTTGCATCTGACTTTTTGCTTAGCACAGTGGTTTTCAACCCGGGGCAACTTTGCCTCCAGAAGACACTTGCCAATAATCGGAAGATGCATTTGCTTGTCACAGCTGAGAGAAGCTACTACTGGCATCTTGTGGGTAGAGGCTCATAATACTGCTAAATATCCTACAATTGGCAGGATAGTCCCCCATAACAAAGAATTATCTCACCCAAAATGTCAGTAGAGCTGAGGTTGAAAAATTCTGCCTTTTTTTTTTTTGTTTTTTTGAGACAGAGTTTCCCTCTTGTTGCCCAGGCTGGAGTGCCATGGCGTGATCTTGGCTCACTGCAACTTCTGCCTCCTGGGTTCAAGCGATTCTCCTGCCTCAGCATCCCGAGTAGCTGGGATTACAGGCATGTGCCACCATGCCCAGCTAATTTTTTTGTATTTTAGTAGAGATGGGGTTTCTCCATGTTGGTCAGGCTGGTCTTGAATTCCCTACCTCAGGTGATCCACCTGCCTCGGCCTCCCAAAGTGTTGGGATTTACAGGCGTGAGCCACCATGCCTGGCTGACTTTTTTTTTTTTTAATAGATAGGGTCTTACTCTGTCACCCAGGCTGGAGTGCAGCAGTGCAATCACGGTTCACTATAGCCTCGACCTCCCAGGCTCAGGTGATCCTCCCACCTCAGCCTCCTGAATAGTTGGGACTACAGGTGCATGCCACCATGCCTGGCTAATTTTTGTATTTTTTGCAGAGATGGGGTCTCACTTTGTCGCCAGGCTGCTCTCAAACTCCTAGGCTCAAACGATCGTCCTGCCTTGGCCTTCCAAATTGCTGGGATTACAGGCGTGAGCCACTGGGCCAAAAACCCTCGGTTTAACATGTTTTTGAGGTTCATCCAGGTTGTAGCAATTATTAGTATTTCATTCCTGTATAGAATTTTATTGCTGAATAGTATTCCATTCTATGGAAATATCACGAGTTGTTTATTCATTCACCTGTTGATGACATTTGAGTTGTTTCCAGTTTTGGGCTGTTAAGGGTGATGTTGCTAAGAACACTTATATTTAAGTCTTTGTGTAGACTTATGTTTTCACTTGGGGGGTACCTTCCTAAGAGTGGAATTGCTAGGTTATCTGTTAGTTTATTTTTCATTTGTTTTATTTTATTTATTTATTTATTTATTTTTTGAGACAGGGTCTCACTCTGTCACACAGACTGGAGTGCAGTGGAGCAATCTCAGCTCACTGCAACCTTCGCGTCCTGGGTTCAAGTGATTCTCCTGCCTCAGCCTCCCAAGTAGCTGGGATTACAGGGGCCCACCAGCATGCCCTGCTAATTTTTGTATTTTTAATAGAGGCGGGGTTTTGCTATGTTGGCCAGGCTGGTCTCGAACTCCTGACCTCAGGTGATCCACCTGCCTGTGCCTCCCAAAGTGCTGGGATTACAGGCATGAGCCACTGTGCCTGGCCTATGTTTAACTTTTTACGAAACTGCAAACTATATTTCAAATTGGTGGTACCAACTGGTATTCTGCTGTACCTACCAGCAATATATGAAAGCTACAGTTTGTTTATTTATTTACATGATGATACTTGGGATTGTCTTTTTGATTTTTAAATGTCTACTCAACTCTTTTGCCCATTAAAAAATTGAGTTGTCCTCTTGAGTTATAAAAGTTATTTTTATTTTCTACATACAAGTCTATTATAAGACACATGATTTGCAAATATTTCCTCCATGTCTGTGTCTGTGGCTGATCTTTTCATTTTCTTATGAAAATATCTTTTGAACCTCAAAGTTTTTCTTTTTTATATATTTTTTTGAGACAGGGTTTTTCACTCTGTGGCCCAGGCTGGAGTGCAGCAGTGCAATCATGGCTCACTGCAACCTCCGCCTCTTGGGTTCAAGCGATTCTTCCACCTCAGCCTTATTTATTTATTTATTTATTGAGATGGAGACTCGCTCTATCACCCCGGTGGGAGTGCAGTGGCACCATCTCGGCTCACTGCAACCTCCACCACCCGGGTTCAAGAAATTCTCCTGCCTCAGCCTCCCGAGTAGCTGGGATCACAGGCATGCACCACCATGCCCAGCTAATTTTTGTATTTTTAGTAGAGACAGGGTTTCACCATGTTGGCCAGGCTGGTCTCAAACTCCTGGCCTCAGGTGATCCGCCGCTCGGCCTCCCAAATTGCTGGGATTGCAGGTTGAGCCACTGTGCCTAGCCCTCAGCCTCATTTAATCATCACAAGAAACTCTCTATCTTCAGTAGGTACAAAGAGATTACATTTTAAGGACGGAGATGGGAGATAAATTCCAAAGTTAGGACAAAGGCAAAAGTGGTATAATAAAAATTACCTAATTTATTTATTTATTTGGGACAGAGTCCTGCTCTGTTGCCGAGGATGGAGTGCAATGGCGCGATCTTGGCTTACTGCAACCTCGGTCTCCCGGGTTCAAGTGATTCTCGTGCCTTAGCCTCCCGAGTAGCTGGGATTACAGGTGCACCACCATGCCCAGCTAATTTTTGTATTTTCAGTAGAGATGAGGTTTCACTATATTGGCCAGGCTAGTCTAGAACTCCTGACCTTAAATGATCTGCCCGCCTTGGCCTCCCAAAGTACTGGGATTACAGGCGTGAGTCACCGCGCTAGGCAAAAACAACAACAACAACAAAACAAACAAACAAACAAAAACTACCTAATTTAAACACTGAAGTGAGATGGCCCGCTCACCGAGGAACGTCTGGTCGTTGGGTGGAATGGGAGGGGACTTACAAACCCCCCTCCCACCCACAGCTCCCATGTTTGACTTGAAATAAGTTAACTACGATGTGACTCTGCTTGACTGGTGTCCTCGTCGTTTTAGGGATGAGGGAGTGGGGCCATGAAGTGGGCAGGTAGAAGGGGAAGAATGGAGGCCGGCTCCCTGCAGGCTGTGGAGCGAGAGGTCCAGACTGAGGCAGGGGCTGAGAGACGGGGTCCTGAAGCTGAGACGGGATCGCAGCGGGGGCTACCAATTTCTCAGGGAGCCAAAGGACATCGGGCTGAACCCCATTCCACATCTCCCCCGATCCGCGACCCTTTCCTACCTGGTTACTCACCCGCTCTGACGGCTCCAGGTTTCCCTAGCCACAGTTACCGCCGCGGTCCCAGCGTTGCGAGGTTACCCGCCAATCTCAGAAGGCGGGACTCTGTGTCTGACTGACCTTTCTTTTCACCATTCAATTTCTTGTTCCGCTCAATTGTCCCCACCTCCTGAAGCCTGACCAATCAGAAGCACCACCATTTTGACCTTACACCAATGGAAAGACTTGGGACTCCCTCTGGGTTGGACTCAACGAGTAAGGCGGGGAGATGGGAGGAGAAAGGGGCGTGGATTCTTCGTCCCGCCCCTTCTTAAGGAGGCGGGCAGGGAGTACTGCCTCGGCTGCGGGCGAGACCTGCGGAAAGACGTGAGAATTGACCAATCAGAGCTCATCATGGTAGCCCAGTTAGCCAGTAGGACGCTGTGAAGGGAAAATGGGGCGGGGCCAGCGGGGTTGAGAGGACGGTAGGCGGCGGATGGGAGAGCTGGCGCAGCTACCCTGGTGGCGGTGGCTGAAGTGGCGGCGGCTGCGGCGGCTGCAACAGCTTCGGGCTCGGGGTTTTGGCGGCGGCGCCGGCGGGCTGGGCTGCGTGGTGCGGACCCCGGCGCGCGGTCCGGGTTGCTGGGGCGGCGCGTGTAAGAATCCGAGGGATGCGAGGACTTGGCCAGAGGGAGAGGGCAGGGATCAGGGTCAGAGGGCGCGGAGTAAGGGGTTGCGGCGCGACACTCTGGTGTGGGAGGTGGGCTGAATGGGCCCAGAGAGGGCGCGGGGAAGTCTCCACCGCGCTTCTCTCCGTCCAGCCCGGGCCGGGGCTTTGCACCCTCTCTCCTTGCCCCCGACTTCTTGGGGCGACCCTCACGTGGGCGCCCAGCCACGGGCTGGGAGCACGCGGAGCTGGAGCCAGCGCTCCTGCCTCCTTCTTGCTCCCTCCCTCGCTCTTCTCCCTGGCGCCCTCAGGTGACCCCGCAGGAGTCTCGTGCCCGGGTCAGGCTGCCCGAGCGGACAGCGGCATGGCAGCTGGCCCTCTTTCCCTAGGCCCTTTCCCCAGGGCTGGCCATTTGGGTCCTCTGTAGAGGCAGAAGCAAAGCCCGCGGAGGGAACACTGGACCAGGACTCAGGAGTCCCGGGTTCTAGCCCCGCTCCTGCACTGTGTGACCTTGGGCAAGTCTCTTCCCCTCTCTGGACCTCATTTTTGTCTCGCTGGACAAGTGACGTGTTTGAATTCAAATCAGGGTACTGGTTCTAGTCGTAGGTGTATATAGGGTCATGGTTAAGCAGGAAGGTTCCCTGATTCAGACTACCTGGGTTGAAACTTATAAGAGGCAAGTTAACCACTCCAAGATTCAATTTCCTCATTCGTACAGTGGGGATATTAGCTAAGATAGGATTTTTCAACAGCAGCTCAATTGACATTTTGAGCCACATAATCCCCCGACTCCACCCACCAGCAATCCCCTCACTCCCAAGTTGTGACAAAGATGTCTCCAGACATTCCTGATGTCCCCGTGGGGGCAAAACCCACCCCAGTTGAAAGCCAATGGGCAAAGACAATACAGGCAGGCAAGCAGTCATGTATTAAACAGTTAAACAACCGTGTCCAAGCGTTTGAATGCGAGGACTTTAATCTGTGGTGGCAGATATCATGAAAATTATGCATGAACCGCCCCCCCCGCCTCTTTTTTTTTTTTTTTTTAGCCCATCATTAATGTTAGTATATTTTATGTGTGGCGCACGACAGTTCTTCCAGCCAGTTCTTCCAGCGTGGCCCAGGGAAGCCAAAATGTTGGACAGCTGTGAGTTAAAACATAGAAACCACTAGCCATTATGATAATGGTAACATTAAGAAACCTCTTCTCTGTGAGTTAATAAATTCTCCTGCCTTCAAAGTAAATATGGGAGATAATTGTCAAAGCTGAGTAATGGATACAAGGAAGTCCACATATATATTCTCTGCACTTTTGAGTATGTTTGAAAATGTCTGTGGTAAAAAGTTAAACCAAAACGACAATACAACCGTAATTCTTAAGACTGCCAAATAGTAGTGTCTCATCTGGGATTTCCTCTTCTGCCTCTCCACTGCTGAGATTTAAAAGCAAAATAAACCCCCAGATCTGGAGGAAACTTAAAAAAAAAATCTCACAGGAAGTGTGCTGGGCAGAGAGCTACGGGCTTAGCGGCAAGCAGAACGGTGTTTACTTTCGCTGCCTTGTTTCAAAAAGTTGTACCGTTCCCTGTGGATGCACGCGGATTTGCTCAGAGTTGTTCCAGTGATTCGAGGAAGAAGTCAGTCGCTCAGTTGCCATTGACTAGGTCAGCTAGGAGGCAAAATGGGTTGATCCCAGAGCCCACTGCTTGAGGAAGGAACTTGCTGCTGTTTGCAAGTTCAAAGGTCTGCAGTCAGATCTGCTGAGTGTTTTTTTTTGTTGTTTTTTTGGTCCGTCTCAGCGGAAACAGGAATGTGCATAAATAGGAGCTGTAACAGGCTAGCTTGGAGTGTTTTACTTATTTAGTTATTTTTAAATTTTTAGTTTATTTTTTGAGATGAATTCTCACTCTGTCGCCCAGGCTGGAGTGTAGTGGCATGATCTCAGCTCACTGCAACCTCTGCCTCCTGGGTTCAAGTGATTCTCCTGTCTCAGGCTCCCCAGTAGCTGGGATTACAGGCATGAACCACCCCAACTGGCTATTTTTTATATTTTTAGTAGAGACCAGGTTTCACCATGTTGGCCAGGCTGGTCTCGAATTCCTGACCTCAAGTGATCCACCTGCCTCGGCCTCTCAAAGTGCTGGGATTACAGGCATGAGCCACTGCACCCAGCTGCTCTGAGTGTTTTAAATTGAGAGTTAAGTATGAGCATTTTTACTGTATTAAAAAATACTCATTAGTTAAAAAAAATACTCTTTTCCCCTTCCTGGGACACCTAAATCTAAGAGAACAACTCCTATATAAAAATGATATAAAAATGACACATTTTAGAAGTATGTTTCTAACTGTTCCTGAGAGGCCGCGTGGTAAAGCTGAAGTGAAAGATGTGTTTTAAATCTGTATATATGGGCAAGTACATATTGGTGATTGGAGCTAGATGCTGCCTAAATGCATGACCCAGACTTCGAGGAATTATAGTGTAATGGCTAGGAATACAGGTTTGGAGTCACACCATAGTTGAAAGCTTGGTTTTTTTTTAGCTGTGGGTCCTTGGGCAGGATACGTTATCTCTCTGTGCCTGAAGAACCCACCACCCCCATCCTGTAATGGGGGGATAATAGGCCTGCCTATCTCATGGGGCTATACAAAATTTTCAGTTAACTTTTACTTATGAAAGTAAAAGTAGGGTCCCTAGTAGGGTCCCTCGTACATAGTAAGCACTCATTAAGTATTAACTATTATTATTATTTTTTTTTTTTTTTGAGACGGAGTCTCGCTCTGTCCCCCACGCTGGAGTGCTGTGGCGATCTGGGCTCACTGCAAGCTCCGCCTCCCGGGTTAACGCCATTCTCCTACCTCAGCTGGGACTAGAGCTGAGTCCTGTAGCTGGGACTACAAGCGCCCGCCACTATGCCCGGCTAATTTTTTGTATTTTTAGTAGAGACGGGGTTTCATCGTGTTAGCCAGGATGGTCTGGATCTCCTGACCTCGTGATCCACCCGCCTCGGCCTCCGAAAGTGCTGGGATTACAGGCGCGAGCCACCGTGCCTGGGCGAGTATTAACTATTATTTTAATGGTTGTATTTTTTGTCATTTTATTTTATTTTATTTTATTAGTTATTTATCTGAGATGGAGTCTGACTCTGTCGCCCAAGCTGCAGTACAGTGGCACCATCTCAGCTCACTGCAACCCCTGCTTCCCAGGTTCAAGTGATTCTCCTGCCTCAGCCTACAGAATAGCTGGGATTATAGGCGCATACCACCACACCCAGCTAATTTTTGTATCTTTAGTAGAGGTGGGGTTTCTGCATTTTGGCCAGGCTGGTCTTGAACTCCTGACCTCAAGTGATCCACCCGTCTCTGCCTCCCAAAGTGCTGGGATTACAGACGTAAGCCACCGCACCCGGCCTTTTATTTTATTTTATTTTATTTTTTAGAGACGGGGTCTTATTCTGTTGCCCAGGCTAGACTGCAGTGGTGTGATCATAGCTCACTATAACCTCCAACTCCTCGGCTCAAGTGTTTCCGCCACCTCAGCCTCCCAAGTAGCTAGGCCTAAAGGCGTATGTCATCATGCTCAGCTAATTTAAATTTTTTATTTTGTAGAGATGGAGTCTTGCTACCTTGCCCAGGCTGGTCTTGAACTGTTAGGCTCAAGCAGTTCTCCCACCTTGACCTCCCAAAGTGCTGGGATTACAAGTGGGAGCTACTGTGCCCAGCCTATTTTTTTCTTTAAAGTCTTTACAAAACTTACGAGTAAATGTAAAGAGAAGTGGAGGTAGAACATATTAGCCTTAATCTCACTCTCCAGACAGAATTACCCTTAACTTTTCAGTATTTGTTCTTGCAGGGTTCCCTCCTCCATATTTTAAGGCTATTATACTGTAATAGTTCTTTTATTCTATTTTTTTAAATTTTATTTTATTTATTTATTTATTTTTTTGAGACAGAGGCTCACCCTGTCGCCCAGGCTGGACTACAGTGGCTTGATCTCGGCTCACTGCAACCTCCGCCTTCTGGGTTCAAGCAATTCTCCTGCCTCAGCTTTCTGAGTAGCTGGGATTACAGGCACGCACCACCCCGCCCAGCTAATTTT
>NW_012105919.1:4228494-4243724 GCF_000951045.1 Mandrillus leucophaeus
TATGCTTACCCAACTGGCTTTTTTTTTTTTTTAATTTTTTTATAGAGACAGGGTCTTGCTGTATTGCCCAGGCTGGTCTCAAATTCCTGGCCTTAATTGATCTTCCCACCACAGCCTTCCAAAATGCTGGGGTTACAGATGTGAGCCACCCCACCGGCCAATTTTTTTTAATTGAGATATAATTTACCGTTTTATTATTATTTTTTAAATTAAGATATAATTTACCATTTTATTTAATTGAGATATAATTTACCATTTTATTATTTGTTTTGAGACAGGGTCTCTGTCACTTAAGCTGGAGTACAGTGGCACAATCTCTGCTCACTGCAGCCTCCACCTCCCGAGTTTAAGCAATTCTCATGCCTCAGTTTCCCGAGTACCTGGGATTACAGGCACCCACCACCAACCCCAGCTAATTTTCTGTATTTTTAGTAGAGACAGGGTTTTGCTGTGTTGGCCAGGCTAGTCTTGAACTCCTGGCTCAAGTGATCCACCCACCTTGTCCTCCCAAAGTGCTGGGATTATAGGTGTGAGCCACTGCGCCTGACCCTAATTTACCATTTTAAAGAGTATACTTGAGTGGTTTTTATTCACGAGGTTGTGCAACCATCACCACTATCTAATTTCAGAATAGATTAATCAGTCATGGCTGTATTTTAATAATTATCTTTTGTTTTTTTAATTCCCAAACCCTAGAAGATGCCTCTAATGGAGGAATTTCTGAGCAGCACCCCTGGCCCAGTGGCTTTGAAAGGGAGCTCAAACCAGAGACTATTTCAAGCCCTGGACATCATATCCTGAGGGCCACAGGAGAAGAGAACATGGCTGTGAGTTTGGATGACGACGTCCCACTCATCCTGACCTTGGACGAGGGTGGCAGTGCCCCACTGGCTCCCTCCAACGGCCTGGGCCAGGAAGAGCTACCTAGTAAAAGTAAGATGGTGGGGTGGGCTGCGGGGAGCCCAGCTTTTCTGTTTCAGAGGCTGAGAGGTGATAAGCGCTTTGTGGTCTGATAGTTGGGGTGTGTAACTTGTTGCCTGGCCCCACGTTTGAGCCCCAAGTTCTGATACAGAAACTACTCCTGGGAGACTGTGGGTTTCTCCTTCCACACCCCCAGCTTGGCAGTGTTTCTGGGGGCCTAGCCGCCCTTCTTCATGCTCTCATTCCCTTCTCCACCTTTCTGCCTTGCACCTGAGGTACCTTGGCCTGCCTGTGGATGCTTGGCGGGGACCTCAGGCCAACCTGCTTTGGCTGCCTTCCCTGCCCCATTCCTTGTTAAAAAAAGAAACAGATTTCAACACCAGCCTCCGTCTGTCCCCATCGGAAACCATTGGCAGGAAAGCAGCACTGCCCGTGTCTCTTTGCTCCATCTCAGTCCCCCCTTGCCCAGGACAGCGGGGAAGAGGGCGAGTGTTTTGTCATGATCCATTGATTTGAGGGCTTGGGGTTTTGCTTTGTCTTCCTCTGAACCAAAGCCTAGCACAAAGTGAACCCAAGTGCGGCAAGGAGCTTTAAATTTTTTTAATTTTAAATGTGTTTCTGGCAGAATGAGAGGCCTTGAAAACCTTTCTGGTTCTCATCCCGCAGCCATTTGTTTCAGTTGCTCAGGCCTTGGGCTCAGGAGAGGCTTAAAATAACTCGCCTTTTATGGAGGGTCCTAAGACATTGGGAAACAGTGCTTTAGAGTCTGCTTAGCAAATGGATGTTCCACCATCTGCCAGTGCTCCCCAGCCAGGCAGAGATGTTTGGGGCCAAGGAGAGACGAGCCAGGCTCTCCCGTCTCCTTTGTCCAGGGAGAATTCGTTGAGTTGCAGGGAGTTCGGTGGCCTCCCCTGGGAACTGATGAAGGAGAGCAGTGTTTCCAGTGTTGTGAGTGTGGTGGGGAGCCCTGGCTGCCTAGAAACAGGCTTCTCTTTGCTTCACTGTGTTCACCCTCATCTAGGGTGGCAGAGCTGGGCTGCCCGGGAGGATTCGAACATAAACCTGATTCTTCCCCAAGTGCCACTCAGGGATGAGAAAGCAGTGGTTCCGATTTCAGACTGTCTGTTTGCTTTCTGAAATCCCTTTGCAAGGCTAGGCAGTATTATCTCTATTTTATAGAGGAGGAAACTATGGGTCAGAAAGGTCAAGTAACTTGTCTGAAGTCATACAGCCAGGAAATGGTTGAGCAGAGATTTGAACCCAGCATCATCTGACTCCAGAATTCCTTCCCCTTCTCCTCTTCCTTCCTTTATTTCTTCTGCTGCTCCTCCCTCTCCTTTTTTCTTCACCACCCTTAATAAATGTGAGCGCAGGCCGGGCGTGGTGGCTCCTACCTTTAATCCCAGCACTTTGGGAGGCCAAGGCAGGAAGATCACTTGAGCCCAGTGATTTTGAGTTCAAGAACAACCTGGGCAACATAGCGAGACCTCGGCTGTGCAAAAAAATTAAAAACTTAGCCGGGTATGGTGGTGTATGCCTGTAGTCCCAGCTAATCAGGAGGCTGAGGTGGGAGAATCGCTTGAACCCAGGAATTCGAGGTTGCAGTGGGCTATGACTGCACCACTGCATTCCAGCCTGGGCAACAGAGCAAGACCCTGTCTCAAAAAAATAAAAGGTGAATACAGGCCTTTAGCATTTATATTATCTCCTCATATAACCCCAATATAGGGTTGTTATTATTATCTATATTTTGCAAAGGAAGAGACAGGCTCAGAGAGGTTAAGTAACTTGTCCAAGGTCACACAGCTAGCAAGCAGTAAAGCCTGTCTGATCTTTCCTCCCACACCACAGTGGAAGGTGCTTTGGGGAAAGGGATGAAAGTGGTTGTGGCTCAGTTTCAGCTTTAGAGAGGAATGCTTCCTAGTGAGGGAGAGTGGTTGGCCTACTAAGGGTGTGACTTGTGTCTGGAAATAGCCAGGCTCAAGATTCTAAATGGGAGTCCTGGCTGTCATCGTGAGTGTCACTTTTAAGTCCCTCCAACGTGCCTGTTGTGATGGTGGGGTGTCCAGCTTTCCTGTGGGATGAAAGTGGCAAGAGAGCAACCCAGTCCTGTGTCAAGATCAGGTTTTGTACATCGATGAATAGGAAATAGGCCAGAGACACAATAAGACTCCCCTTGGCTAGGTCACTAGCGAGGCTGCTTTTATCTTGGCAAAGTTAGTGGCTTACTTTGGTTTGTTTCTCAGGAATAAAGAAATGTATAACCAACTGCTGGGGTCCAGGGACATTGTGTTTCCTGCACAGCACATTAGCATCTTAGTTTCCTCTCTCAACTTCTTACTGGGTTGTTTTTTAAAACCTCAATGACTCGGTATAGTTCACCAAGCCTGACTGGGAAGAAGAGTAGGACCTGTGCAAGTAAACAAGAGATTTCAGAGGAAGCCTGCTCTGCCTTAGCATAGTAGGCCTTTGCTATTTTGTGCTTGGATTTTGGCCTTGACCTTCTACCCCAGTGTCCCCCTGTCCCTGCTGTCTGAGGAGCAGTCTTTCAGTCCTTTTTTTTGAGACGGAATCTCGCTCTGCTACCCAGGCTGGAGTGCAGTGGCACAATCTCGGCTCACTACAACCTCCGCCTCCCGGGTTCAAGCAATTCTCCTGCCTCAGCCTCCCAAGTAGCTGGGATTACAGGCGTCAGCCACCACGCCTGGCTAATTTTTTTTGTATTTTTAGTGGAGATGGGGGTTTTACCATGGTGGCCAGGCTGGTCTTGAACTCCTGGCCTCAAGTGATCTGCCTGCCTTGGCCTCCCAAAGTGCTAGGATTATAGGCGTGAACCACTGCATCCGGCCCTGAGGAGTCCATCTAAAACACAAGCCCACCCTGGTTGTTTCCCTGTTTTAAAGCTTCCTGGGACTTTCCCATCCCTCTGGGGGTGTTGGGGAGGGCAAGCTCTTCAGCTGGCAGATGAAGCCTTGCTGTTCTAGTGCCTTCTTGCTTGACCGGTCCCATTTCCTGCCTCAGTCCACAGCATCATTCTGCATTTAGTTTGGTGAATCCCCTGTGCATTCTTAAACCTCTCCACCTTGCTGGCAAGTCGGTCTAGAATCCCTTTCTCAGCCTCTTGTTTGCTCGTGGCCTCCAGTTCTGTCTGGAAAATCCTGCTGATAACACCGTCTCTTTGAAGCCTTCACTGAACTTCCCCTTCCTGACAGAGCTAATTACTCACTACCCTTTTCTGCTTCGGTATCTTGATTAGGCTTCCATTATTACAAGTAGATTATGGTGGAGTAATTACACATTTAACCATCTGATCACCAACTAGGCCCTGAAATCCATTCATCTTTTTTTTTTTTTTTTTTTTTGAGATGGAGTCTCACTCTGTCGCCCAGGCTGGAGTGCAGTAGCACCATCTCAGCTGACTGTAACCTCCACCTCCCAGGTTCAAGTGATCCTCCCACCTCAGCAGCTGGGATTACAGACACGCATCACCACGCCCAGCTAATTTTTGTATTTTCAGTAGAGACAGGGTTTCACCATGTTGGCCAGGCTGGTCTCAAATTCCTGACCTCGAGTGATCTGCCCGCCTCGGCCTCCCAAAGCGCTGGGATTACAGGCATGAGCCACCATACCTGGACCATTTATCTTTGTATCACATAGCTCAATGCCCACAATATGCAGGTACTCAACAAATCGTGGTCAGAATCAATGTACTTGGATTTCTGGGGCCTCGCAGCTCATGGGAATGGCAGTCAGTGTGAGGACCCAAGTTAGAGGTGGGCAGTCTCCTTCCTGCCGCCTCTTCTCACCATTGCTTTGAGTCCCATTGCTCTCAGCACAGCTGAGTGTCCTGGTGGCTGCCATCATTGACCTTTGTCTTTGGTTGCTGTAAACCTTTGAAGTACTAAGGAGTTGGCAGAATGCAGATGCAGGCCATCCTCAGAGTTGGCAGTGACCGAATGACGCAAGCTTTCTAAGGCTGAGTCACCATCAAGCCTGGCATTTGTTTTGGCCCAGCAGCTGCTGAGACCTTCTCGGCACTATACCTCCACGCTTCATGTCTGCTTGGGCACCCCTAACAAAACACCATGAACTGGTGGCTTAAATGACAGAAATCTAATTTCTCATGGGTCTGGAGGCTGGAAGTCCAAGACCAAGGTGTCAGCAGGTTTGGTTTCTTGCGAGGCCTCTTTCCTTGGCTTGCAAATGGTTGCCTTCTTGCTGTGTCCCCACGTGATTGTCTCTGAGTCTGTGTGTCCTCTTCTGATAAGGACACCAGTCCTATTGAATTAGGGCTCATCCATATGACCTTGTTTTACCTTAATCACCTTTAAAGACCCTTTCTCCAAACACAGTCACATTCTGAACTACTGGGGGTTAGGACTTCAGCCTATGAATTTGAGGGGGACACAGTTCAGGCCATCACACTCCTACCCCTTCTTCAGAGGCAGGGGCCGAGGAATCTGGTTGTGCTGCCTGTGACCTTTAATCCTATGTGAGGGCCTTATTCCTGTAGGAAATTGGAGGGTTTGGGTTTTTCTCCTTATATGGGCAATTGTGGATTTAATCCAAGACTCAGACATCTTTGGGCTCTAAGCGTGGCTGCTGCAGTGCTAATGAATGACTCACAGGCAGCACGGTGTCAGGTTGATAAAGGAGGCAGGTATGAGCAGAGGTATTTAAAGCCTGGAAACTAGGAATAACCTTGAAAACAGTCAGTGGGGCCACTGTTAGAGCGGTTTAGAGACAGACCACAGTCCACACCGTGTGGCAGGCGGTGGTCTCACCCACCATATTCAGGGAATCAGGACGAGTCTGAACACAGTGGGCAGTCCAAGGAATTTCCCAGGGTACCTCTGGTCAGACTCAGCTCTGCCTTCTCCCTGCCTTTAAAGCCAGCCACTGCCTAAGATGGGCTGGACCATGTGCCTTTTCTGAGTGAGGGAAGGATTGGGCTCGGTGGGGCTGGCTGAGGTCTGAGCAGGATGCTCGGTCTCTGCTTTGGTGCCAGGTTGTTTATGGTTTTCAGGTGACAGGTCCTGCAGCTAAGGCCCGAGGTCACAGCGCAGAAAGCCTACCCTCTCCCTCCTTCATGTCAATGCCTGGCACACCATCAGGAGTTCACTAAGACCCAGTGCAACCTCAGCAATGTGGAGGATCCCTGCCCCCTGGCAGGGGCCCCCATGTTGCACCCTGGTCCCCTTTTCAGGGTCTTCATGCAGCCAGGGCGAGTTGGCACCAGGCTCAACCAAGGTGGGCCAGAGCTGTTGGCCTCAGGGCCACTGTAACCAGGAGGAGCTGGGAGAGATCCTCACCGGCTGGCACCAGAGGATAATCCACCCCGAGGCATGCACTCCATCACTGATATCTGTACTGTAGCTCTGCCTCTGACCAGATGGCCCCAGCATACTTGCCAAAGAGTGAAGAAGCCCAAGGGGCTTGCACAGCTTTTGTCACTTGTGATACCATTGTGGGTGGAGTGGTTGAGCTGAGTATAGTGGTTAGCTACTCCAAGCCTCAGCCTGCTCATCTGTAGAATGTGACCATGATGGTATCCACCAGTAGAGTCGTTGCAGGGGATTGAGTGAGATCATTGTGATCACATGGTCAGTGCTCAGCCGGTCATAGGCGTTATCATGCCAGAGACTGGGCTTTCTTGGAATATCCTCCATGAGCATAGGTCCTGAACCCAGGCCATGATTCAGATCCTTCTTACTTCACTCTTGGCACAGCAGGTGGCCCCTGCCGAGCTGGGACGCCTCCATGTAGCAGCTGGAGACCAAGCAGCAATTTGATTTTCACAGGCTACCACCGAGCTTGGGCATTTGACTCCGCTGGAGTCATTCCCCTGGCTTTTACAGGGCCTCGCCAAGGCAGAGCGCTGGGTGTCACCAGACCAGCAGTGGCACCAATTAAAATGAGTAAGCATCCAGCATGCTGGGCAGGAACCTTGCAGCCGAGCCTTGGAGCTTTCACTTCCTCAGCCCTCCGCTTCTTCATTGGAGGGATCCTGTCTGTTGCCTTAGGCCCCCTGCCATGAGATGCCGTCTCTTCCCGTCCCCCTTTCCCCGCACACAAGACGCTGCCGCTCTAAATGGCAGTCGTGGCAGCTGGGTGCAGGCTGGAGCACCTGCCACGCTCCTCCCCGCTCGCCTTGGGGAGGGCTGAGTTCACGTTTGCTCTGAGAGCACTTCATGAGCCAGAACCGTGAACTTCTCAGCTTCCCCATCAGGGAGGGAATATGGGAGGGCTTGGATGGCTCACAGCAGCGTGCCACTGGGGGCATCTGGTTGCAATGCCCTCTGCGGGGAGGTTTCAAATGACAGCAAGGTAGCCCAGGAACAAACCTGGAGTGACATCAGTCTTGAAACAGCCCCCATGCTGCCTTCCTGCTCCAGGAGCCCCGGGCAGCTCTCCAGTCTTGCCCTTGGCTGGAGTGAATCCTCTGGTTCAGGCATTCTCTGACTGTCACCCTTCTCCCTACAGGCAGGTATGCCTGGGGAGGGTATGTGCCTGGGTCAGAGTATGTGCAGTCATAATCATGGCCTGTGGGTGTTGAGCCCTTGCTGTGTGTCAGGCGGTATCCAAAGCACTTTTTTTTTTTTTTTTTTTGAGATGGAGTCTCGCTCTGTCACCCAGGCTGTAGTGCAGTGGCGCAAATCTCGGTTCACTGCAAGCTCCGCTTTCTGGGTTCACGCCATTCTCCTGCCTCAGCCTCCTGAGTAGCTGGGACTACAGGTGTCCGCCACCACACCTGGCTAATTTTTTGTATTTGTTTTGGTAGAGACGGAGTTTCACCGTGTTAGCCAGGATGGTCTCGATTTCCTGACCTCGTGATCTGCCTGCCTCGACTTCCCAAAGTGCTGGGATTACAGACGAGCCACTGCGCCCAGCCCCAAAGCACTTTTGTGCTGCTGTCTATCATTTGGTCCTCCCTCACAGCAGATTTGGGAGGCCGTTACTTTCAATATTATCGTAGAGAAGAGGAAACGGAGGCTCTCAGAGGTTGAAACTTACCCAAGGTCACGAAGCCACTTTGACTTCCTTTGAACCCATGTCTACTGACTCCAGAACTAGTCTCTTACCTAATATGCCCCCCGTGAGGTAGAGCTCTGTGGAAGAGGTAGCATTTTAGGCTGAATCTCTTTCTTTCCCAAAAGGAAGTTGGTTTCTATCTTTATCCCTTTTTTAAATTAAACTTTTATTTTCTCCAAGGCAATTATTTTAAATGGAGTTCCATACCTGGAGCTCCCTTTCATATTGTAAAAATAGCACAACTGATGGTGTTTCATTGTGAAGCTGTGTTGGATCATCCCAGAGAAGCCCCGAGACAGGGGAAGTGAACACCACACCACAGAGGACAGCCACGCTCTCACCATCTGCGGAAACTAGGCTTTTCCCCAATGCACGCCTTTCCCCGATTCTTCCTCTGCATAGAGACATTTGGCTGCTTTTTCCATCATGGTGGTTAGAACAAGAAAATTTGGGCGGAAAATGGGCGTTCTCAGGAGTCAAGATTTGGGCCTGGGAGAGGAAGGATGAGGAGAAGGAGTTTGGAGTGGGGCATGAAGGTAAACTTCCAAGGCCAGGTGGGCTTGCTGAGGGCAGTGACCCCTTGAGGTTGTTGACTCCCAGTGGCAGGTGACCCCATATCCGGACCTGCCTGGTAGAAGTCCCTGGACTGAGCCAGATATCCAAATTGGAGCCACTGGTGCTTGTGTTGCCTTTTGTACCGGATACCCCTTACGCCTTGTTTACTTTTTGTTGGAGATATTTATCTCCTTGTAAAAAGTGCAGTTCTTTCCCTACCCCAGTCACAAGGCTGTGACTCAGAGGAGGTATAAGGTCGTAGCATAAAATCTGAGAGCTGGGCCACCACGTGGCCTGCCGGGCCATGGGCATGCTGGGGACAGTGTGCACTCTCTGAAGGGACACTGTGACTTACTCTGGCTAATTGCTGTCGTATAGGATCACAGGCTGATTGCTAGCACATTTGCCAGTTTTTCAAAAGAAATTAGAACCTATATTTTTAATCAAAAGTCTTTTGATTCTTAAATAGTGGCAACCAATTCATATATGTCTTCAAAGTAGCCAGCTGAGTGAAATCTGGTCAGTAGGCTGCCCCTGCTCTCTCTGACATAGAACATACCGATTCAGCCTCTGTTTTCTGTTCAGAGAAGACTACTTCAAATTAAGGAAAAGAGTACAAAACCAACCAACAAACTCTCCGTGGCCCCTGAGGTTATCTTCCTCTTCCAGTGGCTTCCAGTGGGAATCAGAACAGGTCAGGCAGTCTCCTCTTTGCCACTAAATGCTTTACCCAAAGAAAGACCAGATTTCATTTGACTTTGGAATCAAAGCTGGGGCTGGAGGGTGGAGGTGTCAAGCCAGGCCAGGCAAAGGGAGATTTGAAGCCAGGGCAGGTGGGCGCATCTCCCAGGAAACCCTGCATCATTCTTTCCTGGTGATTCTTTCCTTCTTTGTTAACGGTTCACATGAGTCTAGGGAGTGCTCATTCTACATTCCTCCTTCTTATCTTCATCCTACGCCATTTTGGACCCCTACCTTTTTTTAAAAGTGATTTGATTCGGGCTGTGACCTTTTTTTTTTTTTTTTGAGACAGAGTCTCTCTCTGTCACCCAGGCTGGAGTGCAGCAGTGCAATCTTGGCTCACTGCAAGCTCCATCTCCTGGGTTCACGCCATTCTCCTGCTTCAGCCTCCCGAGTAGCTGGGACTACAGGCGCCTGCCCGTGGTAAAAAATTACCATGCCCTGCTAATTTTTTTGTATTTTTAGTAGAGATGGGGTTTCACTGTGTTAGCCAGGATGGTCTCGATCTCCTGACTTTGTGATCCACCCGCCTCGGCCTCCCAAAGTGCTGGGATTACAGGTGTGAGCCATCGCACCCAGCCAGCTATCACCTTTTTTGGTTGTTGTTAGGTTTGACTTTAAGATGTGTAATAAAGATTCACGTGAGCATTAAAAGTTTTTTTAAAAAGTAATGCTTTAAAAAAAAAAGGAAAAAAACAGTGGTTTAATAGCTAATCTTCTTTTTTCTCTAAATTGTCACTTCCTTGTCAACTGAAAAACTAAGTTGAGTTATTAAAATGGCTGCACATTTAGGACTTAGAACAGCTGCCCTGAAAGTTAGAAGAAGTGCGTCAAATGTAGTTACAGCTTGGTCTGGTTGGCAGTGAGATGAGTATAGAACATGCTGCTTTTGTGGTGTATAACTCTAGAAGGGTTTAGGGGAGGTGGGCATGGCTTCCCAAGAAGGTGGAAGATGGGGGCAGGAGGACATGGCGTGGGTCTGCTTGGTGAGGGGTTGGGGTAGCATCCAGATTGGCTTTAGAGATTGGATTAAGCTTGAGTGTGCTGAGGGTCTAAGGAGATAAACAGGAAGTGAAAGACTCTCCCAGAAGAAAGGAACAGGGGAGGAAAGGTGTACATGTGCTGGAGTGGGTGGCACCTGAGTCAGAAGGTTGGGGAGAAAGGTTGGATCCAAATCTTGAGGGTCTTCTTGCCTGCACTCCTAGAGCCATACTGAAGAGGAGCTGGACCTTCATCCTGGGGTGGAGGAAAAGCCCCAGGAAACTTTAAGCAGGGGAATGACCATTATTTTTCAAGAGAGTGTCTGAAAATCCATTCATACTGCCCTGCCAAGAGCAGTTGGCAATGATGGCAAGACCAGGCAGTGTGGAGGTGGCCCAGGGACACGGGGTACCCGTTGTGTTTTTGCCTGAACAGTGTTTTAAGAGGCAGCGTAACCAAATAGTTGCTATGCAGATACAGCTTGACATCTGCGTCTGCATGCCCAAGCCCCCATGTTTGTTACCTGCCTGGTGCCTGTAGGCATTTGAGTTTGTAGCCCCTGGTTGACTTCTGACGGTACAGCCCTTTGGCTGGAGACCACGCAGCTCAGCCAGGGGAGTAGCAGAAGATCAACTATGGACAGGTGTGACTTAGGAAGAGGTGGGAGTTTGGGGTGCTGGGGAGAGGGACTGAATATCCCAGGGAGGGGAAATGGCATAGGCTGAAGTAAGGAGGGGGTTGCAGTGAGTCGAGATTGCCACTGCACTCCAGCCTGCCTGGTGACAGAGCAAGACCTTGTCTCACCAAAAAAAAAAAAAAAAAAAAAAAGTAGGAACTCTTCTGAGACTCTCACCCTGGACAGGGCCAGAGATTAGCATGCTGGGGGCAGATTGGATTTGGGGTGTTGTTACACGAACTCTGGGATCAGACCCACTGAGTTTGAGTCCAGTCCTGCCTTCTCCTGCTGGGACTTTGGGCAGATGATGTAACCTCTCTAAGCTTTGATTTCCTCATCTGTAAAATGACACTAATATTAGTGTTACTTTTTAAGACTGCTCTAAGGTTTATACAAGATAGCATGCCTCACACAACTAGCACAGTGCCTGGCTTATACCAGAATAAGCATTGGGTGGATGTCAGCCATTATAATTAGGGTCAGGGGTCAGAGCAGGCATATCCGTTTTATGGAGTGCCTAAAATGCCGATGGCAGAAGTTTGGACCTGGTTGAGTTGGGCATGGGAGCTGCTAAATGTGTTTGGGCCAGAAAGTACCTGATGACAGAGCATCATCCTGCTGACATCTTGCCCCCTCAGGATGCTGTCTCTAGCCGCTTTGATACACCCTGAGCTTAGCAACCCTGGGGTGGGTCAGCCCTGAATAGGGGTTACTTTTCCCTCTGGAGATTGGGAGGTGGATGGAGAGGAAACTGCCAGGCTGTTCTGCAGTAGTAGGAGCCAGATTTGGCATTTTTCTCTCTGTGTCTGTCTCCCTGACCAGTCACTGAACTTCCCCAGGTCCTGGAAGCTCAGCTCAGTTCCTACTTCTTTTTTTGTTTTTTCTTGAGTCAGAGTCTTGCTTTGTCGCCCAGGCTGCAGTGCAGTGGCACAGTCTCGGCTCACGGCAACCTCCGCCTCCCGGGTTGAAGCAATTCTAGTGCCCCAACCTTCCCAGTAGCTGGGATTACAGGTGTGCACCACCACACCGTGTTAATTTTTTTGTATTTTTTAGTAGAGACAGGGTTTCACCACATTGGCCAGGCTGGTCTCAAACTCCTGACCTCAAGTGATCTGCCCGCCTCGGCCTCCCAAGGTGCTGGGATTATAGGCGTGAGCCACCATGCCTGGCCAGTCCTTACTTCTTAAAATGCACTCAGGAAGCATCTGGACAATGCTGAACAGATGAGGACTTCCACAGGCTCACCTGGCCTGGCGCCCGGCCCAGGAGGGTGCTCTTTGATGAGAAACATCCCAGCAGTATTGGGCACGGAGGAAGCAACTAGTGAAAGAAAAGCAGGGCTGATGGGAGGAAGATGTTTGACTGTGCCCAGCCCTGTCACACGTCTCCCACTTTGCCCTTCCTAATCCCACCACACCCAGCTCTTAGGATCAGAAAGTACGTTGAAGTTCCAGGGCCACTCTCCTGAATAAAAAAGGTGTGGCTGTTTCCGGCAGATAAGTTCCTGCTTTGTTCCAGTGCACTGACACATTCTCCTGAACAACCCATCTCAGGTTGATCAGGAAGTTCTTAGTCTGTTCAGACAGGCAGCCTACCTCTCATTTTATCATCTTCCTTCACGATAAAGCCCGGTGTTCTGCCTTTCCCACTTAGTGGAGAAACGTATCCTCATAGCCACACTTCTGGTATTGAGGAATTGGCATCTTGGAATACAGCTTGGGTATTTGGATGACAAATTATTAAAAATATTCTGATCTCTTTGCCCACATATTTTAGCTGTAGAAGCAAGCAGAGAGCATCATATTACTCCAGCAGCAGTGCCACTTTTTTTCCCTTAAAAACATGATTTAGGGGTTTGGGGAACCTCCTAGTTTAGGTGGCTTCCTGCTTCAGTGGCATTTGGAAGACTTGCAGATATCTAGACTTGCAGATATGTCCTGTGAGTGCCACGTGGGTGTGGCCCCTGCCTGGCGGCAATCTAGTAGCTGTATATTAGAGTGTCCTTTTTTGCTACCTTAAATGACCAAGTCTTCCCCAGAGCCATTCGTGCTATCTCTTGCTATCCACCTGCCTCAGCCTCCCAAAGTGCTGAGATCACAGGCGTGCGCCACCACGCCTGGCCCTTCCTGTTTTCTTTAGCTGAAGGCCTTTAGGGCCTTCCCTAACCCTTGAGAATAGTGGTTGTATTTCCACAGCCTCTCCTTCTCCATGTATGCTATTTACACCTCATTCTCTGCTCTTCACTGCACAGAGACCCACTCGCTCCCCAACACTGGGATGTGGTCGATTTGATGATTGAATCAGAGTTTGCTTTGTGCCATGATGGATTGTGAGAAAATGGAGTTTTGATGAATTAGGTAATTTAAAATATGGGTGGGAGCCAGGCAAGTGGTTCACCCTGTAATCCTAGCACTTTGGGAGACCAAGGCAAGAGGATCTCTTGAGGCCAGGAATTTGAGACCAGCTTGGACAATATAGTGAGACCCCATCTCTACAAAGAAGTTAAAAAAATTAGCCAGGTGTGTTGGTGCACACCTGTAGTCTCAGCTACTTGAGAGGCTGAGGCATGAGGATTGCTTGAGCCCAGGAGTCTGAGGCTGCAGTGAGCCATGATCACACTACTGCACTCCAGCCTGGGCAACAGAGTAAGACTCTATTTCTAGAAATACATATATACATATATATTTCAAAATAAAATATAGGTGGGAGAGCTAGGTTTGGCAAATAATCCTTTCATAGTGTGAATCATAGCCAGTCTGTTTATCCAGCATCAAGCAGGGTTTTGGGAATCCTGGTCCCCCCAGTTAGGGCTTACCTGGTTTATGAGTTTCTTTCTTGTGTCTCCCTGATGCCTGTTTAAGATGACTGGGCAGGGCCGGAAGGTAGAGGCCTAACCTGGTGTAATGCCTGGGTGTTAATGGCTGTTGTTTTAGGTGCTGATGTTTTACACAACTGTGCCTCTTTCTGGTAATACAAGTTTTGCAAAGGCAGGGACCATGTCTCTTCTACACATACTCTGGGTACAATAATAGACATAATAGAAGTTGCATATCTGGGAGTGAGTCACTGGTTTCCAAAAACATCCAGGGTCCCAGGTGACTGTCACAGCTAAACCAGCCCCTGGAACCATTGCGGGGTGACAAGGAGATTCATTCACATGTGATCAGATCAGAAGTAGCCCAGCAGGGCATGGCATTGCCGCCCCTAGGAACAGCCTACTTTTTGGATGTTTAGGTCTCTGCTTCCAGCTTTGAACTCCCCAGGAGCCCACACATGTCCTGTAATAGCCATATTAGCCCTGCGTGCTCAATCCCCACCTTCCTTCCATCTGAGCTTCCCCGTCGCCTCCCTACCATTTGTAGACTGCCCGTCTCTCTTTTTTATCTCTCTTTTTGTTAGATTGGGATTTTATTATTTTTTTCCTAATTCTTTCAGCACTTGCTGAAAACCAGCTTGGGCAGAGCAACCTGTGCTCAGTGCTGGCTAATGGCTTGGAGCTGCTCCAAGCTGCCGGCTGCGCTGCCTTTCACTTGTGGGTGGTCGTCGACAAGCGTGATGTCTTCTCTCTGTGACTCTCAAGGGGCCTGTCTTCTTGCGGGCTCGGCTGTTCACACTTGGCTGGCCTGCCTGGTTGTTTGGAATTGCAGTTTTTACTGCACAGCCTGGAGCCAGTCTGGTAGCTTCAACAGGGCACAGATTTTATGAGTGCTAAAGTCCACTCAGTCTCCAGCCTAGTTGGCCCATTTGATTTTGTTGCATGTTGTTTTTCTCTATTTCCTCTTGGAGACCAGACACTGTCCAGAGTGTATGGAGACACAGAAGTCTGGAAATGGAAGTGGCTCGGGAGATTCTTAGACTGTGATAAATGTGTGTCTGCTGAGGAGTGATGGTACCTGCTGGTGTCTACAACAGTTAAACATTTTCTGAGTGTCACTCAGTCAACTGCAAAGGATGGGGTTGAATTTCTGGCATCATCTCTTGATAGCTGAACATCCTTGAATGAGGAGCTATGCTTGTTTTTTCCTAAGTTGCAATTTCTTCATCTGTCAAATCAGTATATGAATGTCTATAGTCAGGGTCTCAGCCCATGAGACTATTGAAGGACTTTCTGCACTGAGGATGTGAACCTTTCCTCCGTTCTCACGTTCTTGTGGTTCCTCTTAAGGGATGTGAGTTGGTAGTTTGCATATTCTTAAGTATTGTAGCAGTTGAGGGATGGTAGTTAACTTCCTTGACTACCATTCCTGTTGTGTTGCAAGGAGAATTAATTAAAAATCAAGCAGCTCTATCTCCTGCTCATTCTTTTTTTTTTTTTTTTTTTTTT
>NW_012105919.1:4244654-4246556 GCF_000951045.1 Mandrillus leucophaeus
TTTACTCTTCTCCGGCTCCCTTCCCTGTCCCTGGGTGTTTCACAATTAGCATTTCAGATGCTTCCAAGTGAATATGGAACAGATGTTCGCACAGGTGCTGTACTCTTCACTGGGTAAACAGTGGCGTTTGCGTGCCTCTGCGTGTGTGTGTGTGTGTGTGTGTATGTGACAGCAGGAAGCGTAGGGCCTTTACAAATGTTTTTTAAAGCATCTGAAACACTTTACACATGACGGGTACTCAATAAATACTTAGTGAGTAAGTGAGCAGTGGCAGGGAAGGCCCTTTGTTTCATAATAAACCCAGTGGCATGGGAGCAGCAAGTACAATTCCAAGTTGGGTCTTGAAATTCATGGACTAAAGAAGAAGTCATGTCCTGCCTCACCAAGAAATTACCCATGGACATCTGGCAAACCATGGGGCATGCCGTAAGGACGAGACATAGTTCTCCATCTCAGGAAGGAGGATTAAACAATAAAAATGACCGTGGCGGCCCCTGGCAATTTAATCTGCCTCACGAACACTAGCTGGCCGTGGCTCCGCTGGGAAAAGGAACTTGCGGTTTTGCCTGTGCAGAATGTTTGCAGATGGGTTAGGGAGTTAGCCAGGACTGACCTCCTTGGTTGTGTCTTTCCAAGTAGCACACCTGGTCAGGTTGCTCCACACTGTTAGTCCCCAGTGGCTCAAGTCCAGGCCCTCAGCATGGCTTTCCACCTGGCCTACACCCCCAGCCTTGTAGAAATAGTGGAGGGAAAGGCAAGGGCTTGGCTGCTCATCGTTTCCTCCCTCTGTGACCTTGGGCAAGTCACTCAGCTTCTCTGGGCCTTAGTTTCCCCCTCTGTAAACTGGGGATAATAATCAAGTCTTGTTTGTAGGGCCTTTGTACGCTTAGAATAATTAATGAACATAAAGCCCTTACCGTGTCTGGTGTGTGGTAAGTACTGAGTGCGAGCCGCAGCTGTTACCATTGTCCACTGCATCATCCTGGTCACTGGTCTCTGGCATTTTAAGCTTCAGAATTATGGAACCCTCTGCAGTTTCCCAGACGTGCCCTGCTGTTCAAGTCTCTGTGCTGTCTGAATGACCATCCTTGTTTCTGGAATGTGCCGCTCACCCCATCCTTGTCCACCCTGTGAATACCTACTCATCCCTCAGCCTTGAAATGCCAGCCCTGGCATCCCCTGAGTTCCTCCCTGCCACTGGCCACCAGCCCCCATGGAGGGCCCTTGTCATCCCAGCCTGTTTTAGATCTCAGTGCACCAGAGTCACGATCCTTCGTCACCCACTGATAGAGAGTTCCATGAGGGTGAGGGCCATGGTTTCACCTTTGCTAATCCAGCACCTAGCACAATGCCTGGTATACAGTAAGTGCTGAATAAATGTCTCCTCAAATTAAACCACATGTGTTTGTATATAGGCGGTCAGCCTTTTAAAACTACATCTAGCTGGGCGCAGTGCCTCACACCTGTAATCCCAGCATTTTGGGAGGCTGAGGTGGGTGGATCACTTGATATCAGGAGTTCAAGACCAGTCTGGCCAACATGGTGAAACCCCATCTCTACTAAAAATACAAAAATTAGCTGGGCATGGTGGTAGGCACCTGTAGTCCCTGCTACTCGGGAGACTGAGGCACAAGAATCACTTGAACCCGGGAGATGGAGGTTGCAGTGAGCTGAGATCGTGCCATTGCACTCTAGCCTGGGTGACAGAGCAGGACTGTGTCTCAAAAAAAAAAAAAAAAAAAAAAAACTAGTACATCCTCCCTTTTTCTCCGCAAAATTACCATGTGATGTATTAAGACTGGAGGCCGGGCACAGACTCATGCCTGTAACCCCACTCCATGGGAAAGAGTGGCTCATCCCTACAATCCCAGCACTTTGGGAGGCCGAGGTGGGCGGATCACA
>NW_012105919.1:4251071-4251878 GCF_000951045.1 Mandrillus leucophaeus
GAGATGGGGTTTCACCATGTTGGCCAGGCTGGTCTTGAACTTCTGACCTCAGGTGATCCGCCCACCTCAGCCTCCCAAAGTGCTGGGATTACAGGCGTGAGCCACTGCCCCGGCCATTCCTGCTCATTCTTTAGGGTGGCTTCTTGATTTCCATCGTATTTTCCTTTATTCACAATGCTTCTTTGGGGCTGTCTTCCCCACCGACAGAAAGGTAAACTGAAGCAAAAGGAAGGGAAGGCTAAAAGCAGTGCCTGGCCACTGACTGCATAGGAATTTGGGGCCCTGGAGAAGTGGCAGGCCTAGGCCATCAAGCTCTCTGTGGGATGTAGCCATCCCCCAGCTGTCACTTCCCCAAGATGCCCGTGCCTCACGGTCGCCTCACCCCTTGTTGCTCTTCTTCTGAACAAAGCTGCCTGCAGCAGCAGCAGATCCAGCTGCTGGGGCGTGGCCAGTGTTCATGGAAGCTGGGGCCAGCCAGCCTGCAGGTGTTCCTGGTTAAGGGCTAGAGCGGACCTTTGATCTGTGCTGAGTGGATGCCATCAGCTGACACATCAGTGACCTTCATGCAGCTTGAGTCTCAAGCCAGACTTGTTCTTCTGAGCACTGGCTTTCTGCTGACCTCTTGCAGGGGAACCAGAGAGCACCAGTGCACAGTGAAAAATGCCTTTAATCTCCATTTACTCTTCTCCGGCTCCCTTCCCTGTCCCTGGGTGTTTCACAATTAGCATTTCAGATGCTTCCAAGTGAATATGGAACAGATGTTCGCACAGGTGCTGTACTCTTCACTGGGTAAACAGTGGCGTTTGC
>NW_012105919.1:4253478-4262821 GCF_000951045.1 Mandrillus leucophaeus
AAATTAGCTGGGCATGGTGGTAGGCACCTGTAGTCCCTGCTACTCGGGAGACTGAGGCACAAGAATCACTTGAACCCGGGAGATGGAGGTTGCAGTGAGCTGAGATCGTGCCATTGCACTCTAGCCTGGGTGACAGAGCAGGACTGTGTCTCAAAAAAAAAAAAAAAAAAAAAAAACTAGTACATCCTCCCTTTTTCTCCGCAAAATTACCATGTGATGTATTAAGACTGGAGGCCGGGCACAGACTCATGCCTGTAACCCCACTCCATGGGAAAGAGTGGCTCATCCCTACAATCCCAGCACTTTGGGAGGCCGAGGTGGGCGGATCACATGACATCAGGATTTCAAGACCAGCCTGGCCAATTTTGTGAAACCATGTCTCTACTAAAAATACAAAAAATTAGCTGGGTGTGGTGGCGGGCACCTGTAATCCCAGCTACTCAGGAGGCTGAGGCAGGAGAATCACTTGAGTTTGAGAGGCGGAGGTTGCAGTGAGCCGAGATTGTGCCACTGCACTCCAGCCTGAGCAACAAGAGTAAGACTCCATCTGAAAAAAAAAAAAAAAGATTAGAAAGGTGTTCTCGAGGCAATGTTTGCAACCTTAGGATGTCTGCTGTGAGTTCCTCATGTGGACAGTTAGGAAGTGGGCATCTCAGGCTGCAGTCGCTGCCCCCAGTGGTTTTGATGTACTCATTTCCCAGCACCTCTCCCTGCCTACATTCTTCCCTGTCCCCCACCTCCCAAGAGCCTGTTTCTGATCTGCACCCCTCCTGCCTTTCCACGTCTTTCGCACTCCGTTTATAGAATTGCTCTCTGCTTCCTTGCCCCATCCCCTGCCAGTTCCAGGCTCCCTGGGCCTGACCTCATGGATGACAGCGAATCCCTCTGGACTTGGCCACTTAGGTCCCTGTCAGGTGGCCGGAAACAGAGACTTTCACACCAGAGTCCCTCCCTCTAGAACAGGGCTTGACCCATGGTACTGCCCTGTTGAGCCTTTCTTTTTTCCTTTTCTCCTTTGACTTAAGCCTTTGGCAGGACAGATTTTGGGCTGGAGGCCAGCAATTCAACTGGGAGGGCTCCATGCCAGTTCTTGCCTTTCTGGAGGTCAGTGTATTTGCCCAGGACTCTGCTTGGGTTTGGAGCTTTTACTAACATGTGTCGATAATGCGGGTCCACCTTCTACACCGTCTTGCAACCAATTATCAGAGAGAGAAGGCCTGAGCAGGGGGATGTGCATTTTGCTTTCTTTCGGCATAGCATCTCATGCTAGATTTTTATCTGGGGGCCTTTGAAGAGCCAGCCAGCACAGAAGCACGGTGGCGACGCTGTGCCTGGAAAACTCATCAGTGTCACTCTGGTTTATTTTCCTCTTCTCTTTGAGCTCTTTCCCATGGAGTGGGGCTCTCAGTGACAACTGGCAAGCGGCGGGGTGGTTGCTCGTTGTCATTCTGGTAGGCACTGGTTTCTGGAGGGCTCCGAGTGCTTTGTGGGTATTCGCGTTTGTTTCTGCGATGCCTAGAGCACGGTTGGCACCGGTCCCAGTTTCTGGATGAAGAAACTGAGGCTCTGGGGATTAAGATCATGAACTGGGGGGAGGGGAGGTGGCATAGCTGAAGTGAACTTGGATGTCCAGGGTTCCGTTTTGTCTCGTAGACGGTGTGTGAGGGTGTGTGTATGTGTGCATTCGAGAATGCGTGAGGTTGTGTGTGTTTAAGAAAATGAGAATGAGGCAGGGCACGGTGGCTCATGCCTGTATTCCCAACACTGTGGGAGGCTGAGCTGGGTGGATGAATTGAGCCCAGGAGTTCAAGACCAGGCTGGGGAACATGGTGATGAAACCCTGTCTTTACAAAAAAATACAAAAAATTAGCTGGGCATGGTGATGCATGCCTGTAGTCCCAGCTACTTGGGAGGCTGAGGTGGGAGGATTGCTTGAACCCAGGAGGTAAAGGCTGCAGTGAGCCATGATTGCACCACTGCACTCCAACCAGGGCAACAGAGCGAGACCCTGTCTCCAAAAAAAGAAAGAAAATGAGACTGAAAAGGAGAGAGGTTAGAAACGGGGTAGGCCCCTCAGTATCACCCTTCCCAAGAACAGTCATTCTCTGCTTTTTCTGATCAGAGCTTCCTCCCAGGAGGGGCCCTTTATCCAAAGCAATCTCTGGCCCAGGCACCAAAGAAAGGCCCCAGTGGTTTACGCAGCCCAGGCTGCCCCCTGCGCTTGCTGCGTGGGAGGTGGGTCGTGGAAGCCTTCCCCTCCTGCCCACTCTTTCCTGCTCCTCCCCAGTGCATCTTTATGGCCGGCATATGGAAACTGTTTCTATTTATCCGGCACCACCAGGAAGCTGCTGCATGCTGTGCTCCAGCAAACGGAAACCTTGGATTCCCCCGCAGGGTCATTTCCAATGTGGCGTGCAAATCAGCCAGCTGTTTCATGGGTGCGTCTGGGCCCTGTGACATCAGCATGGGGGAGTGTTACCATGTATGCAAACAGGTCATTCTGGTTTGTCCGCCTGTCCTGTGCACCAGGATGTCTCTCCTGCTTTGAGTCAGGGTTTGGGTTGTTGTTTTGTATTCTCCTGCCTGTCAGTTCAGCTGTTTCTTTCCACTCCTTCCCCTCTGAGTGGTTTTATGTTCTCTCCTCCGGGCTGATTGCCAGGATTCAGGGAGGGAAGTTTAGGGGCTGGTGCCACATAAATCTTTAGTGGCCAAAGTCTGCGGGCCTGAAAGGCTGTGCCTGTCCTCTTGGTCTGGTTTTCCCAAGAGAGCTGTCTGCCCAGGGCACCAGAAGAGCAGGACAAAATGTTTCCCTTCGTGGAACTTTCCCCAGAGGCCCAGAACAGAGATGCAGAATACAGTCTTCCTGGTTGCCAAGAGTGTTCCTGGTCAGCCTCCTCTGGTCCTTTCTGAAACCTGCGTGTGGAGCTTGCTGGCTGCAGGAGCCAGGGAGACTGCAAATCCTGCCCACATGCCCATGCTGCTGCTCATCTCCCTCCCTCCCTCCCTCCCTCCCTCCCTCCCATATCTGGCCCGGTTGCCTTCCAGGAAAGGTGAACATGCAGAGGCAAGGGCTAGCTGCTGGCCTTCTGGAGGAGGCAGTGGAGGCCAGCTCCCTGACAGCCCCACGGTGAGGTCATCCTGTCTCCTCGAGCTTGGCCCCTGCGGCGTGCCCCGATCCCTGCCTTTCCGGCTGGCCTGGAAGAACCCATTCTGCTCTGGGCAAGAACAGTGCCAAGGTCAGAGGCCACAGGTGTTGCTTCTTCCGTGGTCTGTAATGAGCACCAGTTGGAGAGGGCCAACCCCGGCACACAGAGGAAGGGGCTGGACTGGGGTGATGCGGGGTGAGCCTACCTGGTCACTTTGTTGGCTAGGACACTTCCTGTGTTTTCTGTGCCTGGTACTCCGAAGATGCGAGTGCCAATCATTGACCAGGAGGTTCTGCCCAGGGTCTGTGGGCAGTAGGAGGTCAGAGCAAGGCACCAGGCCACTAGAGCAGGTGGGTGCGAACAACTGTTGGCATTCAAGGCTGCCCAGGTAGAGGTCCTGCAGCCAACCCGGTGGGCACAATGGGCTTCAGTGGGGCAGACTGTCCTCTAGCTTCACATATAGTGCTGACCTCTCAGGGCAGCTTGGGGCCCCTGCACGCCCTCTTACTTCCCACATGGAGGGTATTCATTTCGAGGAAGCTGGGCCTGCTGGGATTGGTTCCCCAGCAAGCAGGGGCTCATTCTCCCAGACACCACTCCATCTGCACTCACCGGCTCACACCCTGACTCACCAGGACTTGGCTATCAGCCCTGGCCCCTTTGATCTGCCCCTTCTGCCCCCTGCCTTCCCTCTTTCCTGGGCCTGAAATGTCCTCCTCAGGAAGCTGCCGAGCCTTGGAGCATACCTTCTGTGGGAACAACGCAGCACTCGGGGTGGGAGCATTTCCACTGCCTCTCTGGCTACTTCTGTAACCTCAAAAGTGGGGAAGAGGGTTAGACAGCAGACAGGGCAGGGGATTAGCACCCCACAAGGTGGCCCAGCTCCACCCAGCCCCTGCCATGCCCTGGACTTGGCTGGCACAGCTGCACTGCTGCATAAAGGCCACGTACAAAAGGAACAGAACGGAACTGTGGCTCCTTGCCTTCCATTTGCACCCTTTCTATAATCCCTAAATATGCACCCCAGTCGCTCGTGCCTGGGTGTGAAGGAGGCCCTTTGCGATCACCTGTGGCTTTCTTGAAAAGCCCCTGAATGGCCAGTGTCACCTCAGGCCTTTCGTCCCTTTCTCCATGTGGAGAAAAGAGTGATCGTGCTTTGCCTTTTGGGACCACATGAGCACACCAAGTCCTGTTTTCTGAGGTTGAGTGGTTAGAAGCACAGAGCAAAGTCTGCCCTGGGAGGGGGAGAATTCGCTATTCTTTCACCTTAGCTCTTGAGTCTTATTCTTCCCTGTCCCTTTCAAGGTTCTACCCTGAATTACTCTTACACAAAACAGCCCCTCTTCAGCAGACCATTAAAAGAAGGGTTTTTACAAATACAAACTTACCATGTCACACGCCTTCCTAACACCCGTTGGTGATGCCCACTGCACCCCCGGTGGAGCCCGCCCTCTTGCCTGAGGCCTGCCAGGCCCCATGGATGGCTCCTTGCTCTCCACCCTCCAGGCTGTGGCCATCCTTAAGTGCCCCACAGGGGTGTGTGGAATCTTCAGGGCAGGCAAGGCCTTCTATTTCACTTCAATTCAGACATGTTTGCTGACCCCTTACACATTGTATCCAACGCTGTTCTGGGGCCTGGGAACACCACAGTGACCAAAACAAAAGTCCCTGCCCTCTTGGAGCTGACATTCCAGGCGGGGAAACAGGCCCACAAGTAAACAGATACCCTGTCAGGTGGTGACAGCCCCAGGAGGAAGCCTCAGCACTTTGAGGGGACAGAGTGATGTGGTCTCACCTTGTAGGGGAGGCCAAGGGTAGCCTTTGATAAGATGTTTGGGTGGAAACTGGAAGGTGTGAGGAAACAGCCAAAGACTGGGGAGGCAGAGGCCCCAAGGCAGAGTGTTCCAGGCACGTTTCAGAACAACAAAGAGGCCGGCATGGCAGCAGCAAGGGGCAGGCGGGACGAGGTGACTTGGAGAGATCATGGGTCAGGTTCCATGAGATCTTCCGATCAAGGGAGGCTGGGGCATGTTTAGGGCAGAGGAGTGATACCATTTGGCTTAGTGTTCTTGAGGATTATTGTTATATTAAACAAAAAAGTTTGCCAGAAACCCACACACATGAGCACGCAACAGAGGATTTCTCTGACTGGTGTCAAGAATAGGCCACAGAGGGTAGAACAGAGAGGGACACAGAGAAGGGATTGTGTTGGTCCAGGGGAGAGGTGGTTTGGGCCACAGTGTGGCAGAGGAACTGGTGAGAGCAAGGTCTTGTGGGCCAGGCACAGCCCCTATTTGTGGGCTTTTCAGCTGATTGTGGGAGGGGAGGAGCCTCCTGATTCCTGAGGCCCCTCCTGCCGCAAGATTCTCTGTTGGTGCAGCTGTTCCATGCAGCACCGGTACGGCCAGGAAAATGTGGTCTCAGTCACCCCAGGGCCTTCTCCTGCCCCCCAGTCACTTGTGGCCTGTAAGAGTGCATCCCAAGAGTCCTGGCCAATGGAGGGACCATCTGTGCGAGAACCAGCCACATGTTCTCTTTGATTTGGGTCATAGGTGCTAAGCCTGTCTCACAGCTGTATGCTGTCCATCAGAAGAGACAGCGGCCAGTGTACCCCACGGCAGACAGTGGGTCAGCAGAGCTATCCCCTACATTTCTCTAGTGAGAGATGAGTGGGAGATATTTGTATGAAGGAAAGCTCTGGATGGGAAGCCAGGAGGCCTGGGTGCTAGACCTGATGCTGTAACCAGTTGGCCCTATACCACGGAGACATCACATTCCCTGCCCTCAGTTTCCCCATCTCTAAAAGCTGGGCCTTGAATTAGGTGGTCTCTAGGATCTGCTCCTGACCTGACAGTTGTTGCTCCTAAGACAGCAGCAGAAAGTGCCTACAATGCATGCCGGAGAGCTATGTAGCAGGGCTTCCCACACTCTGTGGCAGAGGACCTCTACTTCCATCAAACACAGCAGAAATGAAGTACTAGGAAAAGGAAATGCCGCACAGTGCCACCTGCGGTGATGGCCTCTACACGCTGGCTCTGATTCCTGGATGGTGCTCATCCCCAACCATCGCACGCCATTCATGGACTGTGCAGACCACGTGGAATAACACCGCCCGCAGTTAGAGTGGTTCCAGGCACAGACTTCATTTATTCTCCAGCTCCATCACTTTCTAAATGTGGGAGCCCCTGGACAAACTGACTAATCTCTGTGCTTCTGTCCCATCACCTGTGAAATGGGGATACTGATGGTATCCACTTCCTAAGGTTGTTGCGAGGATGAAGTTATTTCACATATAAAGTGCCGAGAGTAGTGCCTGCCTCACAGAATTTGCTCCACAAGTGTTTGTGTGTGTTCTTGTAGCTGAAGCTGAGCTGATGAGATTGGGGCTAGATTTGGGGGCTGCAGTTAATCGGGAGGTGGGAGAGGGACACATGTGCTAAAAAAAAGATGCCATTGCCCTCCCTAAGCAGTGAGGAAGTGTTTGTGGAAGGCTTTTGGTGCCATCAGGATCTAGGCAGCTGGGCCCTGCTCAGACTGTGTGTGGCACTGCCAATCCTCTGGGGCAGCTCCGCAGTTTGGAGCTCCTTCTGAAGCCATCTGCACCCACCTGCCTGCTCCCCTTGAAGTCACCACATACCTGTAAACATTTAGATGCCACAAGCTGCAGGGGCAGCTAGTCCACTGCTCACTGGCTGGTGAACCTTTTTGCTGTTGAAACTTCCATGACTAGTAGCTACAGAGCCTCTTTTTGAGGCCAGGTGGTGATGGGGTACTCCACTGCCTCTGCAGACAGGTGTCCCTGGAGGGCAAGGGCTACCTAGTTCCTACATTCCCCACTAAGGGTCCAGCACCTAGGAGCTGCCCTTGGGCAGGGACAACCCTGGGAATGTCTGCTAAACAAAGGAATAGATGAACAGGCCAGTTGTTGGTCTTAGAATATTTTCATTAAGAATTATTTCCCAGCCAGGTGCGGTGGCTCACACCTGTAATCCCAGCACTTGGGGAGGCCAAAGCAGTTGGATCACTTGAAGGTCAGGAGTTTGGGACCAGCCTGGCCAACATGGTGAAACCCCATCTCTTCCAAAAAATACAAAAATTAGCCAGGTGTGGTGGTGCACGCCTGTAGTCCCAGCTACTCAGGAGGCTGAAGCACGAGAATCGCTTGAACCTGGGAAGTAGAGGTTGTAGTGAGATGAGATTGTGCCGCTGCACTCCAGCCTGGGCAACAGAGCAAGACTCTGTCTCAAAAAAAATACAAAAATTAGCTGGGCATGGTGGCAGGTGCCTGTAATCCCAGCTACTCAGGAGGCTGAGGCAGGAGAATCACTTGAAACTGGAAGGCACACGTTGCAGTGAGCCAAGATTGTGCCAATGCACTCCAGCCCGGGGAAAAGAGCAAAACTCCATCTCAAAAACAAAAAATAAAATAAAATAAAAAATAAGAAGAATCTGTTATTTTCCAGGAGACTATGGACTACCTGGATGGGTTTTCTTATCTCAGCTAGGGTCTGTGGTCCATGGTCCTTGGTCAGTAGATAGTTTTACTCTAGGCTGGGTTCTATCTTGCATTTTTAGCAATTGTATTTTTAGCATAGACAGGGTAGGGCAGTTTGCCTGTTGTACACGTGGTGTCTCATCCTCCAGCAGATTAGCCCAGGCTCACAGCACATGGAAGAGCAGGCCTCTGAAGGAGACAACAGAACTGTGCAAGGCCTCTGAGGCCTAGACTTGGAGCTACCAATTCTGCAGATTCTGCTGAACAAAGCAAGACACAGGCCAGCCCTGATTCAAAGAGTGAGGAACAGACTCCATGTCTTGATAGCAGGAGCTGCAAAGTGATATTGCAATGGCCAGGGAGGACGTGGAGGAGAATTGGGGCTAATTTTTGCCAGCCATCTACCATACCATGTAAAATGAGTAACATAGATTGATAAAATAGTGACCCGGAGATGTTTAGTTACTTGTACAAAGTCACACAGTTTTAGAGCCGGGTTCCTCACCTCAGGGCTATTGCCATTTTAGACAGGATCATTCTGTGCTTGGTGGGAGGGGGCTATCCTGTGCACTGCAGGATGTTTAGCTGCATCCCTGGCCCCTACCCAGGAGATGCTAATATAACCCGCCCCCAACTTACGACAACCAAGTATGTCTCCAGACATTACCTAATGTCCCCTGGGGTGCAACCTCCTTTATCCCCAGACTGGTCTACAGCCAGGAATCCTACATTCTCCTCCACCCAATACTGGACTCTTCTTGAGAAAATAATTCTCAACAGAATTCAAACTGAGAAGGGGGTACAATTATCATACAGTTTAGAGATGACAAAGGCAGCTCCCTGTCTCTCCTCTCAATCCTTCTTTATTTGCTCTGTCTGGTTCTCCGTGCATCTGGACCTAAACTGTCTGAAAAGGTTCCCCCCGACCTCTACGCTTCAGACATGGTACCCCAAGCTGCCCTGTCTCCCTGTCTCAACCACTCACTCACATCGCCAATCGGATCTAGTTCCCTGTAACAGGAAACATTTACCCTACAAGATATTAGTAGGCCCGTTTTCAATCTCAGTTAACTTTTACAGCAGTTTCTCCCATTTGCCGGGCACTCTGGCTGAATGTGAAAGCATTTGCTGGTTCCTTCACTGAATATTTTTCATCCCGTGTCAATTAGCACGATGAAGGGAATCTAATAATGATGTATGGGCTGTGCTGGTGCAGTCAGCGCTGAGAGCCCTGCAAGGAGGGTGGATTGTTAAGTGTAGCTCAGCCTCAGGCCTGACCTGCCCTGGACGCCCCAGGACCTGAGTTCCCCAGGTTTCTGGACAGTGTCCAATGATTCACTTCTAGATGCAATTTGACATCCCCCCATCCCAAAAACAAACAAACAAAAAACAACAACAACAAAAGACTAGAAGAAATTTTGTATCCAAACAGGTCAGTGCTAATAGAGGCTGAGAACTCATTCTATCCAACCTCCTATACGTAAGCCAACTTGACCCCAGAAGGGTCAATAGGCTTGTCCAAAGTCAGCCAGTGAATTAAGACCTAATCCAAATGTAAAATTTGTATTTTCTGACTCCCAGTTCACTAATCTTTTTATACTTTGTTTTTTGCTTTCAAAACACATGCTTTGTTTTTTCTTTCTAGCCTCTATTTTCCAAGCTACCTTCTTTTTTTTTTTTCTTTTTCTTTTTCTTTTTTTTT
>NW_012105919.1:4262871-4289547 GCF_000951045.1 Mandrillus leucophaeus
AAAAAAAAAAAAAAAAGAAAAGAAAAAATACATAAAAGTTTAAAAATAAAAATAAAAGTATTATTTCCAGCCAGGTGCAGTGACTCACACCTATAATCCTAGAACTCTGGGAGGGAGGGCGAGGCAGGTGGATTACTTGAGCCTAGGAGTTTGAGACCACCCTGAGCAACATGGCAAGACCCCATCTCTAAAAAAAAAAAAAAGAAAGAAAGAAAAAATTAGCCAGGCATGGTGGCACATGCCTATAGTCCCAGCTACTCTGGAGGCTGAGGTGGGAGGATGGCTTGAGCCTGAGACGTTGAGGCTGCAGTGAGCCATGATAGTGCCCCTGCACTCCAGCCTGGGCTCAGTAAAAAGAATTATTTCCAAATGGAAGCCAAGGAGAGAGGATCGCCCAAGTCCAGGAATTTGAGTCCAGCTTAGGCAACGTAGTGAGACCCTGTCTCTCAAACTAAAAATTAAAAAAAAGGAAAGAGACTTATTTCCAACTCACAGATTATATTTAGATTAAAATAACAAATACTTAGGTACCCAGTTCTAACGAAGCATGGCACTGACTTCTGTGTTTTAATCCATCAAACCTGACAAAGTTAAAGCCCTCTCTGATGGTCCATCATTTCTAGTTATTAGAAAGCCCTTTCAGATCTAGCAGAAACACCCTGTGAAGTTCATTCCTGAGTCCTCGTTCCACCATTGGCAGCACTGCCACGTGTCTGCCCTCACCCACCAGCCACGTATGGTCTGTGGCCATGGGCTCACGTTTTGTCTCTGTGGTGCTCACTGTCCCATGGGGGGACTCCAGCCAGCTCCCTGCATCCTTGGCTCTCCATGGTCACCTGTTGCTGTCTGCGGCCAGCCCTGAGGCTCAGGCCCCAGCCCCTCTGCTGTTAGGAGTTTGGTACAGGAATAGGGAAAAGGGAGAGGGCTGTAGCAGGAGCCAGCTCTAAAGATCCTCTCCTGTTGTTCCAAGGAGTCAGTCTTTTTCTGCGGGCAAGCCATGGAAGGATTTTAAGTAGCAGAGTGACACCATCAGACTTCGGCCTTACCAGATTGATTTATCCTGCCTCAAGGGGCCCAAGTCAGGTGGTCAGGAAAGGCCTGGACAATGAGAGCGAGTCCAGGTTGCTGCAGGCTTTTAGGTGAAAGACAAGAGGCCCCAAAGACCTCTTGAGTAGAGATGAGAGGGAGGAGGGAGGAGACCTTTCTAGACCTGGTGAGTTACAGGCCATGAGAAGTGAAAAAGAAGATGGGATTAAGATTTCTGGCTCTGAGGACTGTCCTCCCAGGGCAGCCATAAGCCTAGTCCTTCCAGTCTCGGTGGTCCTTGTGGATTTCAGCTGAATGGAACTGTCCTTTGTGGCTTTGAAGGGTTATGTATCGGGGAAGAGGGACTATCTCTCACCCAAACCAGGACACCTAAAGATAGCAAAGGTTACCTGCTCCCTGGAGAAACCTGTTGCTGGGAGTGTCAGTGAGGCTTGTTAGCAAGGAATGGCCTGCACCATGGGATGCATTGGGCCACCTGGTCCCAGGGGTGCTGTGGTATAAGTGGTGAGGGATGGGGGAGCTGTTGAGAAGGACCAGATGTCCTCTCCCCACCAGGAATGGGTTGAGAGAGCTCCTGAGCACAAAGAGGAAGTTCCTGTCAATTCAAGGAGACCCCTGTGTGAGAAGAAGGATGGGAAGGCTCCAAAGGGGTTCTTCATGGCAGTGGCTTACATAGACGCTCCTGTCTAGTGTCGGGTAGGAGGGTGGCACTAATGGCTGCTGCCATCTGTGCCAGCTAGCAGCTACCTGCCCCACTCCATCATTGTTATTTATATTACCTAGGACTCTGCTGTGTTGCTGGTGCCAGCCCCTGCTGGGGCATATGGAGGTCATGGAGGACAGGGCATGGGCGCACGAGGACGCAGCTCCATCCAGCTGCTCGCCTGTGGCTTTTTCTGCTCAGGAGTCACGTTTTGGCTGGTGCTTCCCTGATCCACGGGAGCAGATTGAGGAAGGTGGTTTGACCTTCTCCTGTCTCTGCCTAGGGCTTAGTTCTTTCAGAAATGAGCATTGGGATCAGAGTAGGGAATGCTGCTCTGTTGCTATTGGGAAGACAAGGGTCAGAATTACCAAGTTCAAACCGCACCCAGATGTCCCACCTCCTACTTGGAACTCCACTCTAGTGATGGAAATGCTAGTGTATTTTTGGTCCTTTTGGCACTAACTACCCTGTTATCCTTTTCAAGTTTCTGATTCTTGAGAGGCGAGTAGTCTACCGATTGGGAGCTAGGCAGCCTAGTTTGGGATCCCAGCCCTTCTTCTCACTAGCAGCATGACCTGGGGAGGTTACTTAGCCTCTGTGCACCTTAGTTTCCTCAAGTCTGAGGTGGGAATAATATTACCTACTTAGCAAGGTTGTTGTAAGAACTAAGTGGGTTAATAGATAGATACAATGTATTTAGATAGGTATCAGTTATCTATTGATAACAATATTACCTTCTTCCCAGGGTTGTTGTAAGAACTAAGTGGGTTAATAGATACAATGTATGTAGATAGGTATCAGTTATCTGTTGCCCTTGTAACAAATCACTGCCCCAACAGAGTGCCTTAAGATGGCAACATTTATTTTGCTTGACTTTGCAGTTTGCGCAGGGCTTGGTGGAGTTGTCTTTTTGCTGTTGTATGTAGCATCTGTTTGGACAGCTTAACTGGGGCTGGAGGATCTATTTTTGAGATGGCTCCTTGATGTGGCAGAGAAGTTGGTGCTACCCCTTGGCTGGGTGCTCAGCTGGGCTGTGAACTGGGACCTTGAGTCTTCTCTCTCCACCAGCTGCTTGGGCTTCCTTACAAAATGGTCGCTCGGTTCCACAAGTAAGTGCCCCAAGAGAATAAGGTGAAAGTATTTTTATAACCTCAGAAGTCATGAGGTTCCCTGTTCTCTGTTAGTCACAGCAGTCATGAAGGCTCACCTGATTTCAAGAGGAAGAGAGACAGCTTCTGTGTGTGGAAAAGTGGCAAGGTTCCAGAAGAGCATGGAAGGTGAAAGATAATGCAGTGGCCATTTTTGGAAAATAAAATCTGCCATAGGATAGGTTCTGGCATATAGTAAACCTCAATAAATGTTTGCTACCAGTAGATTAAAATCATCATCTGCATTCCTCATCCCCGACTCCTCTTCCTTAAAGGGGGTGGTAGTACTGCATAGTGGTTAAGTGCATCTGCTCTGGAGGCAAGCTGCTAGGGGCCAAAGCCTGGTTCAGCCCTTACAGCTGTGTGATCTTGGACAGATTGCTTAACCTCTTGACAAATTTATTAAAAGATACAAACTACCAAAGCTTTCTCAGTAAGAATAGAAAACCTGAGTGGCTCTATATGTACTGAAGAAGGTTAATATGTAATAAAAACTTTCCTAGAAAGAAAACTTCAGGCCCAGATAGCTTTCCTGGTGAACGCTGTACATTAGGGAATAAATTATACAAATCTGACCCAAAGTCTTCCAGAAAATTGAAAAGGAGGAAATATTTTCTAGCGCATTTTATGAGACCAGCATTACCTTGATACCCAAACCAGCAAAGACATCACAAGGAAAGAAACATCAGACTAACATTCTACGTGGATATAGATGCAAAAAATTTAAACAATTTTAGCAAATGCAATAATATATAAAAAGGATAATACATCATGACTAGAGGGACTTAGCTCAGGAATGCAGGGTTGGTTTAACGTTCAAAAACCAATCATTGTAATTCACTATATTAACCAAAGGAGAAAGAAAAACCATATACAGACTGACTGTCCCTTTTCCAAAATGCTTGGGGCCAGAAGTATTTCTGATTTTTAATTTTTTTCAGATTTTGGAATATTTGCATTATACTTATTGGTTATTTCTAACCTGAAAATATGAAATCCAGAATGCTCCAGTGAGCATTTTCTTTGAGTGTCATGTTGGTACTCAAAGAGTATGGAATTTTGGAGCATTTGGATTTCAGATTTTCAGATTAGGGATACTCAAGCTGAAATCATCTCAAAGTAGACAAAGTGTTTGACAAAATCCAGCACCTATTCATGGTAAGATCTCACAACAAACTAGGCATAGAAAGGAATTTCCTCAGCCTGATAAAGAGTATCTACGAGAAACTTCTAGCTTACATCATACTGAGTGGTGAAAAACTGAATGCTTTTCCCCTAAGATGGGGAATGAGACAAAGATATCCCTTCTTATCATTTTTATTCAGTATTGTAAGGGAGGTTCTAAACAGTGCCATAAGGCAAGAAAAACAAAAGGCATCTGGATTAGAAAGGAAGAAATAAAACTGTCCTTATTCTCAGACAACATGATCTTCTGCATAGAAAAGCTCATGACATTTACAAAAGAGGCTACTAGACCTTTTAAGTGAGCTTATCCAGGTTGCAGGAGAGAAGGCCAATATATAAAAATTAGTCGTATTTCTGTATACTAACAACAAACAATTGGAAATTGAGATTAAAAGGCAACTTCATTTACAGCAGCATCGGAAATATGAAAGGCTTTGTGATAAATCTAATAAAAGATGTGTCAGGTCCATATACTGAAAGCTACAAAACATTACTAAGAGAAATTAAAGAAGATCAAAATAAACTGAGATATACACCATATTCATGAGTTTTTAAGATGTCTCATTGATAGATTTGGCATAATTTCAATCAAATCCCAGCAGGCTTTTTTTTTTAAGTAGAAATTGACTATTTATTTGTTTGTTTGTTTATTTATTTATTTATTTTGAGACAGAGTCTCATTCTGCAGCCCAAGCTGGGGTGCAGTGGCGTAATCTTGGCTCACTGCAGCCTCCACCTCCTGGGCTCATGTGAGTCTCATGCCTCAGCCTCCTGAGTAGCTGGGACTACAGGTGCGTGACACCATGCCCGGCTAATTTTTGTATTTTAGTAGAGACCAGTGGGGTTTCACTTTGTTGCCCAGGGTGGTCTCGAACTCCTCAGCTCAGGTGATCCACCTGCCTTGGCCTCCCAAATTGCTAGGATTACAGGCGTGAGCCACTGCACCTGGCCTGTTATTATTGAGACAGGATCTTGCTCTGTCACCCAGGCTGGAATGCAGTAGCATGATCATAGCTCACTCTAGCCTTGACCTCTCAGGCTCAAGTAATCCTCCCACCTCAGCCTCCTGAGTAGCTGGGACTATAGGTGCAAGCTACCATGCCCAGCTGATTTTTATACTTTTTGTAGAGATGAGGTCTTAGTATGTTACCCAGACTGGTCTTAACTCTTGACTTCAAGCGATCCATCCACCTCAGCCTCCCAAAGTGCTGGGATTATAGGCACATGCCACCATGCCTAATTTTTTTACTTTAAAAAAAATTTTTTTTGTAGAGGTAGGGTCTCACTATATTCCCCAGGCTGGGTTTTTATTGATTGATTGATTGATTGGACTCCTAGATTAGGGACAAAGAAATCGACTAATTCTAAAGTTTATATGGAAGTTCAAAATAACTGGGCTAGCCAAAACAACTTTGAAAAAAAGATGAACAAAATTGGAGGATTAACACTACCTGGTTTTTTGTTTTTTTCTTTTTCGAGACAGAGTCTCGCTCTGTCCCCCAGGTGGGATTGCAGTGGTGTGATCTCCATTCACTGCAAGCTCCACCTCCTGGGTTCACGCCATTCTCCTGCCTCAGCCTCCCTAGTAGCTGGGACTACAGGCGCCCACCACCACACCTGGCTAATTTTTTTGCATTTTTAGCAGAGACAGGGTTTCACCATGTTAGCTTGATCTCCTGACCTCGTGATCCGCCCGCCTTGGTCTCCCAAAGTGCTGGGATTACAGGCGTGAACCACTGTGCCCTGCCAACATTTACCTGATTTTAAGACCTGTAAAGCCACAGTAATCAAGGCATTTGAGATATTGATGTGAAATCTTTGTTTTTATTTTTCTTTTTTAAAGACAGTGTCTTTCTGTGTTGTCCAGGCTGGCTTGAACTACTGGGCTAAGGTGATCCTCCCACCTCAGCCTTCTTAGCAGCTGGGACTACAGGCTTACACCACTGTGCCTTGATGTGGAATCTTTTTTATTTTAATTTTTTTGTAGAGACAGGATCTCACTGTGTTGCCCAGGCTAGTCTTGAACTCTTGGGCTCAAGTGATCCTCCCCGCCTTGGCCTGATGTGAAATCTTTATGACCAGGAGTTAGGCAAAGATTTCTTAGACATGATATCAAAAGTATTAATCCATAAAAGAATAAATGGATAAGTTGGCCTTCATCAAAATTTGTAAAACTTCTGTTTCAGTGACCTTTGAAAGGCGCTGTTAGAAAAAAATGAGAAGAGAAACCACAAAGGGGAAAAGATTTGCAAATCATCATGTATCTGATAGACTTGTATCCAGAGTGTATAAAAGAGCTCTCAATTTAATAATAATAATAATATAATAAACAAAGAAAAAGGTGAAAGATCTGGACACTTCAAAGAAGATACACAAATGGTAAATAAACATGTGGAAAGATGTGCAGCATTATTGTTAGGAAAATGGATGTGCCTGGTCCTGGTTGCTCATGACTGGCAATTCAAGATCAGAAGGACCTTTTGCAACCCAGCAGGCCTTTGAGCCCTGTCAGTTTCCTGTCCCTTGCATGGTTGCAAGCCTTACACATTTGCTTCCTGCCAACTGTGCAAATCCCAGTATCAAAACATTAGTTTAGTTTTTTTTTTTTTTTGAGACGGAGTCTTGCTCTGTCCCCCAGGCTAGAGTGGTGGCGCAATTTTGGCTCACTGCAACCTCCGCCTCCCAGGTTCAAGCGATTCTCATGCCTCAGCCTCCTGAGTAGCTGGGATTACAGGCCATCTGCCATCATGCCCGGCTAATTTTTGTAGAGATGGGGTTTCACGATGTTGGCCAGGCTGGTCTTGAACACCTGACCTCAGGTGATCCGTCCACCTTGGCCTCCCAGAGTGCTGGGATTACAGGTGTGAGCCACCGTGCTCAGCCCAAAACATTAGATGCTTTATCTTCCTTCAGGTGGATCATTTATAATGCGGATTTACAGATTTCTCTCAGATTCACTGCTTCCCAATTAATGCATCATTTCTTCATGCTGTTATTTACTGTGTGTATCAGTAGAGTCTCAGGATTATTGTGACAAACCCAACTCAGACTCAAATGGGATCTCTTTATCAGCTTGGATTTTGGAAATTAAGGGGTAGATTTCAGGCACAGCTGAATTCCAGAGGTGCAGCTGGTGTTAGTGTTATCTCTTGGTTATTGTTTTGTTCTCTGCTGACTTCCTTCTCAGGCAAGTTTTCCCCATGCGGTGGCAGAGGCAGCCGCGAGCAACAACAGGGAAAGAGCCCCTCCTTCCTAATTGGCCCAGGAACAGTTTCAAGTTCAGCTGTCACTGGCCGGACTTAGGTCAGCAGCCATGCCTGAACCAATCCCTGGGCCCAGGGGAGACGAGGGGCTCATTGCCAGGCCCAGGTCACCTGCCTGGGAGCAAGGGGTGGAGTCGGCCAGAGCCAAACAATGTGGACAGAGAGCAAGGAGGGGATGTTCTACCCAGACAGATGGCCCAGTGTTGCTGGGGGAGGAGGGCGTGGCTGTCAGCAGGGAAGAGCAACAGATGGCCCTGCACCAGGGAACAAATCCAGTTGTTTTTAATTTTTAACTAAGTAGGATGTTAATATGCTTCCAAAAGTCAAAGGATTCAAAAAGGGTCCATCTACACTGTTCCTTATAGCCCTTGTAGGACGACTGATTTCATTGACTTCTCATTTTTCCTTCCTGTGTTTCTTTTGGTAAAGATAAGTTGATGTATTTATGTTTTCTTGTTTCCTCCCTTTTGTACACATTAGAGAGCATACTATTTGTACTATTTTGTACTTGCTTTTTTCACTTATCAAGAGAAAGGAAAACATTTGTAACGAGCTGTGCTAATTCTTGCCATTATCAGTACACAGCATGGAGGTTGATTTGAAGATGACGGGATGTCCATGTGAGCATATGAAGGGACTGCCAGGCTTTTCTTCTGCTGAACGGTGTCTTTATGCTCTTAAACCTGGGTGCCAAGTGAATCTCTCTCCTCTTCCAATGCAGATGGCGGCAGCTATGCCATCCACGACTCCCAGGCCCCCAGTCTCAGCTCTGAGGGCGGGAGTTCCCCCTCCAGCCCCGCACACAACTGGGAGATGAATTACCAAGAGGCAGCAATCTACCTCCAGGTGAGTATCTCCAGTCAGGCCCTGGCGGTTCTCTGCACCTATTGGTGGGGTGGGGCAGCCAGGACTCTGTTAGGTGCCCAGAAATTCAGTTCCAGTGGCGGTTCATGCTGCTGCTGCTGCTCGTGTGTGAGCTTCAGATTCGTAAGATGGGCTGGCTGACCTGACTGTGCTCATAGGGGAAAACTGCCGTGCACCGGCTTGTCTTCAGGCCCCTGTTTGGGGCTGTGCTAACCCCCACAATTTCTGGAGTCTGTCCACTCGGCCTTCCCTGCCACCCTTCCTCTTCTCAGGGCACACTGAGAGGCCACATTCTCGGGAGGGAATTTTTCTTTACATACTGAATGCTGTAGCTTTATTCCTGTTTAACTTGTTGCTGCTTTCCTGTTTGCCATTTTAGGATTCTTTTTTTTATTTTTTATTTTTGTGTGAAAGGTGAAAGTAATACATGCTTATTACAATAAATTTAGATACAAAAAAGAATGAAGAAACATTCACCTAAGGCAGTCACTGTCAACATTATTTCCTTCCAGGTTTTAAAAAAAAATGTGCTATAAGAATAATATATCTGTTTTCCAAAAAAGTCATATGGTATGTGCAATTTTATATTCTGCTTTTTTTTTTCTTTTTTTCTTTTTTTGAAGACAGTCTCATTCCATCACCCAGGCTGGAGTTGGATTGTAGTGGCTTGATCTTGGCTTATTGCAACCTCTGCCTCCCGAGTTCAAGCGAGTCTCCTGCCTCAGCCTCTGGAGTAGCTGGGATCACAGGCACGTGCCACTGTGCCCGGCTAATTTTTGTATTTTTAGTAGAGATGGGGTTTCACCATGTTGGCCAGGCTGGTCTTGAACTCTTGATCTCAGGTGATCTGCCCACCTCAGCCTCCCAAATTGTTGGCGTTACAGGCATGAGCCACCACACCTGGCTATTTAAATAGCTTTAAATTATATCAGGTAAATTATCCTAATTTACTTAACCTGATAATCTTGAATATTTTCCCTTATTGTAAATTATAATCCAAGGACAATCTATACATAGCACCCCCACCCCCTTACATCTAGGATTATTTTACTAGGAAAGTAAAAGAAATGGAAAGTCTAAGAAATGGAATGACCGGGTAGAAGGAATCAACAGTTTTTAGGTCCTTGATGTTTATCATGGAATCCTCTCCACAGGAAGTATTGCCTCTTTACTGACGGCCCCACTGGCGGTGACATTTTAACCTTAATCTTGCCAATCTTGTCACTATAAGATTTCAGTTTCTGGTTTGCATTAAGAGTTTGGATGAGGAAATAGACTTTTTCTTAAGTGCATTCACATCATAATTTTCCCTAATCTTTCTTATCTGAATCAGCTCTCCACTGCAAGTATTTGTTTTGTCATTTAAAAAAGATTTAGTGAAATTCAAGCCTGGGCAGCATGGCAAATCCATCTCTGGAAAAAATACAAAAATTAGCCAGGCGTGGCATGTGTACCCTCTAGTCCCAGCTGCTTGCAAGACTGAGGTGAAGGTGTCGCCTGACTCTGGGAAGTTGAGGCTTCAGTGAGCCATGTTTGTGTCACTGCACTTCAGCCTGGGTGACAAAATGAGACCCTGTCTAAAAAAAAGAAAAAAGATGTAATGAAATTTAGACATTTGTTTGATGGTTGTTCAATCGTTTGTTTCTCATACGTTCATGCAGCATCATATACACCTAAACGATTGTGTTTTGTTTCAAGTTAAGGCAACAGAATGTTTTAGGAAAATTGTCCCAAGCTCAGGCATGCTTGTTAATGATTTAGCGAGGATGTCTTTTGCACATCGCCTTCTCTGAGGCTAGATAAGAGCGTGGGATTGGTCAGAACACAGACTTAGAATGGTTGAAGCTCTAGGGATCCTGATCGTTCCTCCTTTTCCTAAGCAGGTGAGGACATTGGTAATGAAAATATGAGACTTTAAAGGGCACCTGCTAATCTTTGTAACAAGCCTCTGAGGCTGCAGTGATCATCTCCCACTTTACAGATGTGGTGACTGAGACTCAGAGGGGCCAAATGATGCCCAAGGCCACCCAGCTAGGGAGTTGCAGAGCTCCACATTTAAACTGTTTAGCCTCCAGATGATATTTTTTATTATGTGTGCTGTTGCATCACTTATGAACTGACCATGTGCATCTCCTTGAAAATGGGCCATGTATTTGTGGAAAAAAGCAGTTATGGAACAGCTGGTGTTGTATGATCATTTTAAATTGATGTCATACAGCAACATATGCATGCGGGTATGTATGTGTACAGATATCTATACATATCTGGAAAGTTGTTTAAATATTAAAGATGATTATCTCTGGCTGATGGAATTTTTACTACCTTACAAATTTAAATTGTTTAAATTATTTTACCAAAAATGCATTTTTTTAAAAAATGTAAGAAAAACTTGGATTTCTTTGAACAGTCACAGTCATTCACAGCTGTTCCTGGAGGATGAGATGGCCTGTTTTTGTTGAGACAGACTCTCACTCTATTGCCCACGCTGGAGTACAGTGGCGCGATCTCGGCTCACTGCAACCTCCTTCCAGGTTCAAGCGATTCTCCTGCCTCAGCCACCCAGGTAACTGGGATTACAGGCACCTGCCACCACGCCCGGCTAATTTTTGTATTTTTAGTAGAGACGGGGTTTCACCATGTTGGCCAGGCTGGTCTCAAACTCCTGACCTCAAGTGATCTACCCGCTTAAGCCTCCCAAAGTGCTGGGATTACAGGTGTGAGCCTCTGTGCCCGGCTCAAGATGGCCTGCCTTTTCACACTTGCCGCCAGGCTATAGGTCCTGCAGTGAGCCAGGTTGCTGGTGTGCGTGGATAATTGGCCCTTGCTGCTTTGAGGGTGTCTGGTGCCTGCAGTTTCCCCTCTTCCCACATTTTACCTGTTACCTGTTAATTCACTCATCCTCTGGAGCCACGTGCTCAGCAGTCCTGGTGCCTTTGAAACAGTACTCATTTCTATGTGGACTTGGACCCCAGGGAGCAGACAGCAAAGGCCTAGAAGTCGCTACAACTGGCCTTCCTTATTTTTCCAAATCTAGTTTATGATCAGCAGCCAGGAAACAGGGTCGATGTTCTCTTGGGTTTTCTTCAGAATCCAGTGCCATGGGTGATATTTCCATCTGTTGGCGGAGACCTCATTCCCCCCATCTCTTCTGGGACGATTCCAAGTCCTAGAGTTAAAATCTGAGCCCCCATGTCAGTGGTTCTTCTAGCGAGACCTTCATTCCTGGCTATTTGTTGGAAGAAATTGCCCAAGAAATACATTTTTTTTTTTTTTTTTAGTTATTGAAACCAGAAGCTTCCCAGGCCACTGTATGTGGCCCCCTGCCCACTGCCGTGGCCATGGAGGTGGTAGTGAAAACCACAGCCCTGCACAGAGCACAGAACCATGTTCAACTTACCCTCTGTTGACTGCCAAGGTGTTTGCTCCCGTTGACATGCCTACCCCTGCCAGGTTTGCTGCTGGGTCTGCGGTTTGCCTCAATTTTTTGCTAATGAGGAGAGCAGTTTATCTAGCTTCAGGGAAGTGACTCACTCACAGTCACTCTGCAAACTGCAAGCAGGGCCTTTCCCAGAATAAGTTTGTGAGAATGGGCCGAGCATGGTGGCTCACACTTGTAATCCTAGCACTTTGGGAGGCTGAGGTGGGTGGATCACTTGAGCTCAGGAGTTCAAGACCAGCCTGGGCCACATGGTGAAACACCATCTCTACTAAAAATACAAAAATTAGCCAGGTGTGGTGGTGTGCACTTGTCATTCCAGCTACCCAGGAGGCTGAGGCAAGAGAATTGCTTGAACCCAGGAGGCGGAGGTTGCAGTGAGCTGAGATTGTACCACTGCATTCCAGCCTGGGTGACACAGGGAGACTCTGTCTCAAAAAAAAAGAAAAAAAATATTACATAACATATAAATATATCAAAATATCACATTGTACCCCATATACAATTATTATTTGTCAATTGAAACAAGGTAGGGTATGGGGAATCCTGAATTAAGTAAATGTATAGTAGCAATACGCCACTGTGCAGCTCCTTTTTTTTTTGGAGACAGGGGCCCAGGCTGGAGTATAGAGTATAATAGTGTTCAAGTGATTCCCCTGTCTCAGCCTCCCAAGTAGCTGGGACCACAGGCACATGCCACCATACCCGGCTAATTTTTGTATTTTTAGTAGAGATGAGGTTTCACCATGTTGGCCAAGCTGGTCTCGAACTCCTGACCTCAGGTGATCCATGCGCCTCAGCCTCCCAAAGTGCTGGGATTACAGGCATGAGCCACTGTGCCTGTTCTGGGTAGCTCTTGAAGGGCATTAAAGGGTCTGACTAGGCAGGGTTATTGGCTTCCTTTTTTCTGGTAGTGTTCATATAACTTACGATAATAGCAAATACCTGTAGTGAGCTGACTGTGTGGCAGACACCACTCTAAGTGCCTTTCAAATGTCCTCACCTTTCTTCTTCACAACAGCTCCAGGAGGAAGCACTAATGTTAGTGCCTTTACTGTTAAAGAAGCTGAGCCTCAAGGGCGAAGGAACCTTCCCAACATTCCTCAGGGAAGGATTAGAAAGCCACGGCTCAGCTCATGTGGTTCCTCTCAGGCTCTTTACACTGAGCTCTATTTTTTTTTTTTTTTTTTTTTTTTTTTTAGACAGAGTCTCGCTCTGTCGCCCAGGCTGGAGTGCAGTGGCACGATCTCGGCTCACTGCAAGCTCCGCCTCCCGGGTTCATGCCATTCTCCTGCCTCAGCCTCCTCAGTAGCTGGGACTACGGGCACCCACCACTACGCCCGGCTAATTTGTTTGTATTTTTAGTAGAGACGGGGTTTCACCATGTTAGCCAGGATGATCTCGATCTCCTGACCTCATGATCCGCCCGCCTCGTCCTCCCAAAGTGCTGGGATTACAGGCGTGAGCCACCGAGGCTGGCCTCTGAGCTCTTTACACTCTGCTGGGCACTCCTAGAGGGAGAACTTGGCCTCTGAGGGGACTTTACTTCCTCCTAGGACCTTTCTTCTTTTTTTTCTTTTTCTTTTTTTTTTTTTTTGAGACCAGATCTTGCTCTGTGGTCCAGGTTGGAGTACAGTGGCATGATCTTGGCTCACTGCAGGTTTGACCTCCCGGGCTCAAGTGATTCTCCCATCTCAGCCTCCTAAGTAGCTGGCACCAGGGGTCTCACCTTGTTGCCCAGGCTGGTCTCAAACTCATGGGCTCAAGCAATCCTCCTGCCTCAGCCTCCCAAAGTGCTGTGATTACAGGCATGAGCCATGGCACCCAGCCCCTCCCCTCTTTTTTAAGAGATGGGGTCTTGCTGTGTTGCCCAGGCTAGACTTGAACTCCTGGCTCAAGGGATCTTCCCGCCTTGGTCTCTGGAGTAACTGGGATGTCACTACACCTGGCTGTCTCAGGACCCTTTGGTTCCTCCAAGTGGTTTTTAAGAAGCAGCAAGTCTCTTGAGCCCATCAGCAGGCAGGAGTGAGACTTGACCACCATGAGTTTTGCGAAGATCATTTTGATTTTCCAGCGTCTTCTGTCTCTGGCTTGAATCTCTCCTTGCCTGCTTGGGTCCTTCCTTTCCTCCCCTGCCCATGGTTCCTCCTTGGCCCTGGACAGGTCTCCAGGCTCACATGCCCACACTGCTCTCATCTTTTCAGGAAGGCGAGAACAATGACAAGTTCTTCACCCACCCCAAGGATGCCAAGGCGCTGGCGGCCTACCTCTTTGCACACAATCACCTCTTCTACCTGATGGAGCTGGCCACGGCCCTGCTGCTGCTGCTGCTCTCCCTGTGCGAGGCCCCCGCCGTCCCCGCGCTCCGGCTCGGCATCTACGTGAGCACACATGCTCCTCACATGGGGGGCTGGGAGCCACGGCTTTCAGGGCAAACGACAGAACCCCAAAAAGGAACATACTGGGAGGACAAACACTGCAAACAGACTTAAAACAGAGAGATACCAGGCGGTCATAGAGGCCTTGGGAGCCGAAATGCCTGGGTGTCCCTGCTGGAGTGAATGGCCTTCAGCCAGTCTCTCTGGGATTCTGCCCACCAGTGCATTCCAGGGAGGGGAAGTGTCCCAGGCCCTGCTCAGAACCAGTGCCCACACCTTGTCTCTGGGTGGGGAGGGCACCCAGTGGATAGTCCCACTACTCTGTCTCCAACCTCAAAGGAGAAGGCATTTGGGTGTGGTCACCATGGGAGGCGGAGATGTTTCCTGGGCAGCTCCAGCCCCTCAGATGTCCCCACACCTAGGCCCAGCCATCATTCAGTGGGGGCCAGAGCAGGTGTGGAGCTGTGCTTGTTCCCTTCTCAGGGAGTGTGCGGGAGGCATGGAAGCAGGGAAGGAAGCCTGTGCCTGTTGAGTTAGGAAGCACTCATCCAGCCTGGCCTCTGAGGCCCTCCATGACTCAGTTTCCCTTCCTGTTTCTCCTTCTTCGTGCCTGAAAGTCACAGCTCCAGCCAGTCTGTGTTTCTTCCTCTGCACACCTCCACCACTCTGTCCCCTGTGCTGGAGTCCATCTTCCCGTCCCTTCACTCTGTCAGTTCCTGCCCTCTGGAATGTCCACAGGCCCCGAACCTCCCCACCCCCGGGAGGAGGAGCTCTCCCATGTCTGTTTCCCGGAAGCGCTTGACTTCCCTGCTGGGAAGGTTTTACAGCTGAGGGTTTTCCATGTCTTGTCCTTTTGTCCAGAATGAGGATGAGAGTTTTAGGGGCTGCTCTCTGCTTGACAGTCCTTGTTTTTTTGACAATCAGATTTTATTTCTTAAGTTCCTAATTGATGCTTTCTTAGTGTCTTTCATAGATCTTTTGTAAATTACATGAAATCCCTCTTAGAACAAGGCTAGATATTAAATTTTATCTTACCTTGTTTTTCGTACTTTTTTTTTTTCTTTTTGAGACTGAGTCTCCCTCTGTTGCTCAGGCTGGTGTGCAGTGGCACCATCTCGGCTCACTGCAACATCTGCCTCCTGGGCTCAAGCGATTCTCCTGCCTCAGCCTCCTGAGTAGCTGGGGTTACAGGTGTGCGCCTCCTCGCCCAGCTAATTTGTTTTTCTTACAACTTACAAACTTCAGGCTCCTTCCTGATTTTTCATCTTTTGGACCAGCATGTCAGTTTCCTGGATATCAAGTTTATGTTTAGTTGTTTGGGGAAGGCTCCGTGACCAAGGCTTTATCTTTAGGCATGCAGGGCCAGGTTTTTGTAACTCTGGTGTGTGTTGGGAGGATGCCCTGGGGCACTTCCAGGTCCTGGGAGGATTGGGCAATGAGGAGTGGCCATGGGCTGGGCTGGCTGTGACACATCCCCACACCCTCTGGTCTCAGGTCCACGCCACCCTGGAGCTATTCGCCCTGATGGTGGTAGTGTTTGAACTCTGCATGAAGTTACGCTGGCTGGGCCTCCACACCTTCATCCGGCACAAGCGGACCATGGTCAAGGTGATGTGTCCGCCCATCTGTCCCTCCCCTTGCAGCCTTTTCTCCCATGTCACCTTCAAACCTATCTCTTTGGTACAATTCAGAATCCACCATGGACCCAGTCCATGCTTAGAGGTGTCACCCTAGGGTCCTTGTCCTGACCACGCCCTCAGCCTTGCCAGTGCCCTAGATGTTGTGGTGATGCCAGCAGTAGCTAATGTGATGGGGTGTTTAGTACCTGCCAGGCACTGGCGCAGTCACCTTGGAGAGAGGTGTGCTGCTCTCCCTGTTTTACATTCATCTGGAGACATGGGGTTCACACCCAGCTCTGCCCACTGCGCCCGGGCTCACCTGTCCCTAGTGTTATGCGTTTTCTCTCTGTGCCGCAGAGAGTGGCGTGAGTAGAAGCACGTCAAGGTGGCACTTTGTAGTGTGTAGAGCATGTGTGCCACTCTAGGAGAGTGTAGCCAAGTAAGCGGAGCTGAAGAGGAGCTGCAGGCCCCAGGATCCCTGATGTGAGTAGGGAGGGCTGATCGAGGGGGCCTGGCAGAGTGGCAGTTTTGCCTCCTCAGTGGATACCAGCAGTCATGCTTCCCTTCGGCTCATTCTCCTGGTGCCACACACCTGAGCCAGCAGCTGGAGTTTTTTTCTTCTGGGGCTGCCTGATGTTGGCAGGAAGTGCGAGAGAGGGCTGGAGAGAAGAAAAGGCCTCCCGAGGTCAGAGTGGGCGCTGCCTCCCCAGCCCCCAATTCTAGGTATGCAGGATGACGGCTGGGCTGCAGGGCCTGACGGTGCTCCATGCCTGCCACCCGCAGACCTCGGTGCTGGTGGTGCAGTTTGTCGAGGCCATCGTGGTGTTGGTACGGCAGATGTCCCATGTGCGGGTGACCCGAGCACTACGCTGCATTTTCCTGGTGGACTGTCGGTATTGCGGTGGCGTCCGGCGGTAAGGCCCGGGTTGGAAGCTGGGCAGACAGTCACTATCCTGGCATGGCCTGACCTCTGGGCTGGTGGGGCAAGAGCTTGTGAGTCAGTTAGTGATGACGTCGACCCTGCATGCTGGTGGGAGTACACACACACTCACTCTCCCTCTGCCATTCCACCCACGCACAGGAGAAGGCGATCTTCCTGCCGCAATGTAGGTTTGCGGCCTCTGGGTCCAGGGCTTTTTCCCATCTTTTCTGCAGCCTTCCAGAGCTGCTTCCTCGCTCTATGTGTGTTATCTACCCAAATGCAGGCAGCTCAGCAGCATCCATGTGACACAAGCAGACTCTTCTGCCATCTCCACTGAGGCTGTGGGACCAAACTCAAACCGGACCAAGCCTCAACTGAGATTTATTTTGGGAGACGCAATCTGGAAAATTTCTTGGCTGGTCTACTGTTGCTGAGAGTGGGCTTGTAATTCATTCTTTGTGCCCATCTGCAAAGCTAGAAACAGGACTTGTCCTTGAAACAGGCCCAGTGTCCCAGGACTAAGTGGCCGTGAAATGTCTTCATGCCTTCCACATTCTGCTCATGGAAACTGACCTTTGCGCCCAAAGTGATGCCCTTGGCCTTCTGCTCTGTTCCCTGCTTGCAGGGCACTTGCCTCCTTGGGCCGTCACCAGGTGGAGGTGGCTGTGTGCTACGCCTGCCCCAGTTCTTCCCCGCCACCCACTAAGTGGGGGTCTCAAGCCACTTTAGGAAAAAATGAAGCATGATGTCACACCAGGGTATGGCAGGGTTTAGTATTTCGAGTCAGAAGCACTAGGCCCCCATCTCAACAAGGAGGAGTCCCAGACGGCCCGCCCCAGCTGGCACCTCCCCTGAGCTGGCCCATCTCTCCCCAGCAACCTGCGGCAGATCTTCCAGTCCCTGCCGCCCTTCATGGACATCCTCCTGCTGCTGCTGTTCTTCATGATCATCTTCGCCATCCTCGGTGAGTTCCTACTTCTCAGGCCTAGGCGCACTCAAAAAGCACCTTCACAGTGCATGAAAAATTATTTTGGGCCTGGCACAATGGCTCACGCTTATAATCCTAGCATTTTGGGAGGCCGAGGTGGGCAGATAACCTAGGTCAGGAGTTTGAGGCCAGCCTGGTCAACATGGTGAAATCCAGTCTCTACTAAAAATACAAAAATTAACTGGGCGTGGGTGGCACACGCCTGTAATCCCAGCTACTTGGGAGGCTGAGGCAGGAGAATTGCTTGAACCCGGGATGCCAAGGTTGCAGTGACCTGAGATCGTACCACTGCTTTCCAGCCTGGGCAACAACAGAGTAAGTGAGACTTTGTCTCAAAAAAAAAAAAGAGAAGAAAAATTATTTTGACAGTGCGTTAGTCCTTTTGGACTGCTATAACAAAATGCCATAGACTGCATGGCTTATAAACAACAAAAGTTTATTTCTTCCTGACTGGGTGGCTTATAAACAACAGAAGTTTGTTTCTCCCTGTTCTGGAGGCTGTGAAATCTGGAAGTCCAAGGTCAAGGGCCAGCCGTGGGTGTCTGGTGAGGGCCTGTTCCCTGATCCACAGGTGGTGCCTTCTGGCTGTGTCCTCACGTGGTGGAAGGTGAGCGGCAGCTCTCTGGGACCTCTTTTTTTTTTTTTTTTTTTTTTTAGATGGAGTCTCACCCTGTCACCCAGGCTGGAGTGCAGTGGCGCGATCTCAGCTCACTGCAACCTCCGCCTCCCAGGTTCAAGTGATTGTCCTGCCTCAGCCTCCCGAGTAACTGGGACTACAGGCACCCACCACCACACCCAGCTAATTTTCGTACTCTTAGCAGAGACGGGATCTCACCATATTGGCCAGGCTGGTCTCCAACTCCTGACCTTGTGATCTGCCTGCCTCAGCCTCCCAAAGTGCTGGGATTACAGGTGTGGGCCACTGCGCCCAGCCTCTGGGACCTCTTTTATATGGGCACTAATCCCATTCGGGGGGACTTCACACTCATGACCTCTTCACCTCCAACAGCCCCCACCTCCTAACACCCTCAATTTGGGGATTAGATTTCAACGTAGGGATTGGGGCGGGGAACACAAACATTCAGACCAGAGCAGGTAGTTTCAGAAATTCAGAAAGATTTTAAAAATACGCCAGGCATGGTGTCTCATGCCGATTGTCCCACCATTTTGGGAGGCTGAGGCAGGCAGATCGCTTGAGTCCAGGAGTTCGAGACCAGCGCGAGACCCCATCTCTACCAAAAAAAAAAACAAAAACAGGAATTAGCTGGGCATGGTGGTGTGTGACATGCTCCTGTGGTCCCTGCTACTCAGGAGGTGAGGCAGGAGGATCACCTGAGCATGGGGAGACAGAGGTTGCAGTGAGCTGTGACGGTGCCACTGCATTCCAGCCTGGGTGACAGAGCAAGACCCTGTCTCAAAATAAATAAATAATAATAACATGAACACCCATGGACCTACCATCCAGTTTAGGAAATGAAGCCTTAGAATAAAATGGAAGGCACGTTTGTGACCTTTAGTGATCATGATTCCCGCTTTCCCCAAAGGTACCCACTGTCCTTAGCTTATCATTCCCATGCACTTCTTTATATTTTGTTTCACATTTACGTTTCCCCAAGTGACAAAGAAATGATAAAGCTTTACATACTTAAAAAAGTCTCTAAGTGGTTATATGAGTGTCGACTTCTACACATTGGTCTTTCGCTCAATATTGTGTTTTTGAAATTTATTCCTGTTGATACATGTAGATGCCGTATATTCATTTTCACTGGAGCGGAGCAAGTATGCCAAAGCTTGTTAATCTGCTCTTCTGTTGGACGTTTTTCTTATCACAAATCCCACCGCAGTGAACACTCCTGTGTGTTTCCTGGTGCTCACGCTTGAGAGTTTCTCGAAGGCACTTGCCTGGGCCCTGAGAGACGGCAAGCTTCAGCTTCACTGGGTACAGCAGGGGTCACAGGCTGCTCATTCAGGAGGGCTTGGTTTTTCACATGGAGCTGACTGTGATAGCCACACAGAGTCACAGGGCGTAGACCTTGGAAGCCCTGGTACTCAGCTGGGAAAGCCGAGGTCCTTTCACCAGGACTCCGCAGATGGTGAAGACAGTGGGACTCCAGAGCCCTGACTCTGAGGCTAGAGCCAGGCCCCACCCCTCCTGGCCCTCATGACTGCCTTGTCCTGAGTCATGGCTCTCACTTCCTCCCACCCGCCATCCCACTCTTGGTAGAATTTTGTTTGTGCTTCTCCAGGGGTAGGGCTGATTTCCCCTAAGGGCAGAGTTCCTCCCTTTTCCCACTCAGGATGTCAGGGACTCGGGGAGTGGTCCATTCCTGAAGGGAGGAAGTGAATGGCATTCCCACCCTGGGACCCTGGCTGCAGGGGAGCAGCGGATCCCTCTGGAATTTTACTCAGCTGTCATGATCTCAGAACCTAAGATTGCAAAACAGCAGCCTGGATTCCAGATCCAGCCTACAGATGGGTTTTGTTTGGTCTGAAAACTTGGAGCCAGCATTTTAAAATTAGATTTTACACAAAAATACAGACTTCCCCTCTTTTGAAAGAACAGAGCTGATAGTGCCCAGCACATTGCTGTAGAGCGGCAAGCGTCTGGTGCCTGCAGCCCTGCTCCCTTTCAACACAGCATGCATTCTTGGGGTGCTGTGGTCCCCAACAGTCCCTGCTGCTCTTCCTGACCTGCTGCATTCATTTGCCTGTATTTGCCCGGTCCTTTTCACACCAGGTTTTGGGACCTCTGCTCTAATCCTTTTGTTTATCTGTGTTTCCACCCGCTTCTAGGTTTCTACTTGTTCTCCCCTAACCCTTCAGACCCCGTAAGTAATTGGCACATTTGTCTGTCTCTTCTTTTATGGAGGACTTTTCCCTCAGACAGGGTCACCAGCGTGACCCTGTAGCCATGTGGGGAAGGGGGGCCCTGCCTGGTTTCTCATCATAGCTTGTGTGTGCACTGCACGTGGGAGTTCCCGTCACTCAGACTTGACCACTTCCTTCCTTGAGAGCTGGGGATCCCCTTTTCTGTCCTTCAAAGGGGTGCCGCCAGGATCAGGTTTGGACCGTTGAAATATTTTGGCAGAGGAGTAGTGGTGGAGAGCCAGACGAATGGCCCAGACATGTGATTCCCTAGAAAAAAGTCCCCCCAAGTCAATAGTCTGCTTCTGCCAGAAACATCAGGTGCAGGAAAGGGGAGGCCTCTGGACTGCGTATTTGCTCTTTCCTCTGCCTCCCTCAGGGATTCCTTGAGAGATGCAAGAGCGGGCGTGGCAGGGTGCGCCAGGTGGCCCATCACAGCCTGTTCCTGGCGGCCGTGTGCTCTTGGCTAGTCCCGACCTCTCCTCTGCCCCCTCTTCCGTTGCAGTACTTCAGCACCCTGGAGAACAGCATCGTCAGTCTGTTTGTCCTTCTGACCACAGCCAAGTAAGTGCAGACTCTGCCTTGCCTTTGGTCCTCTGCTGCTGCCCTGGGGTCTCCTCCTCTTTTCTGCAAAGTATATTCCACATCCCAGCACAGGCAGGTGCTGTGGTGCCGTTGGGAGATGGGGTTGGCCCACTGAGCATGAAGCCCAGGGGTGAGAGTAGGGGAACCGGGGTTGGAGGCTGGGAAGGCGAACAAGGAGCTGTCCTCTGCAAGGCATGTGCTCTGAGAGGATGGAGACAGGCAGATACAGCACGCCGGGTCACCCTCTGCAAATACAGTTTCCCAGATGTGATGATGCCCTCCTACTCCCGGAACCCCTGGTCCTGTGTCTTCTTCATCGTGTACCTCTCCATCGAGCTGTACTTCATCATGAACCTGGTGAGTGACTGTGCCTCAGGCTATATGCTGAAGCAGCCTGCCCCTACCCACACAGCGCTGGGCGCCATGGAAGTGGAGAAGTGGGGACTGCTTTCCGCCTCTCAGGGCAGAACGCTGGGGCAGGAAGTCCCAGACTCATAGTCAGGTGCAGTGTTGCAGGGAATGCCCTGTCAGGACTTCAGGAGTTCAGCCAGTTGCTGGGGGTGGCATCCTCACCAGGGCAGTGCTGCTGCTGCTGATAGTGCTGGATGTTAAACCCAGGCGACCCTGGGACCTTTGCATTCTTACATCAGAAATAGACAGTTGACCCTCAGTGTCCACAGGGATTGTTTGCAGGACCCCTTGTAGGTGTGAAGATCCACAGATGTTCAGGTCCCTTGTCTAAAATGGCAGAGTATTTGCAGATAACCTGTGCACATTCATCCTCTCGTATATTTTAAATTATCCTGCATTACCTATAACACCTAATACAATGTAAAAGCTATGTAAATAGTTGTTATACTGGGCCGGGCAGGATGGCTCACGCCTTTAATCCCAGCATTTTGGGAGGCCAAGGTGGGTGGATCCTTTGAAGTCAGGAGTTCGAGACCAGCCTGGCCAACATGGTGAAACCCTGTCTCTACTTGCGAAAATTAGCTGGGTGTGGTGGTGGGCACCTGTAATCCCATCTACTCGGGAGGCTGAGGCAGAAGAATTGCTTGAACCCAGGAGGTGGAAGTTACTGTGAGCCAAGATCATGCCATTGCACTCCAGCCTGGGTGACAGAGCGAGACTCCGTATTAAAAAAAAAATTGTTTTACTATATTGTTTAGGGGATAATGACAAGAAAAAGAAGGCTGTACATGTACAGTACAGATGCAACCATCCTTTTGTTTTTGGAATATTTTTGATTTGCAGTTGTTTGAATCCATGGATGCAGAACTCACAGATATGGAAGGCCAACTATATTATAATAACTGTAAAAGCTGGCATTTAGTAAGCCTTAGCCACTTGGCACTATGCAAAGTGCTTTACATATAAGGATGAAATAATTTAATAAATAAACACAACCCTGAAGGTAGTGAGTATGGTTCTCGAAGTGCAGATGAAGAGACTGAAGGTCAGAGTGACAGTGTGATTTGCTGACGGCTGCATAGCTTGGAGTAGCCAGGCCAGGCCCATTCCAGAGCCCTGTTCCTAACCAGTCTGTTCAGTTGCACTCACATGCCAGAAATGTCTTGTGTATTTCTACCTCATTTATCAGGAACCATCAGAAAATCCAGTATAGAACACATTTGTGAAGGAGAACATAAAGCGCCTTTGCTCAAAGAACTTTGAGAGTATTTGTGGAGGCACAGACAGCCGCCAGGAATGTCCCAGCCATCATAGATCACATCCGACACCAGGCTGTTAGGCCGGTGCTCAGACCACACAATCCATGGCAGGACTAACGGGAAGAGGCTTCTGATCGAGTCTTGTGTTTATTTTTATGCTTCCGCAGAGCATTCTCACACCAGTCACCACAGTCAGGCCCAGTATAGAAATGAAAATCATCTTCTCCAGGTAGACATGTGAAATCTAAAAAATTTTAAGTCCTTTTTTTTTTTTTCTGAGATGGAGTCTCGCTCTGTAACCCAGGCTGGAGTACAGTGGCGCAGTCTCGGCTCTCTGCAACCTCCACCTCCCAGGTTCAAGTGATTCACCTGCCTTAGCCTCCTGAGTAGCTGGGATTATAGGCATACGCACATGCCACTACACCCGACTAATTTTTGTATTTTTAGGAGAGACAGGGTTTTGCCATGTTGGTCAGGCTGGTCTCGAACTCCTGACCTCAGGTGATCTGCCCAACTCAACCTCCCAAAGTGCTGGGATTACAGGTGTGAGCCACAGCGCCTGGCCAAAATTAAGTCTTAAAAAGGAGAAAATATATTCTTGTTTTAATTCCTCAAAACCAAGAAGAAATATGTTGAGTACTTCTTTGTGTTTGATTTAATTTGCAATATATTTAGAGCTGTGAGAATTTAGGGCAACAGTCAACAAAGTACGGCCTGCTGGCCAAATTTGGCCCACAGCCTGTGTTTGTAAATACACAGGGACACAGTCATGCCCATTTGTTTATGTATAGTCTGTGGCTGATCACATGATATGACCACAGGTTAGTAATTGCAGCAGAGATCATTTGGCCTCCAGAGCCTAAAACAGTTGCTGTTGAACCCTTTACAGAAAAAGCGTGCTGACCTTTGATCCACAGGGAAAAAATGGGGGACCAGTTTGAGGGAAAGGACCAGAGAGTTTCCCTTAAAACATTTTTAAAGACAGAGAAAGTGTTTCTAAAAAGGATTCTTTCAAGTTCTTCCCCCACCTTCCATCCCCCTCTGATAAGCTAACTTTGGTATTAGCCAACTCTAGAACGTTATTTCCTTGCTTGCAGAGCCTCTCACTCCCCCTTTTCCTGGGCCACAGATGAAACAGTGAAGGAGAAGTACAAAGAGGGCAGGGGGAGGAAGGGTACTTCTGGCTCGGAGGTCAGGAGGGCAGTGGGCAGGCAGCCTCCTCCTGCCACTGGCCAGAGTCAGACTGGGCTCAGAACCCAGATGCGCCCCTCTTGCTACTCTATCCTCCCCTGGCTTGCCCCTGCCCAGCCTGGGACAAGCTGGAACTGGGGAAGGGAGTGTGGGAAAGTGGAGGGGAACCTGGGAAAGATTGAGTAACAATGCCTTCATGTATCTGAAGAGGGAAATTTACAAGAGGAACAAAGGGCTTTCCTCTGTTGAGACTTGGGAGACCGACTTCCTACCCCATGAGGTGCAGGCAAAAGGGTCTCCCCAGGGCCTCTCTGGGTTGGCTGGATGAGAGCCCTGCCTAGATGATGAACCCATGCCCCCCTGCACCCCCTGCCCCAGCCACTCACGGCCCTGAACCAGGGCTCTGTGCTTCTCTCCCACAGCTTCTGGCTGTGGTGTTCGACACCTTCAATGACATTGAAAAACGCAAGTTCAAGTCGTTGCTACTGCACAAGCGAACCGCCATCCAGCATGCCTACCGCCTGCTCGTCAGCCAGAGGGTAGGAGCCATGGGCCAGGGAGGGGCTTGGTCCCTGTCCTCCCTCCCTTGCCCAGAGCAGCCCCTAAGCATGGCCAGGCCAGCGACTTTAGAAACCAGGAGCCCTGCCCTTGGAAGAATGAACAGAGCTGGAGTGGATCTGGAGTGGGTGCCCCAAGGGAAAGGGAGTAGTCTGGGTTCCACACTGCTCCTCCCTCTCCCCCAGAGGCCCGCCGGCATCTCCTACAGGCAGTTTGAAGGCCTCATGCGCTTCTACAAGCCCCGGATGAGTGCCAGGGAGCGCTATCTTACCTTCAAGGCCCTGAATCAGAACAACACACCTCTGCTCAGGTAAGAGCAGGTGCCTGCTAGGGGCAGCGTGGCCAGACAAGGCATTCATGTCTAGAGTGAACCAGGGCATGTGAAGGCCATGGAGGTGGGCAGGCCTATAGGCTTGTCGGAGACTTCAGTTTCCTCCACAGAGATGTTTATCCATGTAGACTTACAGACTGGATTCACCAGGATTCCTTTTGCAAGTGACAAAAGTCCAACACAAATCCAGTTCAAACTGACTTGAGAAAAAAGGAGCTCATGGAGTGGACTGGTCCAGCTGCTGGCCCTCGAACCCCCAGTGGGGTGGGATAGTCCCATGTGAGCCAGGTGGACAGAGAGGGGTGGATATACTTCCCCCATCCCCTGCACACACCTGGCTCGGCTGCAGAGAACTGACCCTAGATCTCCAGGGGCAGGATTGGTCTTCCAGGCTGTTGATGACCAAGCCCTGTCCACAGCAGCCTGCTATGGAGCTGAGAACAAGCCCTGTTCGAGCTGAGCTTGCAGTCCCAGGTGTTACATTAAGGCCCCTGCTAAAAGGCGAAGTTTCTGTCCTCGTAAGAATCCTAGTACTCCAGCAGCTGCCTCTCCAGGGCACTGACACTGTCCGTAGTTAGTGCAGTCGGTGGAGACTAAGTGGATTACGTATTCGTAGTACCTCAGGGTCAGAGGAGATCCAAACAATCGCAGGTAAAGGATCCCCCAGCACTGCTGTGCTGGGACTCACACGGTGTCCCCTCCCTTCCTCCTACCCTCACCCTGTAAAGGTGTCCATAGGCAGGCAAGTAAGAGAAGCAAAGCTCAGTGGAACTATGTTCTGATATTTTGTCCCTTTTTATTTTGCTTTTGGCAGCCTAAAGGACTTTTACGATATCTACGAAGTTGCGGCTTTGAAGTGGAAGGTGAGTTCTCCTCTGAGACCATAGAAGGAGTAGACAGACAGGTCCCCAAGTGGGGCAGTGAGAAGCAGGGACACCCCAAGATCCAGCTCTCTCCCTGCTACAGCGGCTCAGCCCCCAGCTTGGTATGGTACACTTCAGGGATCACAGGTGGCCCCCAGCCCCCAAATCTGCCCTCACATTTGTGACATAGTGTCATGGTTAACAGCACCCAATCTCACTTAGACCCCATTAGTCACTGTGTGACATCAGGCAGGTTGCTGAACCTTTCTGAGCCTTGTTTTGCCTGGGAAGTGGCATAATGATAATCCCTACTGACAAAGCGAATTTCAGGACTATACTAAAACAATGCCTCTGCATGGCACATTGTAAATGCTTGGTACACACTGGCTGGCTGTGTTGTCATATAGATCCCTGAAGGTTAACATTGTTCCCCAGTTTAGCAGGGTGAACAGGAAAGGAAGCCAGCATCCTGGCTCCAGGGCACGGCTCTGGTCCCTGACCCTGACACCCTCCCTCTTGGTCCTGTTGTCTACCAGGCCAAGAAAAACAGAGAGCACTGGTTTGATGAGCTTCCCAGGACGGCGCTCCTCATCTTCAAAGGTAAGTGGGCTTGAATATGGCAGGTGTTGGCAGCTGGGAGCTGATGGAAGTTTTCAGAGACCACAGAGGAGCATCTGAGGAGAGGTTCAGACAGGTGTGTGTGTGTGTTTGTCTGAATGTGTGTGTGAAGAGACAGCGTGATTACCCCAGCAGGGAGGTAAGCGTGGTAGGAAGCAGATTAGGAGAGAAATGGGTAACTTAACCCAACCAAAATGGGTAACTTAACCCAACCAAGACATTTGGGGAATTTTTCTTTTTTCATACAAAAGCAAAGATATTCATTGAAGAAACTTGAAAGTGAGATAATTAGAAGTAAATGGAAATTTACCACCCAGATAACCACTGTTAATTCTCTGATGTGTTTCCCTCCGTGCCGTTTTTCTATGCATTTTTAAAACAATAGGGTGACATTATATATTCTATTCTGTTATCTACCTTTTCATCCAATTATATATATATA
>NW_012105919.1:4289722-4310540 GCF_000951045.1 Mandrillus leucophaeus
GTAGCTGGGACTACAGGCACTTGCCACCATGCCTGGCTAATTCTGTGTGTGTGTGTTTTTAGTAGAGACAGGGTTTCACCATGCTGGCCAGGCTGGTCTCGAACTCCTGACCTCGTGATCTGCCTGTCTTGGCCTTCCAAAGTGCTGGGATTACAGGAGTGAGCCACCATGCCCAGCCCCAGTAATATATTTTTACCTTCCTCTTATGACAGGATGTATACTTACTTTGCATGACCCCTTGAATAATGCTTGTGTAGTGTAAAGTTTGAAAATTTGAAATTGGGTGCTTATATTATTAACCTGACAATTGCCCGTTAATTTCATGCCAGTTTCAGCAGTGGTCAGCAGAGCTTTGTCTTGCTCTATCTCGATTCCAGGTTGCTCAGCCTCTCCCCAGAGCAGCTGCAGTCAGTGCAGTCTTGTCTGGGGGTCTGAACAGAAGTGTGAGTACCACTCTTTGAGTAGGACCCTCCTTTCTTAACCTCTGGGCTAAAGACCATGCTTACCTGCATGCACAAAGAATGTGGTAGGTGGTTGCACCTGCCCAGAAGGAGATAATAATAATAAAGGATATGGGGCCCGGCATGGTGGCTCACGCCTGTAATCCCAGCACTTTGGGAGGTTGAGGCGAGCGGATCACGAGGTCAGGAGATCGAGACCATCCTGGCTAACACGGTGAAACCCCGTCTCTACTAAAAATGCAAAAAATTAGCCGGGCGTGGTGGCAGGCACCTGTAGTCCCAGCTACTCGGGAGGCTGAGGCAGGAGAATGGCGTGAACCCGGGAGGCGGGTGAGCCGAGATCGCACCACTGCACTCCAGCCTGGGCGACAGAGCAAGACTCCGTCTCAAAAAAATAAAATAAAATAAAAAATAAAAAATGAAGGATACGGTAGGGGAAACAAGTGCATAAATTTACATTTTAACAAGTCTTTTCTTCAAATAGGCATTAATATCCTAGTGAAGTCCAAGGCCTTCCAGTATTTCATGTGTAAGTATGAAATATCTTTACTCTAGGCCACTTTCCCCCTGAGTCCTTTGCTGTTCTAGAAGCAGGAGAGGCAAGAGATTGGTCCTAGAATCCTGTGTTTGACTTTTTACTGTGGGGAATTCTCAGCATGTATAAAATTGGAGCAAACATTACCACACGCATCCCTGTGCCCGTCACCCATCTGTATCCTCACTCCGGCTCATCATCCCCTCTAGCCCTGGATTTTTTGGAAGCAAATTCCAGAACTACAGAGTTGATTGGTCGATATGTCTCTTGAGTTTGTTTTAATCTCTAGGCTCCTCTTCCTCCCCTCATGCAGTATTTAGGTGAGGAAGCAGGATTTGGGTTTTGTGTGTTCCTCTGTTGCCCTTTCCTGGAATTTAGTAGTTCTATCTAGAGCTATGCTGTGCGGTGTGGAAGCCATTGGCCACATGCAGCCATTTACATTTAAGCTAATTAAAATGAAAAAATCAGCTTAGCAGTCACATTTCAAGTGCTTAATAGCCACAGATGGCTAATGACTACCAATTGGATGGTGCAGATAAGAAAATTTTCATTGTCACGAAAATTCCCTTGGATAGTACTAACCTAGAGGCTTGATCCAATTTGGTCTTTCCAAGGAGCTCTGGTTCCTTTTAGTAGGAGATGGTGTTAGAGACACAATTCGAGGCGTTGAGTGCTCGTTGCTTGGGTCGGTCATTGTTTCTAGGCCTTCCCATGGACAGAACTAGGGTTTTGTTTCTTTAAAGATAAACTGTTGTGAGTTCATGCTGATACTTCACATTCAGGCCTGCAGGGATTTTAAGATTAAGAATCTAGATGTGTAAGACTGATTTCATGAATCTTACACATCTAGATTCTCAATCCTTTTTTTTTTTTTTTTTTTTTGTGAGTCTCATTCAGTCTCTCAGGCTAGCGTGATCTCGGCTCACTGCAACCTCCACCTCCCGGGTTCTAAGTGATTCTCCTGCCTCAGCCTCTCGAGTAGCTGGAATTACAGGTGTGCGCCACCACGCCTGGCTATTTTTGTATTTTTAGTAGAGATGGAGTTTCACCATGTTGGCCAGGCTGGTCTCGAACTCCTGACCTCAGGTGATCCACTTACCTCAGTCTCCCAAAGTGCTGGGATTACAGGCGTGAGCCACGTGCCCGGCCTAGATTCTCAATCTTAAAATCCAGATTGTCTTTGAAGACAATCAGACACCAACAAAGAAGAAAAATATCCAGGTTCCTAACTACACTGGCACAGTTATTCATTTGCTTTATCTCACAGTCCCAGGATAACAACTGCAACGCAATCCCAATGATATAATTCCTAGAAACATCAGTCTGGGGATGTACATTCAGATTACTGTGGGGTTTTTTGTTTGTTTGTTTGAGACAAGGATTTAGTCTGGTGCCCCAACAATGGCACAGTCATAGTTCACTGCAGCCTTGACTTCCCAGGCTCAATCCATCCTCCCACCTCAGTCTTCTGAGTAGCTGGGACCACAGGTGCGCACCGCCACACCCGGCTAATTTTTTTATTTTTTGTAGAGTTGGAGTGTTCTCATGTTGCTCAGGCTGGTCTCGAACTCCTGGCCTCAAGCCATTCTCCTGCCTTGGCCTCCCACAGTGCTGGGATTACGGGTGTGAGCCACTGTGCCTGGCCTTGTGTTTTAAGGTCACCTGGAATAGTTCCTTTCCATGTGGACATGTCACCAATGGGATATACATTTGGATTTTTTTATGCCATGTTATTTTTTATTTTTTGGGATTGCTTTTGACATTTTATTTTATTTTATGGCCAGGCATGGTGGCTCAGACCTAAAATCCCAGCACTTCGGGAGGCCGAGGTGGTTGGATTGCTTGAGCCCAAGAGTTCGAGACCAGCCTGGGCAACATGGTGAGACCCCCACCTCTACAAAAAAATACAAAAGTTAACTGAGTGTGGTAACTCACACCTGTAGTCCCAGCTACTTGGGAGGCTGAAGTGGGATGATCACCCGAGCCTGGGGAGGTTGAGGCTGCGGTGCACCGTGATGGCACCACTGCACTCCAGCCTGGGCAATAGAGTGAGATCCCCCATCTCAAAAAAAAAAAAAAAAACAAATTTTGTTTCATAATTACGTAAATTAGGACTGGGCATGGTGGCTCATGCCTGTAATCCCAACACTTTGGGAGGCCGAGGCAGGCAGATCACTTGAGGTCAGGAGTTCAAGACCAGCCTGAGCAACGTGGTGAAACCCCGTCTCTACCAAAAATAGAAAAAAGTAGCCATGCACACCTGTGGTCCCAGTTACTTGGGAGGCTGAGGTGGGAGGATCGCTTGATCCTGAGAGGCAGAGGATGCAGTGAGTTGTGATGGCGCCACTGCACTCCAACCTGAGTGACACAGCGAGACTCCATCTCAAAAAAAAGCCAAAAAAATTATGTAAAATACATGGTTCCAAGTCAGATCTACAAAAAATATATATATTGAAGGAAATTTCATTTCTATCCCTGTCACTTCCCACAGTGGGCAACTTTTATTTATGGCTTCTTCCATTGTTTAAAACCTGTAAGTTGGATGCATATCAATATCTCTGACTTAACCAATAGCATATTTTATGCACTTTTTTCTGCCACCTGGCTTTTTGCAGTTAACAATGTGCCCTGGAGACCAATTCATGGTAATATGTAGAAATGAGGTTGGGTATGGTGGCTCACACCTGTAATTCCAGCACTTAGGAAGGCAGAGGCGGATGGATGGTTTGAGCCCAGGGGTTTGAAACCAGCCTGGGCAATGTGGCAAAACCTCAGCTCAACAGAAAATACAAAAATTAGCTGGCGTGGTAGTGTGCGCCTGTGTTCCTAGCTCCTCAGGAAGCTAAGGTGGGAGGATCGCTTGAGCCCAGGAGGTGGAGGTTGCAGTGAGCCAAGATCACGCCCCACTGCACTTCAGCCTGGGTGACAGTAAAAAAAAAAAAAAATTAATATGTAGAAATGTACCTCGTTTCTTTTCTTTCTTCTCTCTTAGAGAGAGGGTCTTGCTCTGTCACCCAAGCTGGAGTGCAGTGGCACAAGCATAGCTCACTGCAACCTTGACCTCCTGTGTTCAAACGGTCCTCCCACCTCAGCCTCCTGAGTAGCTGGGCCCACAACTACCACACCTGGCTAGTTGTTTTTATTTTTTGTAGGGATGTGGTCTCCCTGTGTTGCCCAGGCTGGTTTCGAGCCCCTGGGCTCATGCAATCTGCCTGCCTCAGCCTTCCAAAATGCTGGGATTACAGGTGTGAGCCACTGTACCCAGCCTGTGTTTGTTTTTATGGTTAAAGTATGCCACTTTATGAACGTATCATAATCACTTCAACCACTCCCCTACTGATGATCATTGAGATTGTTGCCAGTGTTTTGCTATCACAAATAGTGCTGCAGTGAATAGCTTTCAGATACATCTTACATTTTTGCCAGTGCATCATTGGGATGGTTTCTGGAAAGTGGGATCGCTAGGCGAATGGCTTAATGCATATGCAGTTTTTCTAAAGAGTTCATGCAATTTTTTTAAATTAGAAGTCTCTAGGGGAAAACACATGTTTTCAATACTTGAATGCCTTGTATATTGTCCATCTTTTATACCAATTTGGAATAATCTCTACATCATAACTGGTGTTCACACAGTGACAGAGGGAGTGTTTTTAGAAATTTGTGGCTGTTTCTAGGTGAAAACACTGGTTGATTTAGCTCCCTTGGTAAGAGCACCGAGCAGAAAGACGTTCCCAATCAAATGGGTGTGTGGAGCAGCCCTGTTCTCCCCATCCCATAGAGCTCCAGGAAGTTAACCAGGGACGGCAACTGTGACCTGCAGATTTCTAAGCCCCCCTGTTATTTCTCTGTCTTTTACGGGCCTGTGTATTTCAGACTTGGTGGTGGCAGTCAACGGGGTCTGGATCCTCGTGGAGACGTTTATGCTGAAAGGTGAGCCCTGCTTGGGGACTGGCCGTGTCCTGGCCGGCACACCCAGCTTGCCTGTGAGCTGCTACTTCTCTGCCTTACAGGTGGGAACTTCTTCTCCAAGCACGTGCCCTGGAGTTACCTCGTCTTTCTAACTAGTAAGTTTCTGACATGGCTTTGCTGGACTGCTTGTTTTAAAATTGTCTGGGAGAACTTTTATTCAGTATAGAACCTCATGGTTCTTCTCTAAAACAGGAAGCTATAAAGAGACGGAGTATTTAGTCGGATTCCGTGTTGTCCCTGTTTAAAACTCTTTCGTGGTTGTCCACCGCCCTCTGGATGGAGCCCAGAATCCTAGGCGTGTGTGGCCCTCCACTCGCTTGCCAGCGCCATGTCCCCCGCTGCACGCTGTTGCCCTCCTCAGTGGCCTCTGCTGCCTGCTGCTCTCGCCTGCCTCTGGGCTGTGCACAGGGGTTTCCTCTGCCTGGTGGCGTCTCCCCCAGCCTCTTCCTGACTTTCCTGCTCCTTCTATCAAGTCTGAGCACACTGTGCTGTCATTCCCTGTTGGCGTCTTTTCTCCCACCGAGCTGATAAGCTCTCTGCCCCAAGGGGTGCCCTGCACTGGTCACTGTTGCACACCTGGTACCCAGTGCAAGGCCCAAGATGGAAGGGGTGGTCAGGACACACCTGTTGGATGGACAAATGGTTAGCAGGGCCCTGCCCAGAGACGGGAAGGGAGGATTTCTCTCTCTCTTTTTTTTTTTGGCAGGATCTTTCTCTGTTGCCCAAACTGGAGTGCAGTGGTGTGATCATAGCTCACTGCAACCTCAACCTCCCGGGCTCAAGGGATCCCAAGTAGCCTCAGCCTCCCAAGTAGCTGGGATTATAGGCACACAGCGCCACCATGCCTGGCTAATTTTTGTATTTTTTGTAAAGACGGGGTCTCAGTATGTTGCTCAGGCTGGTCTCCAACTCCTGGGCTCAAGTGAGCCTCCTCTCGTGGCCTCCCAAAGTGCTGGGATGATAGGTATGAACTACTATGCCTGGCCAGTTTCTTTTAAGCAGATTACTCAGTTGCCCACCATCTGGGCCCTCTCATGGAGCACCTGCTCTCACGGTGGGACATGAGTGAGGCCTGGGCTCAGCCTGGAGGGCACATGGCCAGCAGGAAGGCTGCAGACTGTGGAGGAGCCTCAAAGAGGAGACCGAGCAGGGGGAGGATGTGGCGGGGCTGCTGCCGATGGACTCCTTCTGTCCGCAGTCTATGGGGTGGAGCTGTTCCTGAAGGTCGCCGGCCTGGGCCCTGTGGAGTACTTGTCCTCCGGATGGAACTTGTGAGTGGACAGCATGTTTCTGACGCAAAGCTGAAACTCTGATGGTGGCCCCAGACCCTTCTCTGCACACCCCAATCCCGGGCCATTTCTGGAATTGCAGAGGGAAGGTCTGAGGACGGGCCGAGGTCTGTGTCTCCCTCAAGCAGCCCTGCCCCCAGCCCAGGAACTCCCGAGGGTCAGGCCCTTGTCTGAAGCCTCTCAGACCACCCACGCCAGTCCTTCTGGAAATGGCCTCTTGAGGTGCCACAGGCTGGTTGGCTCTTCCTGAGTCATTAAACTTTTTTCTCTTCCATAAAAACCACAATGCCCACAGAGAAGAATGCTCCCCCACCTTCCTTGATCAGCAGTATTGAGACCCACGTGGCCCTTCTGCCTGTTCCCCAGAGCGTGGGAGGTCACTTCCCTGCCCTGTTCAAGTTAACTGGCCTGTGAAGTCAGGTTGCACTCATGAGGTCTTGGGCCGCGAGGGCGAGAGGGTTGACACGCAGTGTGGGCCGCGAGGGCGAGAGGGTTGACACGCAGTGTGGGCCGCGAGGGCGAGAGGGTTGACACGCAGAGTGGGCCGCGAGGGCGAGGGGGTTGACACGCAGAGTGGGCCGCGAGGGCGAGAGGGTTGACACGCAGAGTGGGCCGCGAGGGCGAGGGGGTTGACACGCAGAGTGGGCCGCGAGGGCGAGGGGGTTGACACGCAGAGTGGGCCGCGAGGGCGAGGGGGTTGACACGCAGAGCAGAGCTGGGAGGAGCTGACAGCACATGTGTGCCCTGTGTGTCTGGAGAGGAGAGAGGGTCCTCTGGCTTGGGGCAGGGCAAGCTGTTCTAATGGGAATCTCACTGGAAGGGCCTGCTCTCTTCCCTCAGAATGTTCCTTGGGGTCAGGCTGGTCCGCAGTGTGTAGCCAGATGTCTGTTGAGCGGAAGATGAGGCCTGTCTCCAGGGCTGCGGACTCCGGGGCTTCTTTCCTACCCGTCGTTAGACCAGCACGGGGCCCTTTGGAGGGGGTTCCCGGGCATTTCTGGCCCTGGGATCAGAGCACTGAGGCCTGACTCCCAAGACGCATGCTGGGACAGGGCCTGGCCACCTTGAAACCCCAGGGTGGCAGGAAGTTCTTCCCGCAGCCGGCTGGTTCCTGTTGGTGTTGCTGTGTCTGGGCTCCGTGGGAGGGTGGCTGTGCACGGTGCCGGGGAGGGGAGCAGGCGCAGGGAGGCTCAGGGCCACAGGGTGGACCTTGGCCTCTCCCCTCCTGCAGGTTTGACTTCTCCGTGACAGTGTTCGCCTTCCTGGGACTGCTGGCGCTGGCCCTCAACATGGAGCCCTTCTATTTCATCGTGGTCCTGCGCCCCCTCCAGCTGTTGAGGTGATGGGGCAGGGCAGAGCTGGAGAAGGAGAGGGAGAAAGAGAGGGAGGGCGGGAATGCCCCAGGATTGGTCCAGGAAGTGACCCAGAACGAGCCAGAAGGTTCACAAGCCAGAGTCATAGATGTCACCCCCTGCAGAAGTGCCATGGGGTCACCATCCCCACCCCTGAGGGTATGCAGGCTGCCTGTGCCCATCCCCTCACTGCACCAGGCACCTCTGGGCAGAGAAGCCCAGCCCATGACTCCCACCCGAGGTGGCATGGCACCAGCCACAGGAGCCCATGTGCTCAGTCACAGATCACAGAGCCACAGGTCTGAGGCTTGGAAGGGCCTTTCAGGGACCCCTCGTGCTTTTCTGGCTCAGCCTCTAGTGGAGAAAAGTCCTGTGTGGGTCCCAGTGATTTCCCAGGGACACTGGAGGAAGTCCCAGGCGAGCCTGCCCCACTGATGGTATCTCTTCCTAATGAGGGGTCCTGAGGTTCTCTGCCCTCAGAGCCTGGGTTTGCCTCCTGACCCTCCAGCTGCAACCCCATCCACGTCCACCCCATCCTCTCCCAAGGCGGGATGGGCATGGCAGGTGCCGGGAGGGGTGGTGGCGTCTATGGAGGAAAAGCCTACCGCTTTGGCGTGTGGGGGTGGCCTGGGGCTGTCCCTGAGTGTCCACCTCCCTCCCACTCCCTGCCACCCTTCTTCACTGGTGAGCTCCGTTGCCCCTACTCCCTGGGGCACACGGGCTTCTCCCCCGTCTTCCCCGGGAGCCAGGCCTTGCTCCTGTCTGAGCCTGCAGCTCTACTGCGAGGAGACGCAGCCTGGCCCTGCTCCTCGTCGTGGAAGGGCCCCGCCCAGCCGGTGTCCTGGGGCCACCACGGTCCCTTCCTTCATGCATGAGTCACCTGGGCCAAGCTCAGGGTTGGTGGCGCCCAAGGGAGCAGACGCAGGTGGAGGAGATGCCCTCACCTGTCTTCAGCATGTGGCGTGTGGAAGGCGGGGCTGGCATGTTCTGAGGGCGGGGGCTGAGGCATGCGCCTGTGTGTGGAGGTGACGGGCGTCCTCCTCACTCAGGCTGTTTAAGTTGAAAGAGCGCTACCGCAACGTGCTGGACACCATGTTCGAGCTGCTGCCCCGGATGGCCAGGTACTGCCAGCCCCCACCCCGGCCTGCAGGTCCAGGTGCCATGCGGTGGTGCCCCGTGGGGGCGGGAGCCGAGTGGCAGTTGGGGGAAAGGAGTTCCACAAAGGACTGCAATCGAGGGCCTGACAGGGCTCCAAGGAGCCTGGAATCTTGACCACCACAGGTCTCCTGGGCACCATTTTTCTCCACTGACCTGTCTGACATGTTTAGTAGGGAGGGCAGGGAGCTGTCAACTTGCTTACCACCTGTGTCTACGTTCACAGGTAAGGGGTCACCTGTGAGTCTACCTTCACAGGTAAGGGGTGAATCTCTGGGAAAGGGGCATTTGTTCATAGCGTCCTGACTTGAGCCGTTTTTCACCCCAGAGCTGCCCCACGAGGCCCCTTCCCCGCAGGCACTTTCCAGTTGGTGAACTGACCTGGGGCGTGGCCCCACAGTCAGCCCCACGGGTCCGAGGAGGCCGGGGCTGTGGAGGAGTCGTTCCCCCTCCTGCCGGCCCCGCATCACCCTGCCCCTGTCGCCCCACAGCCTGGGCCTCACTCTGCTCATCTTTTACTACTCCTTCGCCATCGTGGGCATGGAGTTCTTCTGCGGGATCGTCTTCCCCAACTGCTGCAAGTGAGTAGGCGGTGCCCGGCCCCACCCAGCCCCAGGCAGTCTGCGTTTCCGGGGCAGAGGGCTGGCCAGGGCCAGGATTGGTGTCCTTGTGGCCTTGGGGTCCTCAGGGATGCTCCTCTCTGAGCAACCACCTTGCTTTGCTTTCAGGGCTTAGTTGAGTGCAGTGAGCTAAACGAGGGTCCTGGACTCAGGGTCCCTGTTTCCCCATCCCCCAGATAGGGTCGGGAGCCGTCAGCTCACCCTCTGCCGAGGGCTGGAGACCACCCCTGAAGTAGCCCGGGTCCAGAGGTCAAGTGCCATGGCTTCCTCCCACTTCTCTCCTGGAGTGGCTGGGGACCTGGGCCAAGACCAGTCTTCTAGGGACAGCATCATAGGATAAGACAGACGGACACGTGCAAGAAGGTCATGGTGCTCAGGGATGGGGAGCAGAGAGTGAAATCTCCCATGACCACTCCCTTTCTCCTGAGCTGCCACAGTGAAATCACTGCACACCGCCATTCATTCATCCTCAGTTCAGAGTCCTCTTGCATTTGGTCTTTACAGCCTCAAGCACTGATGAGGAAACAGTTTTACAAAGACACTGGTAGCTTTGAGACCCAGTTTGAGTGTCAAGCTTGGTCTGGAACCAGAAGCCTATAGCAGTGGGTCCCAGACTTTAGAGCACATTGCAGTCACCAGGGAGCTTAGTGCAAGCTCGAGACCTCACCCGTGCATCTGATGCGTGCATGTGGGAGGAGGCTCCCTGGTGGCCCAGACACTAGACTTCTATAAACATTAGCATGGATATTAACAGCCATAAAGGATTACAAGAAAAGTGGCAAATATGAGCTCCTCAAAACAGGGCCAACCTTTTCAAATACTTGCTCAGGCCAAGTATCAGGGAAGCCCAAGTAGGGAATTCTTTCCCTGGGGCTGTGGCCTAGTGTCCAGCCTCAAGAGCAGATCCTAGATGGGGCAGGTGCAGAGGAGGCCCTTGCCTCTCCTCCCTCCCCTGCAGGCAGTGGTGAGAGAGAAGGCCCCGCCTGCAGCAGAGAACTTCCAGGTGACAGAGGTGGGTCAGGCTGGCCAGGGGCTCCCACCAAGCCCAGCAGGCAGGAGTAGCCAAGGGCGTTCCTCCAGCGGGGACCCAGGCATGAGGTGGAGAGGGTTAGGCAGGAAACGAGACTGCGGGCAGAACAGAAGGATCCTTGGCCAGACTTTGGTTTGTTTCAGAGTTCTGTCCTCTCTGGAGGTGACCGATCGCCTTGTGACCCTCCCTCCTTTCTCCCCTGTGCTCCGGCCAGCACGAGTACAGTGGCAGACGCCTACCGCTGGCGCAACCACACCGTGGGCAACAGGACCGTGGTGGAGGAAGGCTACTATTATCTCAATAATTTTGACAACATCCTCAACAGCTTTGGTGAGTGGGAAAAATCACAGGGGGCACATTCCCTGGGGACCCCGCCCTTGTCACCACGGGTCCCAGAGGTGTTGTAGCAAAAGTGTCTGGGCCTCTCCCTCCAGCACCGAGGGCCACACTTTCTGGAAGCCTCCCCGGCCCAGGTGGAGGACATGGTCTGCCCAGCCTTAGCAGTGAAGTCCAGGCCGGATCCCGGAGCTCACTCGGTTGCCTGATTCCACTCTTTCCTGATACTTTCTCAGTATTTGGGGAGGAGAAGAGCTGCAAGCCTTAGCTGGGCGGGGTCCCCTCATCACACTGCCACTTGCAGAATGGGACCCAGCCACACCAATGCTGCTGCAGCTGCACTGCCCCCCGGCTCAGGCTGCCCACAGCCCTCTGCCCACCCCCATGAAGAGGCGAACACAGCCAAACCGCCTCTCCAGAAAAAGGGTGTGCCCCCATGACACCCCAGATCTGCACCCAGTAAGATCCAGATGGTCTCGTGTGGCACAGGCTGCCAAGGCAGAGGGTGTGTCCTCGTGGGGCCGGGCCACAATGTCCTGTGGAGCCAGCGCCCTAGGAGTGCCTTGCCTGGTCCTTCCTGGAGCTCACAACCCAAGCGGTCATATGGTGACCCCCTCATCTCAGCACACGGCACCCAGGATAGCTGGCAAGAGGCCACTTGAAGTTGACTTTGAAGTGGGGCCTCATCAGAATGCTTCTTTCTCCCTTCCCCTGGCAGTGACCCTGTTTGAGCTCACAGTTGTCAACAACTGGTACATCATCATGGTAAGAGCTCGGGCACCTCTGGGGGTGTCTTCCTGTCAGTCCTGGGGTCGACCCTGGGTCTCCCCCCAACCCAGGGTGTATCATTCTTCCCATAGCCGCAGGGCTGGGGGTCTTGAGTCATGCTGTGTTGGTGTTCAGCCACAGGATGGCTGGGCCCGGGGAGCCACCCTTCCCAGCGTTGGCTGGACTCGGCTGTCACTCCCATCTCCCTGCATGTTCCCAGCAGCCAGGAGATGGCACTTAAACTCTGGGTCTTTGTCCTGTCTTGCCCACTGTAGGGATGACTTTTCCCTCTAGTGACAATGCGGCGAGCATTGCTGATCTCTTTATTCCATTCCTTAAACTTTCCCGACTCCCAGCCCTACTGAGATAAAGGCTGCCCTGGTTCTGGATCCAGCCGTCCAAGGGAGCAGCCAGGGCTCCTTCAGCAGTCAGGAATTAGTGTTGGGCCCAGGGGGGCAAGCTCCCACCCCTCCGTCTCTCACAGCCAGCCACAAATCAGGGTGGGGTCTACGAAGAACCAGGGCCATGGAGCAGCCTGTGTAGACGGGGACCTGCCCTGCATGGGCACCCCCTCACTGGCTGCTTCCCTTGGTCTCCAGGAAGGCGTCACCTCTCAGACCTCCCACTGGAGCCGCCTCTACTTCATGACCTTTTACATTGTGACCATGGTAGGTCCCGGACCACAGAACGCTCTTTGTCCTTCGTCTTCCGTGTCACCAGCTGCCCCTGCTCTTCAGGCTGCAGCGTCAGGGAGTGGGGCTGGGTCCCATATGGCCGGGCTCTGTTGGGCGTGGGCTGCGCAGCCACGGACACTCACCCATCCTCCTCCCCTGTCTTGCCCCTCCCTTCCTGTCCCTGGCCAGGTGGTGATGACGATCATTGTCGCCTTCATCCTCGAGGCCTTCGTCTTCCGAATGAACTACAGCCGCAAGAACCAGGACCCGGAAGGTCTGCAGGGATGATGCCTTGGGCATTTGATGTCTGCCGCCCACCCAGCTCTGTCTGTCTGTCTGGGTGGCCGTCCAGCCAGCCATCAGGCTGTCATTTCTCTGCTGTCTGGTTGTCCAGCTTATCTATCTGGCTTGTCTTTCTAGATCTTGTATTTGTATTGATTTTCAAATATTTAATGTCAGAAGACATGATCTAACTTTAAAAAAAGAGTGCATGTCATAGTTGGAGAAAAATCAAGAAGTAGAGAAAGGCTTATGTGGCAGCAGCAGCCCGTGCCCTGCCTTCCCCCTCCCATCCTCCAGAGGCTTCTCCCTCTTAGCTATTTCTTCTGTTAGTCATCTCCACATTTCTCAATAATAGGTTCACATTACGGTTCTTGATTTAAATGGTGTAAACATTGTTTACAGCACAGGCGAATCGTATTCCTGCTGCAACTGGATGGTGCTGGCTTTAGTGACTGCCTCCCTCTTCCCAAATTCAAAACTGTCCGCCCTTGATTGCTTGAGCCCAGCAGGTCATGGCTGCAGTGACCATGATCACACCACTGCACTCCAGCCTGGGCAGCGGAGTGAGACCCTGTCTCTCCAAACAGACAGAATACCCCGTGCCCACACCTGTTACTACTCATCCTCAGATCTCTGTCGTATCAGACCGTCTGACCATTTTCTCTGTGTTTAGAGGCCCCTTCCTGAAATCCTCTGGCCCTGTAACAGCTGCTGGCTAGACCTGCACTCCTGACATCACAGCAGAGGGAGGGGAAGGGAAGGGAGGGCCGAGGAGGAGAGCAGGATGCCAATGCAGTGTCGGTTTAGAGAGGGAACCTTAAGACCCCTTGTGGAGGGGGGTCAGGGAGGTACAAGACCCAGCCAGGTTGGCAGCTCCAGCCCCAGGCCCTTCCCACACCTGCCCTCCCTCCCTGCAGTTGATGGTGGCATCACCCTTGAGAAGGAAATCTCCAAAGAAGAGCTGGTTGCTGTCCTGGAGCTCTACCGGGAGGCACAGGGGGCCTCCTCAGACGTCACCCGGCTGCTGGAGACCCTCTCCCAGATGGAGAGATACCAGGTGAGGAGCCCAGGCCCTGGTCCGAAGGAGGGAGGCAGGTTTCACCATGGTGTGATCCCTTCCCTCAGATATTGGTAACATTTTTGAGTGACATAGTTGCAAAAGCCGGAGAAGTGGGAGAGGCCAGGTGTGGCACCAGGGGTGGGACCTGAACATCTGCAGCCCAGCCCTGCAGCCTCTGCTCTTCCTTAGCAACGTTCCATGGTGTTTCTGGGACGGCGATCAAGGACCAAGAGCGACTTGAGCCTGAAGATGTACCAGGAAGAGATCCAGGTAGGAGCCTGGCTGACCACGCTGCGAGTCCTCCCCCGAGCTACGTCCTGGGAGGGGCAGGGAGCTGCTCCCCAGCCCTCTGAGGAGAGGGAGAAGGCTGGTAGAGTGATGCGGTTCGTCCATCGGGACCACTGCTGGGGTTGTGTGGGACCTGAGTGGGGCCCACTTAGCCTTAAACCCTTGACACGTGCACAGCAGAGGCAGCTCTCCCGTTTGCCTGCCGCCATTATGTCCCTGCCCCTTATGAATTCTCCAGAACCTTGTCTCCATCTCTTATTCTGAGTCAGCTGCAAACTCAAACATGTGTAGCAAGAAACAGCGAGCAAAGAGGAAAGAGCAGTGACGGTGGTGAACTGGCAAGGATGTGCCTGTCCAAAGGGGACACAGCCTCCTCCCAGCTCCAGCGAGTGCTGCCCAATAGGAAGAAGGTCTACTGTGGCCAGGCTGCTTGGTGTTTTGTTTTGAGATGGAGTCTCGCTCGTCTCCCATGCTGGAGTGCAGTGGCGCGCTCTAGGCTTACTGCAACCTCCGCCTCCTGGGTTCAAGCGATTCTCCTGCCTCAGCCTCCCCAGTAGATCACAGGCACACGCCACCACACCTGGCTACTTTTTGTATTTTTAGTGGAGATGGGGTTTCACCATGTTGGCCAGGCTGGGACCACTTGGAGTTTTTCATAATTGGGTGTTTGTTTTTTTTCTTTTAGAGATGGTATTGCTCTGTCACCCAGGTTGGAGTCCAGTGGCGCGATCATAGCTCACTGTAGCCTCTAACCCCCGGGTTCAAGTGATCCTCCCCACTCAGCCTACCCAAGCAGCTGGAACTACAGGTGTGCACCGTGACACCCTAATTATCTTATTTTGTAGCAGTGAGGTCTTGCTATGGTCTCAAACTCCTGGCCTCAAGCGATCCTGCCACCTTGGCTTCTAATTTAAGAAAAGGCAGGCCAGGCACGGTGGCTCACGCCTGTAATCCCAGCACTTTGGGAGGCCAAGGCAGGCAGATCACTTGATGCCAGGAGCTCAAGACCAGTCTGGCCAACATGGTGAAACCCTGTCTCTACTAAAAATACGCAATTTAGCCAGGCCTGGTTCTGTGCACCTGTAGTCCCAGCTACTGAGGAGGCTGAGGCAGAATTGCTTGACTCCAGGAGATGGAGGTTGCAGTGAGCCAAGATCATGCCACTGCACTCCAGCTTGGGTGACAGAGCAAGACTCTGTCTCCAAAAAAAAAAAAAAAGGCAGAGTCAGATGTTTTTCTTTTTCCTTTTCTTTGCACAATCTCCCAATCTCTACATATTGGCAGCTAAGGAAAATATCTCACAAAGCACCATGTGGGCTGGCACTTGGCACTGTCCCTTCCAGACCATGGGCCACCAGCACATGAGCCCTGCAGGGTCTTCTCAACCACCTCAGGGTTGCCAGGGCTCTGGGGAGCCTCTCCTACACCAGCTGTGGTGGCTTGGCTCTGTTTTCTGGCATTTTAACAGCTTGAAGCCCTTCTGTTTCACTAAAACGGTGACAACCAGGGTCCACACCTGAAAAGCAGGAGGTGCCATCCCCAAAGCAGCTTACACATTCTCTTCAGGAACACAAGAGACTCAGGCAGTGTTCTCTGGGCTGATGTGTAGTGGCTCACTGAACTTGGTATCACAGAGACATGGAAATAATAGAAGCGTTTGACCTTGGGCAAGTCACTCCATGCCTGTCTGTGCAAGTGGACAACTGTGCAGCAGCACCCACTCAGGTGTGGTCGGAGGGAGGTGTGCTGCCCTCGGCCTCTGCCCTTCTGCCTGTCCATCTGCTCCAGGCCTCAGTTTTCCCCTCTGTAAAACAAGGGGGTCAGAACTAGGCCATCTCGAAACTCTAAAAGTTTATGGTTCAGTCTTTTAAAAAGTAGGGTAGGGTATGGTGGTGCATGCCTGTATTCCCAGCTACTTGGGAGGATGAGGCGGGAGGATCACTTGAGCCCAGGAGTGGAAGGCTGCAGTGAGCCGTACCTCGCCACTGCCCTCCAGCGTATGCCACACAGTGAGACTCTGTCTCCAAAAAAAAAGGAAATGTGGGGTATACTTCTTAATTCCTTAATTACCTGAATACCTCAGTCCCTGAAAATGTCAGAGGTCATAATCATGGCCTTGGGTGGTGCACTGTTGGATGTTTTCAGAATGACTTCACATTCCTGTTGGAGGGTGAAAGTTAGGTGAAGTATTAGCACAATACAGCTCTGAGCCTCAGTATCTCAGGTGTGAAATGGACACAATTCCTGCCAAGCTCAAAAGGGGTCCCTCAGGGGGACCCTTTAGTGAAGGGTTATGCTCACAAACAAGGGGCGAGGGTTGTTCCTGCTTGGACTTGTTGGAGAGCTGCTGTGTGCAAGCCTCCAGACACTAGGGAAAGATTTCATTGTCATTTTTGCCTCTGGGGCCATATTCAAAATTCCCAGCATTTCTGGGCCTGTGACAGGGGAGTTTCAGTACCAGCTGGGTGAGGCTGGCAGCCCTGCCCCCTCCAGCCTGGATGCTGTGGGCTGTGTGACCTTGTGGGGTGGGCGGGGCACGGGGTGGGGTGCAGCCCTCAGCGCCCCCTCTGCTCTCTTCTCCAGGAGTGGTACGAGGAGCATGCCAGGGAGCAGGAGCAGCAGCGACAGCTCAGCAGCAGCGCAGCGCCCGCCACCCAGCAGCCCCCCAGCAGCCGCCAGCGTTCCCAGACTGTTACCTAGCCCAGTGCCCGAAAGCCATCTCTTCTATGCAATAACACAATAGTATTACTCTACTGCGATGTACAGAACTGCGGTGTGTGTACACATACTCACGTATATGCACATATTTATATACAGGAAGAAAGAAGACAGACAAGATGGGGCTTGGTTTATAACCACCTTGCCCTGTTTTCCTTAACTCCAGAAGCCAGTTTGGTGAGGGGTGGGGTGTGGCCACCAGGTCTGAGCTCTTCCTACTGTGGAAGGCTCCAGAAGCCCCTTCACAAGGAAACCCCTCACCTGGATCCAGTCGACTCTGCGGGGCTTGCCCCCCACGTGGGCTGGCCTCCGTCGGCCATGTCCAAAGCCGTCACTGCTACTGCTTCAGGTTCACGTCCCCCCGACGTGATGGCATCCCCACCCCCTCTCCCTGCGGGCATGCCACAGGTTTCTGTGTTTTGCTTTTGGGACAGAACCACTTAGGAAGGAAAGAACTCCTGGTCTCCAGAGTGGTATTTCAGCTTCTGTGATGATGTCATGCAACACTCTTCGGGGACCAGTGCCCGGGATCTAATGGGAAGCGGAATTGGGGTGACTGTGCCCATGTGGCCAGAGCTCAGTTAGCCAGTTCCAGGCGGCCACAGACTACACTGACCAATCTCCTCTCTTGGCTCTGCAAGCCTCCCACCCAGCCTTCTCTGGCTTAACCCTTATTGACAAAAATCCTTCCACAGTGGCCTCCTTGGGGACCCAGACCCTGGAGGAAGGGGCATGAGGCAGGAGGTAGGGCCGATGTCTGTAACCCAGACCACTTCCTGGAATGGGCTCTTGACCAAATCCCTTTTTTGTGATTTACCCATTCAAGCAAAACAACATTTTGATTAAGGATTGTGCTAAGCTGATACCAGGTCCTTCACACATGTGCCCTAGGAACAGGAGCGAACAGCACAAGGAGACGCTCCCTGTGGGACGCAGCAGCCCTGTGGCCGTGACCCAGCTCCCAGCCACGCTCCCTGGCTCTGCTCACACCAGAGATTGCAGTAGCAGGAGCTGTTGGTGCAGAAGTAGGTTCAGATGAACCCTCAGTTAACGTCACCACCCCCCTCTCCCGCCACAGTACCCACAGAGGCAGGGTCAGTGCAGAGGTTGCTTTGGTTCCGCTTTCCTGGGCCACAGAACAGAGCACAGCACAGGTTCCACAGCAGGAGCTGCAGCGGCAGCATGGAGGGTGCGGAGGGCAAGGAGTGCGCTGCTGGGCATTCCCGGCCGCCCCGGCCCTCTGGTGCCTGCTTTCTGTGACTTCAGAAGGAAGGTGGACAGAGGCTCCCTCTGGCCTTGTCCTTTTCCCAGCCACAGAATGGGCGAGGTGGTACCCAACCCCAGGGGAGCAGTACCTGGACCCCCAACCTCTGCTCACCTCCAAGGCCAAGCTGGATCCCATAGCCAGCATGGCATGGTTCTCCCCTTCCCCTCTTCCCAGGTCAGGGGAGTTGGAGAAGTGGTGGGTGTTTGTTTTTAAAGCACAGCCCTTTGGGAAAATCACAAATCATTGAGAATCACTGTGATTTCCCCCGGGAGTCAGACTGGCTTCGTCCTCTTCCTCTCTGGAGGGCCACGGGCCATCACCGGGAGCTCCACATCGAGCCCCAGGCCAGAACCCCTCCCTTTTGCAGAGAGGGAACTTTATTGCACAATTGGGTGCCTTTTAGCTTTTGTGTGTTGAAATGGGCATTTTGGAAGCAAGGGTCAAGGGACAGCTTCTAAAGGTGTGAGTCTCTGACCTGAGCATCTGGGCCTTGCCTCAGCCTTTTCTCCCCAGGGGTGGAAACCTGGAGGGGCCAGCAGCGCCCCGGGGTCTGCCCAGGGGAGTCGAGGCCCCCAGGTGGTAAGGCCTATTCCAGGAGGAGGGGGATCTCAGCCCTGTTCAGAGCAAGTTAATGTGTCCATCCGCCCAACCCTGTCCTGAGAAAGGACCTGGTTTTGGCCAGGACCCGACAAATGCCTAATGGCAGCAGTGTTAGCAGACCAGAGGTGGGCGCCCTTGTCATTGAGGCCAGGGACAGCTATCTCCAGGTTATGCCTGGCCCCACCAAGCAGGGAGTTGGGGTCCCCCCACAGGCTGTGAGCTCTGTGGGCCCTGGGATGTGATCTAGCTCAGATGCCCTCTTGTCCTTGATGTCACAGTTGAGTGCACCCAAGTGACACTGGCAGCCAGGGGCACAGCCTGGTGGTGGCGGCAATAGAACCGTGCTCTTCCCCAGCTCCTCGCTTCCCCTCCCACAACCCCAGCCTTACTCCACCATGCGGACAATCATTTTGTACGGATCACGGGAGCAATGCTGTATGGTTTTGTACATTGGTGATTTGTTTCCTAGAAAACCCACTATGTCTCTGGATTTCTGGCATATTAATAAAAGAGCCTCTGCTTTGTAAACACGGTCGCTGCCTCTTGACTTCTGTGGTTTTGGGTATTGTCGGGAGAGTGGTCCCATCCGAGGCCATGGCCACTCCTGATCCTGCCTCAGCCCCACCCTGAGTTGGGCCCTGGGCTCAGCCACTCAACGCTGGCCCCAGGTGAGGAAGAACTGGTGATAGTTGGGGGTATCATTTTCTCTACACTTGAAATTTTGAATTTTTTTTTTATTTGGAAAAAAGACAGTTGAATCCCTTTTCTTTACCAGCATAAGGCAGTCAGGCAAACCTAAGAGTTGCTTATTTCGGCAACATAAGGCAGGGTCACTGCATGACAGTAAGAAGGCACGAGGTCCCCTCATCTGTCCTTTCCCAGCTCACAGGCCTTGGAACCCCGCCCAGGGTCCCCCCGAGGGAGGCACAGGCACGGTCCTACTGACTCCTGCTTGGCAGCTGGAGAAGCCCAAGTTCTAGCACAAACAAAGGAGTTTGTGGACAGTCGGGGCAGAATCCTGGAGGGAGTGCCTGAGCCGCCATCCCATGTGGCAGCTGCTGGCGTAGCAGTGCCTCGGGCTGACGTCGTTTTGGGAGCAAGTGGGTTCAGTGAAGTGTATTGCCATGAATGGCACCCGCTGCTTTTGGCTTTATTAACGTGGCAACGAGAAATTCAAAATTAAGTATGTCTTGAATTCTGTTTGTGGCAGATGGTGCAGCTCTGGAGCTCAGCCCTTGGCGGCCTGATTCCCAGGGGTCCAAGCCACCCTTGTTCTGAGTCAGGGTTGGGCAGCCACTTGTGCCCTAAAAAGGTGCCAGAAGGCCTGAAGCCCAGGCAAGGGGAATGGGCAGCGCCTGTGTCTCGGGGGTACCTCCAGCATGGCCTGGAACACACCCAGCTGTCCCCTTCCCCCAAACTCCAGACCTTCTCAGAGGGGCTCTGGGGGTCATTCAAGGGGGCCTTTTAGCTTCTCTCTGGAACCCTTTGTCCAGAGCAAAGCCCGGTTTCCAAGGTCCCCACGGCAAGGCTGTTAGATGCTGGCAGCAAGAGGTACAGAGCAGGCCGGGCGCCGTGGCTCATGCCTGTAATCCCAGCATTTTGGGAGGCCGAGGCAGGCGGATCACGAGGTCAGGAGATCAAGACTGTCCTGACTAACACGGTGAAACCCCATCTCTACTAAAAATACAAAATAGCCAGGCGTGGTGGCGGGCGCCTGTAGTCCCAGCTACTTGGGAGGCTGAGGCAGGAGAATGGCGTGAATCTGGGAGGCGGAGCTTGCAGTGAGCCGAGATCATGCCACTGCACTCCAGCCTGGGCAACAGAGCAAGACTCCGTCTCAAAAAAAAAAAAAGTACAGAGCAGTTCTCTCAGCTCCCAGCAGTGACCTCGGATCTCCAGCAGCAAGGGGCATGCTCTCATGTCCACAGGGGCCTTGCAGAAATGCTCCAGTCCCTGGGCCTCCCCCAGCAGGAGGGGCGGGGCTCCTGCCTGCAGTGAGGCCATAGCACTAAGCAGCTTCAGTCACGTGCTTTTCAGGCGAATCACTCCAAATTCAGTGAGGAGGGCCACGACAAGGAAGTTCAGGTAGAATAGGAGCAGGCAAATGCCATAGACTCTGCTGAGCTGGAAGCACTGCAATGGGACTGAGACCAGGGAGAAGACGAGGCTGAGCCCCAGGGCGCCTGCCAGGACCCACACCAGCAGTCCATCTGGCTCCAGCTGTGGAAGAATGAGGGGAGAGAGGCTGGGTCACTGCCCGTCACAGGCCCCGCCCCATCTGCAGCCAACATAACAATGCACCCTCAGCAACAATGCAACCTCAACAATGCACCCTCAACAACAATGCACCCTCAACAACAATGTACCCTCAACAACAATGCAGCCTCAACAGCAATGGAACTTCAACAGCAACAAAC
>NW_012105919.1:4310590-4314827 GCF_000951045.1 Mandrillus leucophaeus
CTCAACAACAATGCAGCCTCAACAACAATGGAACCTCAACAACAATGCAGCCTCAACAACAATGCAGCCTCAACAATGCACCCTCAACAACAATGCAGCCTCAACAGCGATGGAACCTCAACAGCAATGAACCCTCAACAACAATGCAGCCTCAACAATGCACCAACAACAATGCAGCCTCAATAACAATGCACCCTCAACAATGCAGCCTCAACAATGCAGTCTCAATAACAATGCAACCTCAACAACAACGCAGCCTCAACAACAATGCACCCTCAACAACAATGCACCCTCAACAACAATGCACCCTGAACAACAATGCACCCTGAACAACAATGCATCTTCAGCAATGCAGCCTCAACAATAATGCAGCCTCAACAACAATGCAATCTCGGCCGAGTACAGTGGCTCATGTCTGTAATTTCAGCACTTTGGGAGGCTGAGGCAGGTGGATCACCTGAGATCAGGAGTTCAAGACCAGCCTGGTCAATACGGTGAAACCCTGTATCTACTAAAAATACAAAAATTAGCCAGGCATGGCGGTGTGCTACTGGGGAGGCTGAGGCAGGAGAATCACTTGAACTCAGGAAGTGGAGGTTGCAGTAAGCTGACATCGTGCTACTGTACTCCAGCCTGGGTGACGGAGTAAGACCCTGTCTCAAAAAAATAAATAAATAATAAAAATAACAACAACAACAATGCAGCCTCAACAATGTTTGCGGGTACCAGCTGGGGGCCAGTTGGGGAAGACTGGCCTGCAGCAGCCCGGCCTGCCCTGTGGGACGGCAGGCCCCACCCTAAAGTTACCCAGACATGGCCCCAGAAGTTTCCAGACTCAGAAGCAGCAGGGAAAGGGAACCTTCTCTTCCAACTTCAGCCAGGTCCACCTGCCTGGGTGCCTCTCCCCTGCCTCGAGTCAGATGTCATTATAATTCCCTCTGTTTTTAACACTGAACTCTAGTTAATGACATGCACAAGCGGATGTCTACCACTTATTGTGAAGTGCATCAAGAAACAACATAGATGTGTTAGGCCGGGAATGGTGGCTCACGCCTGTAATCCCGACACCTTGGGAGGCCAAAGCGGGCAGATCACTTGAGGTCAGGAGTTCGAGACCAGCCTGACCAACATGGTGAAACCCCATCTCTATTAAAAATGCCAAAATTAGCCAGATGCGGTGGCATCTGCCTGTAATCCCAGCTACTTGGGATGCTGAGGCAGGAGAATCACTTGAACCTGGGAGGCGGAGGCTGCAGCAAGCCAAGATTGCACCACTGCACTCCAGCCTGGGTGACAGAGCAAGACTCCATCTCAAAAAAAAAAAAAAAGAACAGATGGAGGCATAGACAGACAGGCATGGACAGACAGATGACAAAGCAAAGGCAGCCAAACGTAAACAGTAGAGCCTGGGTGGTGGGAATATGTGTGTCTATCATACAAGTCTTTTAACTGTTCTATGTTTGAGTTTTCATAATAAAATGGAAAAAATCTTTATGAGGCTTTTTTTTTTTTTTTTTTTTGACTTGGAGTCTCATTCTTGTCACCCATGCTGGAGTGCAATGGCACGATCTCGGCTCACAGCAGCCTCCACCTCCCAGGTTCAAGTGATTCTCCTGCCTCAGCCTCCTGAGTAGCTGGGCTTACAGGTATCCGCCACCATGCCTGGCTAATTTTTTTGTATTTTTAGTAGAGATGGGGTTTTACCATGTTGGCCAGGCCGGTCTTAAACTCCTGACCTCAAGTGATCCACCCACCTCGGCCTCCCAAAGTGCTGGGATTACAGACATGAACCACCACACCCAGCCCTTAAGGTTTTTGAAAAAATGGCAGCTATAAGTATCTATTGCGTGCCTGCTCTATGCCAGGCATTGTGCGAAGGGCCTAACAGACACTGTCGTCTTTGATCTAACAATAGTCTTGTATGGTGGGTACTAGGATGGACTCCATTTTACAGATGAGGAAACCAAGACTCTCAGACTTGACTGACCTGTCCAACGTGCTCAGCAGCACAGGGCCTGGCACCTCAGCCTGACTCTGAACTTGGAAGGATGCCGCCTTCTGGGTGAAGGAGGGGATGGATGAATGATAGAGGAGTGGTAGCAGCAGAAATGAATGAGCGACAGCCAAAGTGTCAGGCACAAGACAGTCTCCTCTGCGGGAGAAGGAGGAGCTGACCGCAATTCTCGTTCTCTAGAACTGGGGAGGAGCCTGCAGATTTCAGCTGCAGGTTTTTATATATGCAGTAGGATAAGTAGTGCCCCACCCCCAACAAAGTCACGCCCATCCAGAAGCTCAGCATGTGGCCTTGCTTGGAATAGGGTCATTGCAAATATAATAAGCTAAGGGTTTCAAGATACAATCACCTTGGACTTCGGGTGGCCCCTAAATCCAATGACTCATGTCTCCGTAAGAAGAAGAGAGAGATGGCCATGGGAACACAGAGGCAGAGACTGCAGTGATGGGCCCACTGGGCAAGGAACGCCCGGAGCCACCAGCAGCTGGAAGAGGCGAGGAAGGATCCTCCCCCGCAGTTTGGAGGCAGCACTGCCCGGCTGACGCCTTATTGCAAACTTTCGGCCTCCAGAACTGTGAGAGACTCAATTTTTGCTGTTGTCAGCCCCCTAGTTTGTGGTCATTTATGACAGTGCTAGGGAACTAACACAATCTATGGTATACATGTCACACATGGTTGCTGACACATTTTCAAGCAGTACAGAAGAGTAAAAGGGATTGAATGTCCCCTCCCCACTTCTCTTCCTTCCACACTTAGCAGGCATCCAACACACAGGAAGACAACACGAGGTACTGTGCAGGGTGTTTCCAGGCACTGTGGCCTTTCATCCTCCCAGCCACCTGCATCCTTCTCATCTCCAACCCACAGATGAAGAAACTGACAGAGTAAGTGACAGAGCCCAAATCTAAATGCAAGCTCTTAACCAATGCCTATCCTCCCTCCCTCCCCATGGGGTGCCATATTACACACACCTGTGGACACACACCCCTCTAGACATGTGCATCAATTCTGAAAACAGAGATGGGGCCGTACAATAGGTGAGTGTTTCAAAGCGACATGTGGTTTTCAACCAACGGTACACCATGGACATCCTTCCATGTTGATGTCTCATGCAATTTAACGGTAGGAGCATTTCCTAAACTCAGCACAAAGGCGGTGGACACACACAGACACACACATTTCCTAAACTCAGCTCAAAGGCAGTGGGCACATGCGCAGGCACACACATTGCCTAAACTCAGCACAAAGGCAGTGAACACACACACTCTCACACACACACACACACACATTTCCTAAACTCAGCACAAAGGCGGTGAACACACACACACACACACACACACACCCAGAAAAGAGGAAATAGGTCCCCTGAGGGGCCAACCCTAAAGCCTCATTACCTGGAACTGCCCTAGAATCTACCATGAAAGGGAACCTATTAAACCGATAAAAAGGGTCAACAAAGTTTGCAGAGGGTGTTTACCTTTCAGAAAAGAAAACTTTTCAAGCCCTAAGTAGCTGTTTGCTTGTGGACATGACCAGTGTGAAAGAACCGCCCTGCCCCCAGCTAATAGGCTCTGCTGAGAGCCTATTCAACAACTTGTGCCTCATGCCTCTGGGAGAAACGGGAGACATTGTTCGGCCTCATAACACTCCAAGTGCTTTCCCACCGTGAGGCTTAAAACCAGCCCCCAGGCCATCTCTTCCTCCCCAGCCTACGTCTTCCTTGCTGAGCCTCCGGACTCAAGTCCTCCAGAATAGACATGCAGGAATGGGACTGCCGGCTTGCGGCTCAGGGGTCCAATCTGCCTCCCACTCACAGGGTTTTGTTTGCATGCGAGGCAGATTTTCAAATAGAAAACAATTCACCTAGGAATCTCGATTTCTTCTCCAGAGGACCTGGAATATCTGGCCACATGCTACCCACCCAAATCACCCAATTTCTGTCACCTCCCCTGTGGGCAGCGCCGGGATATGGTGCTCAGCCCGGCCCTTCCCCCTGCATGCTTATCCAGGAAGCTCAGCTGGTGTCATCAATCTCATTTTACAGGGGAGGAAATTGAGGCCCAGAGATGTCCTAACTTCATTTTTTTTTTCTGAGATGAAGTCTCACTCTGTCGCCCAGGCTGGAGTGCAGTGGCGCAATCTCAGCTTACTGTAATCTCCACCTCCTGGGTTCAAGTGATTCCCCTGCCTCAGCCTCCCAAATAGCTGAGATTACAGGTGTGC
>NW_012105919.1:4317297-4317874 GCF_000951045.1 Mandrillus leucophaeus
GTAAGCTCATCCTGTGGGCGCCTGCTTCTCACACCATTCACCGCCCTAATAATAACAGCTGCTGTCTGCTGAGCCCCTACCAGGGACCAAGAATTTCATTCACCTTATTGGATCCTTACAACACCCCCCTAGGAGGTTAGCACTCCCCAAATCCCTATTTTAAAACCTTGGAGGCTGAGGGCCAGGCAGCCACATTACCTGCCCCAGGTGTTACACCGAGAGCCAATCCCCAGGGTGGGGCACGGAGCACTCCCCACCCATGGCTGTGACACCAGTGCTAAGGCCAAGAACAGGCCACAAAGGATACTGAAGATGATACCGCCAAAGCAGGCGGAGAACGCCATCCGTGGGTAGCCCTGGCGGGCCAGCGTGAAATCCGAGAAGGCATCTGCGCAGGAACAAGAGGGGCCTGCAGTGGTGAGTCGCTTCCCCTGCCCTCCCTGGTCAACCACGCCTTCATTCTCACCCACGGCCATTCAGGTAACAAACATAGATGGATGCCCACGTGTGCCTGGGCACTAGCTGGTGGGGTGCTGTGTGAAGGGGCACAGCACCTTGGAAGACACACTTCCCTCCT
>NW_012105919.1:4324819-4326142 GCF_000951045.1 Mandrillus leucophaeus
GCACTTTGGGAGGCCGAGGCAGGAGGATCACTAGAGGCCAGGAGTTTGAGACCAGCCTGGGCAATAGAGTGAGACCTGTCTCAAAAAAAAATTTGGTGGGGGTTGGACGAAGACAAGTGCAGTGGTGTGAACACGGCTCACTGCAGCCTCGACCTCCTAGGCTTAGTGATTCTCCCACCTCAACCTCCCAAGTAGCTGGGATCACAGGCATATGCCTGGCTAATTTTTAAATTTTTTTGTAGAGATGGGGTCTTGCTATGTTGCCCAGGCAAATCTCAAATTCCTGGGCTCAAGTGATCCTCATGCCTCAGCCTCCCAAAGTGCTGGGATTACAGGTATGAATCACCGTGCCCAGACCTACAAAAAAATGAACTTACTTGGCTTTCTTTATGCCCAACTCCCCCTTTCCGCAAACACCCTATCTGAGGAGACCCTATTCATTTAGGCCTTTAAGAAGATGGGTGTTGAGTACATGTTGCAGTCAGTCTCTAAGGATCAAACACCTTAGGGTGCCAGGAATGCTTGGCCCATGTAAGCACTCAGTAGGTGGGGAAACAGGGGCCAGGAGAGGTGAAGGGACTGCCCCCAGTCCCTAGAGGGACTGGTGATGGTGTATGAGCCAAGGCCATCTCTAGGGGTCGTTCAGGGCTCCCTCCTTCACAGCCAACCTGGGAGGTCAGGCGAGGCTGCAGCCCGAAAGCCAGAAGTAGGCCTCAGTGGGCACAAAAGGGCCACCAAGGGTCCTGCTCAGCCTGGGAGTTAAAAGGGCAGGCATCACAGTCCCTGCAGTTAGCTTGTTTTGCCAGCCAGCTGCTCACACCGCAGCCCCTGGTGAGGCTCTGTCATCATGGAGCCTGGAGAGAGCCGCCCTTCAGGTGCTTTGTGATCATCTTTCTTTAGCAGCCAACAATATCCACTGCTGGCTGAATGCCTTCCGTGTGCCAGGCACTCTCTGGAACCCACGACCATCTGGTTTCAAAGCTCTTTCTCTTCATAGCCCCAGGTTGGCTATATCCATCCTTTCTATATAGATCAAAAGTTGGCAAACATCAGCCCTCCAGCCAAATTTGGCCCACTAACTGATTTTATAAAGTTTTATTGGAACAGAGCCATGGCCATTGACTTATGCATTGTCTGTGCCTGTTTCTGCACTACAGCAGCAGAGCTGAGCAGCTGCAAAACTGCCTCCATGGCACCCAAAGTCTAAAATATTTATTCTTTGGGCCGGGCGTGGTGGCTCACGCCTGTAATCCCAGCACTTGGAGGCTGAGGCCGGCAGATCATTTGAGGTGAGGAGTTTGAGAACAGCCTGGTCAACATAGT
>NW_012105919.1:4331082-4331795 GCF_000951045.1 Mandrillus leucophaeus
CAGTGGCGCAATCTCAGCTTACTGTAATCTCCACCTCCTGGGTTCAAGTGATTCCCCTGCCTCAGCCTCCCAAATAGCTGAGATTACAGGTGTGCACCACCACACCTGGCTAATTTTTGTATTTTTAGTGGAGAGATGGGGTTTCACCATGTCGGCCAGGCTGGTCTGGAACTCCTGACCTCAAGTGATATTCTGCCTCAGTCTGCCAAAGTGCTGGGATTATAGGCATGAGCTACCACACCTGGCCCTAGCTCACTCAAAGTCATACAGCCAGGGACTTAAGTGATGGGACCCAGATCCAAACCCAGGGCCTGCCTGCCCCTTCCCATGTCAAGCTACATCTTGGTTATATACATTTGTAAACTTATAAGGAATACTCACCTTCACCTCTGTGTGGCTCCGGGAGATCTGGAGCAGGCAGCCCAGCCCCACGCCCACGAGGATGTCTGCAGCCCAGCTCAGGAAGCTTTGCTGGAATGACCTGCACATAACCCAACCACATAGCCCTTTCCTCCTACTACGTTCATCTCCGGGGCTTGGAATGCCATGGCAAGAATGAACTTGGGCCAGGTGCAGTGGCTCACACCTATAATCCCTGTCTCTTATACACATCTAGATCCTCCCCTGTGGGCAGCGCTGGGATATGGTGCTCAGCCCGGCCCTTCCCCCTGCATGCTTATCCAGGAAGCTCAGCTGGTGTCATCAATCTCATT
>NW_012105919.1:4335715-4341379 GCF_000951045.1 Mandrillus leucophaeus
AACAAACATAGATGGATGCCCACGTGTGCCTGGGCACTAGCTGGTGGGGTGCTGTGTGAAGGGGCACAGCACCTTGGAAGACACACTTCCCTCCTTAATTCCTTTACCCCACTCTTTCCCACCAGCAACAACTTCGCAGGTGTGAAAAACGTGGCTACCAGCTGGGTACGGTGGCTCACGCCTGTAATCCCAGCACTTTGGGAGGCCAAGATAGATGGATCACCTGAGGTCAGGAGTTCGAGACCAGCCTGGCCAACGTGATGAAACCCCGTCTCTACTAAAAATACAAAAATTAGCCGGGTGTGGTGGTGGGCGCCTATAATCCCAGCTATTGAGGAGGCTGAGGCAGGAGAATTGCTTGAACCTGGGAGGCAGAGGTTGCAGCAATGAGCCAAGATCACACCATTGCACTCCAGCCTGGGCAACAGAGCAAGACTCCATCTCAAAAAAAAAAGAACAAAAAAACAAAAAAAACCACAGTTACCAATTTTTCAAAGTCTCATCTGCTGCTAACATGCACAGCACCTCCACATGAATTAGAAGGTGCTCAAAAAGGTGAGTGGAGGAGGGGCTAGATTTCAGCTCCTTCATCCTCTTGTCTGGATGCTCTAGAGCACTGCATAAACTGGCCAACCGTACCTGGCTGCTACAGCTAGGCAAGGGTGTATGTATGTAAGTGTGAATGCCCGCGTGTCACACACCCGTGTACACATCAAGCATGGCTGGCTGCAATGGGATCCACGTCCTGCCTGAACTCTGGGAGCCACCGAGCATCCCCGCATCAGAGGGTGGGGAAGCGGCAGGAGCCTCCATAGAGTTTCTTGGTCCAACTGCAGTCAGGACCATCTCACCCCGATGCTGGCCACTTCACAGTGACAGGGGACACTGCACAGGTGCAGAGGGCAGACACCCTGGACACCCCTGCCCGGATGCGACTCTGGCTGGGGGAGTAAAGAGCTAAGATGTGGCCGCACTGATCCCCCACTCAATCCCACCCAGCCCTGAGTCACCTCCAATGCTGTTCCCCCAGGCCAGCAGCGTGAGCCCCAGCACGGTGTTGCTCAGCCGGAAGACCACGCCCAGGGACCGCAAGATGTTCACCACCTCTGTGGCGGCCGCGTTGATCCACAGAGCGCTGGTCAGAAAGCCCAGGAAAGCAAAGAGCTGCAGAGGGAATGGTTTGCTATGGGACCAAGGCCAGCCCCAACAGGGACACAGCCTCAGTTCCTCACCTGTGAAATGGGATAGCAGTATCTACCTCATGAGCTTATTATGAGCATAAAACACGTTACTATAAGCATTGGTGCCTGCACATAGTTAGTGCTCAATAAAACGTTGAGTTCAATATTATTTTATTTTTTCCTTAACAAACTCCCTTTCAGGCCACGCATGGTGGCTCACGCCTGTAATCGCAGCACTATGGGAGGCCGAGGCAGGCAGATCACCTGAGATGAGGAGTTCAAGACCAACCTGGCCAACAAGGTGAAACCTTGTCTCTACTAAAAATACAAAAATTGGTCGGGCTGGTGTCACACACCTGTAATGCCAGCTACTCGAGAAGCTGAGGTGGGAGAATCGCTTGAAGCCAGGAGGCAGAAGTTGCAATGAGCCTAGATCGTGCCAGTGTACTCCAGCCTGGGCGACTGAGTGAGACTCTGTCTCAAAAAAAAAACAAAACAAAAAACAAAACAAAACCAAAAAATCCTCCCTTTCATATACTAAAAAAATATATATAATTTTGTCTGGAAAGGGTTCCCTATCACTTTCATCAGATTTCCAGTCTATGAACCAAACACCACCCCTCATCCCCAAAAGTATCCCTGTACTCCTAAGCAGTCACTTCCCAGCCCCACGCCAGCCCAGCGCGACCACCACTCTGCTCTCTCTGTCTCGGAATGTGCCTCATGGACATTTCACAACAATGGAATCCCACAGTGTGTGATCCTCTGCTTCAGTCTTCTCTCACTCAGCATCATGTTTTCAAGGGTCATCCATGTTGTGGCACACATCGGTACTTGAAAAAATAGTGAAAGACAATTTTCCCTAAGTAGTAAAAAGCAACTTCCCTAAATGATCCATTTGCTGAAAATTCAACACCCTTCGGGTGGTACATTCACTGTTTCCAAAAGTAAAAACTAAAATTTAAAAAATTCACTGAGGGCCGGGTGTGGTGGCTCAAGCCTGTAATCCCAGCACTTTGGGAGGCCGAGACGGGTGGATCACGAGGTCAGGAGATCGAGACCATCCTGGCTAACATGGTGAAACCCCATCTCTACTAAAAAATACAAAAAACTAGTCGGGTGAGGTGGCGGGCGTCTGTGGTCCCAGCTACTTGGGAGGCTGAGGCAGGAGAATGGCGTGAACCCGGGAGGCGGAGCTTGCAGTGAGCTGAGATCCAGCCACTGCACTCCAGCCTGGGCAACAGAGCGAGACTCTGTCTCAAAAAAAAAAAAAAAAAAATCACTAAGTACTAAAAAATGAAAATTCTAAGTAAACTTTTTTTTTTAGGATGATGTCTCACTCTATTGTCCAGGCTGGAATGCAGCGGCGCGATCTCGGCACACTGCAACCTCCACCTCCTGGGTTCAAGCGATTCTCCTGCCTCAGCCACCCAAGTAGCTGGGATTACAGGTGCCCACAACCATGTGCGGCTAATTTTTCTATTTTTAGTAGAGACAGGGTTTCAACATGTTGGCCAGACTGGTCTAGAACTCCTGATCTCAGGTGATCCACCCGTCTCGGCCTCCCAAAGTGTTGGGATTACAGGTATGAGCCACCAAGCTCAGCCAAAATAAAAATATTAAGTAAACATTTTTTTTTTTTTTGAAACGGAGTCTCACTCTGTCACCCAGACTGAAGTGCCATGATGCGATCTCAGCTCACTGCAACCTCTGCCTCCTGGGTTCAAGTGATTCTCCTGCCTCAGCCTCCCAAGTAGCTGAGATTACAGGTGCCTGCCACCACATCCAGCTAATTTAATATTAAGTAAACTTTTAAGGAAAAAGTCTCTGGACAAACTCCCTAAATATTCCCTAGAGTGCATAGACTAGGGAAAATGGAAAAAGACACCCACAAAGGACATACCATACTATCCCTGGAATGTCTTTGGAAACCCAAGGCTAGGCGCAGTGGCTCACGCCTGTAATCCTAGCACTTTGGGAAGCTGAGGCAGAAGGATTGCTTGAGGCCAGGAGTTTGAGAGTAGTCTGGGCAACATAGTGAGACCTCATCTTTACAAAAAACATACAAAAATTAGCTGGGTGTGGTGGCTCGCGCCTGTAGTCCCATCTACTTGGGAGGCTGAGGTAGGAGGATGGCTTCAGGCCCAGGAGGTCGAGGCTGCAGTGAGCAATGATTGCACCACTGAACTCCAGCTTAGACAGCAGAGGGAGACCCTGTCTCGAAAAAAAGGAAATCACATATTGTAGGATTCTATTTATATAAAATGTCCGTGATAGGCAAACCCACAGAGACAGAGAGTGGAGTCGTGGTTGCCAGAGGCTATGTGGGGGGTGGGGAAACGGGGAGTGACTCATGGGCATGAGGTCTCTTTTTGGGGTGATGAAATTCTCTAAAATTGACTGTGATGATTACACAACTCTGTAACTGTAATAAAAAACATTAAATTGTATACTTTAAATGGGTAAATTGCATGGTATGTGAATTACATCTCAACAAAATTAAGCTATTACCAAAAAAAAAACCAAAAAACAAAAAAACAACCCTGCGCAGAAACAAAGACTCTCAAAAGCAGCTTTAAAGTTCAGTTACCTGTCTTTGTGTGACTCCTGATCAAACTGGTCAAAGTGCCTCAGAGATGCAGACAGGACATCTGCGTGGGAGACCTCAGTATCCCTCTCCCCCCATCTCGGAGAGCCCGGGCTTCTTACCCAGTGAAGCCTGGGGGGCTGGCTGTCAGATGTGGCAAAAAAGGTCACTGAAGCCAAGGCTGTGCCTGCGATCACCACCACAACCCAGACAGGAACAAGGCCGCCTATCTCATAGACACCATCTGCAAAGGGACAGAAAGGGACCTGGTACCTTCCCAGCTGCCTCAACACCCACTTACAACAGACTGTTTGGATGTCAGGTGGATGCTTGCTATCTGCCCAGCCCTGTCCCAGACACTTCAAAGGGATGGAAAAATTAAAAATGCAGCCCCTGCCCTCAAGTTAGTCACATTTGAAAGACAATAGAGACACACAAAAATGACTCTCTCCAGCCTGTTGCTGTGAAACTAGGATAGGAATGGCTAGAACCACTAACACGATCACCCTCTTCCACCTCCGTGGCAGACATCACTAATCAAGCACAATACTTCCATGCAACTGCATTTCCAGGCAGCCCCCTCCAGCCAGGCATTACCAGTGGATGGCATTGCTCCATGAGATGAACCTGACAGTCAAACCCAGCCTCCCCACTAAGAGGTACCCAAGTAAGTCCACTCTATCATCCAATCCATTAATAAATATGAAGGTTCCAGAGGCTTCATATTAAACACCAAAGGGAGATACCCTAAGGTGAGGAGAACACTCTAGAATCTGTCTCTTATACACATCTAGATGTGTATAAGAGACAGGATCCACAGAGCGCTGGTCAGAAAGCCCAGGAAAGCAAAGAGCTGCAGAGGGAATGGTTTGCTATGGGACCAAGGCCAGCCCCAACAGGGACACAGCCTCAGTTCCTCACCTGTGAAATGGGATAGCAGTATCTACCTCATGAGCTTATTATGAGTATAAAACACGTTACTATAAGCATTGGTGCCTGCACATAGTTAGTGCTCAATAAAACGTTGAGTTCAATATTATTTTATTTTTTCCTTAACAAACTCCCTTTCAGGCCACGCATGGTGGCTCACGCCTGTAATCGCAGCACTATGGGAGGCCGAGGCAGGCAGATCACCTGAGATGAGGAGTTCAAGACCAACCTGGCCAACAAGGTGAAACCTTGTCTCTACTAAAAATACAAAAATTGGTCGGGCTGGTGTCACACACCTGTAATGCCAGCTACTCGAGAAGCTGAGGTGGGAGAATCGCTTGAAGCCAGGAGGCAGAAGTTGCAATGAGCCTAGATCGTGCCAGTGTACTCCAGCCTGGGCGACTGAGTGAGACTCTGTCTCAAAAAAAAAACAAAACAAAAAACAAAACAAAACCAAAAAATCCTCCCTTTCATATACTAAAAAAATATATATAATTTTGTCTGGAAAGGGTTCCCTATCACTTTCATCAGATTTCCAGTCTATGAACCAAACACCACCCCTCATCCCCAAAAGTATCCCTGTACTCCTAAGCAGTCACTTCCCAGCCCCACGCCAGCCCAGCGCGACCACCACTCTGCTCTCTCTGTCTCGGAATGTGCCTCATGGACATTTCACAACAATGGAATCCCACAGTGTGTGATCCTCTGCTTCAGTCTTCTCTCACTCAGCATCATGTTTTCAAGGGTCATCCATGTTGTGGCACACATCGGTACTTGAAAAAATAGTGAAAGACAATTTTCCCTAAGTAGTAAAAAGCAACTTCCCTAAATGATCCATTTGCTGAAAATTCAACACCCTTCGGGTGGTACATTCACTGTTTCCAAAAGTAAAAACTAAAATTTAAAAAATTCACTGAGGGCCGGGTGTGGTGGCTCAAGCCTGTAATCCCAGCACTTTGGGAGGCC
>NW_012105919.1:4342706-4345822 GCF_000951045.1 Mandrillus leucophaeus
GGGCTTCTTACCCAGTGAAGCCTGGGGGGCTGGCTGTCAGATGTGGCAAAAAAGGTCACTGAAGCCAAGGCTGTGCCTGCGATCACCACCACAACCCAGACAGGAACAAGGCCGCCTATCTCATAGACACCATCTGCAAAGGGACAGAAAGGGACCTGGTACCTTCCCAGCTGCCTCAACACCCACTTACAACAGACTGTTTGGATGTCAGGTGGATGCTTGCTATCTGCCCAGCCCTGTCCCAGACACTTCAAAGGGACGGAAAAATTAAAAATGCAGCCCCTGCCCTCAAGTTAGTCACATTTGAAAGACAATAGAGACACACAAAAATGACTCTCTCCAGCCTGTTGCTGTGAAACTAGGATAGGAATGGCTAGAACCACTAACACGATCACCCTCTTCCACCTCCGTGGCAGACATCACTAATCAAGCACAATACTTCCATGCAACTGCATTTCCAGGCAGCCCCCTCCAGCCAGGCATTACCAGTGGATGGCATTGCTCCATGAGATGAACCTGACAGTCAAACCCAGCCTCCCCACTAAGAGGTACCCAAGTAAGTCCACTCTATCATCCAATCCATTAATAAATATGAAGGTTCCAGAGGCTTCATATTAAACACCAAAGGGAGATACCCTAAGGTGAGGAGAACACTCTAGAATTCCCCACACATCACCCTTTTCACCACTAGGAGTCGGTACTGGTCTTAAAGACAATGAATGGTTCAAATGCTCATCTACCTGCATCAAGACCCTTCGTTTGTTCTTTTTTTAGTCTAGCTAAAAAATGTCAGTGGGCTTAAGAATTACGTGAGGAGGCCAGGCGCAGTGACTTATGCCTATAATCCCAGCACTTTGGGAGGCCACAGCATGCAGATCGCTTGAGCCCAGGAGTTCAGGACCAGCCTGGGCAACATGGTGCGACCCCACCTCTACAACAAATACAAAAATTAGACCGGGCGTGGTGGCTCACACCTGCAATCCCAGCCCTTGGGGAAGCTGAGACGGGCGGATCACCTGAGGTCTGGAGTTCGAGACCAGCCTGGCCAAGGTGGCAAAACCCCGTCTCTACTAAAAATACAAAAATTAGCCGGGGGTGGTGGCACACACCTGCAGTCCCAGTTACTCAGGAGGCTAAGGCAGGAGAATCACTTGAACCCAGGAGGTGGAGGATGCAATGAGCCAAGATCGTGCCACTGCACTCCAGCTTGGGCAACAGAGCAAGACTCCATCTCAAAAAAAAAAAAAAATTTAGCTGGGTGTGGTGGTGGGCACCTCTGGTCCCAGCTACTTGGGAGGCTAAAGTGGAAGGATCACTTGAGTCCTGAGAGGTGGCAGTTGCAGGGAACCTAAATTGCACCACTGTATTCCAGCCTGGGCAACAGAGTGAGATCTTGTCTCAAAAAAAAAATAAATAAATAAATTATGCGAGTGGGTAAAATACACAAAATTGTGTACACAATCCGTTATGAGTGATTGTCAAGGGGGATTTTTTTTTTTTTTTTTTGAGATAGGGTCTCGTTCTGTCAACCAAGCTGGAGTGCACTGGCACAATCACAGCTCACTGCAGCCTCAAACTCCTGGGCTCAAGCCATCCTCCCACCTCAGCTTCCTGAGTAGTTGGGACTGCAGGTGTGTGCCACTGTACCCAGCTCCTGAGATAATTTTGCCAGCATGGGATTTTTACCTCAGTGCTGGCTTTGGATCCAGACGCCTGGGTTGGAAGCCCTTTCCATGTATTTGCCACTCCTGTGCTAGAGAAATTTTAGGAGGTGGCTGGGGCGTGAAGACACTGAGGATCTGAGCTGAGTGTTAAGCAGAGAGGGGTACAAGGACTCTGTGAGAAGAGGGGAGTTGGGTAAAATGGAATCAAGCAGACATGCGCCAGGAATAGCACAGAAAAGGCTGTAGGAGGCAGCTGGCTCAGAGTCTCAGAGGCCTTGGCCGGGTGTGGTGGCTCACGCCTATAATCCCAGCACTTTGGGAAGCCGAGGCCGGCGGATCGCCGAAGGTCAGGAGTTCAAGACCAGCCTGGCCAACATAGTGAAACCTCATCTCTACTAAAAATACAAAAATTAGCCAGGGGTGGTGGCACCTGCCTGTAATCCCAGCTACTTAGGAGACTGAGGCAGGAGAATCGTTTGAACCTGGGAGGTGGAGGGTACAGTGGACCGAGATCGCACCACTGCGCAATGAGAGCCATGGATTTTTCCCAAGAGGTACTGGGGAGCCATGGAGGTCTTTGAGTGGAGGAGTGACCACAACATATGAAAAGCAGCACTTTACAAAGATGGCTCTTGGGAAGGCCTAGAGACAGGGAAGTTGGAGGCTGCTGCTGGGGAGGCTCACCTTGAGTCACAGCACCCTCTCGGGCTGGGAGCCAGTCCAGGGGTTTCCTCCAGACAGTGCTCAGCCCAGATGGGGTCAAGAGTGCTTTAGCCGGAACTAGTCTTTCCCCAGGATGCACCTGCTACCACTAGATGGTGTTAAGGCCATGTGGTCAAGATACTATATGCTGCAGAACCATCTCTCAGGAAAGGGATTCCTTCTTCAGTTCTATCATTGTATCAAGGAGAAACTTTCCATTTGGTGCTAATAGGACTTGAACATCTCAGACACCTGCTATTCTCCCTAGTACAGGCTTCCAGCTTATGTCTTGAATCAGGAGGACCGAGTAAGGCGGTTTACTTTCTTTTTTTTCTTTTTTGAGACAGAATCTCGCTCTGTCACCCAGGCTGGAGTGCAGTGGTACAGTCTCGGCTCACTGCAGCCTCTGCCTCCTGGGTTCAAGTGATTGTCCTGTCTCAACTTCCCAAGTAGCTGGGATTACAGATGCCCATCACCATGCCTGGCTAGTTTTTGTATTTTTAATAGAGACAGGGTTTCGTCATGTTGGCCAGGCTGGTCTTGAACTCCTGACCTCGAGTGATCCTCCTGCCTCAGCCTAACAAAGTGCTGAGATTATGGGCGTGAGCCACCATGCCCTGCTGGTGGTTTACATTTATTGTGTTTATTTTTGCAGTTACCTTAAATTTATTGGAAATGATGCAATTCTACTACAGTTTCCTATTGATGCAGGTGACACAGTTTCCTTTTCAATAAATTTGCCTTTAAAAA
>NW_012105919.1:4346397-4356637 GCF_000951045.1 Mandrillus leucophaeus
GAATGACTGATGTGTGGGAATCACTCTTTTAAGAAGCCACAACACATACAAAAATTAGTCAAGCGTGGTGGCAGGTGCCTGTAATCCCAGCTACTCGGGAGCCTGAGGCAGGGGAATTGCTTGAGCCCTGGAGGTGGAGGTTAGAGTGCGCTGAGATCGCGCCACTGTACTCGGGCCTGGGTGACAGTCAGACTCCATTTCAAAATAAAATAAAATAAAATAAAATAAAAATAAATAAATAAATAAATAAAGATGCCACATCGCTTGTGAAAGCAAGTCCCTGGATTTGCCCTGGCCTGAAAGGCAAGGCTTCCCCGCTCTGTAGAGAATGGATGAAGAAGGGAGGACTGTGATGAACCAGACGGCCCTAGGGGGTGGCCCTTTTCGGCTCTGAGTCACTATCAATCACCTCTCCTCCTATCTCCTTCCCTCTATGCCTGCATCCTCCCACAAACCAGGGGAGAAAGTCACAGGGAATGTGGCAAGGAGGCTGTTTCATCCCGATGGAGTTTCATCCTGGCTCTGTTATAGCGCACAACACCACGCCCAGCCAGGCATTTGCACCAGAGTGCTACTCCCACCTCCAGGCAATGCCCCTGGGCTGAGGGGGAGGAGCCTAGATGATAGGAAACAGACAGCATGAGATACTAAAGTTAGACAACAGGAAGAAACCTGGGTAGCAGGAGTTAGAAGACGACAGACAAGCCTGAGCATTTCCTCGGCCAGAGCAGGGCAAGAAAGAAAAGGACATTCTGGGGCAGACGGAAAATTCAAATGCCAGTGGGGAGCAGCCAGGTCACACAAATGAGGGAACACACACGAGGGAAGGAAGCTCAGCCCGGAGCACCCAACAGGCAATGGAGGGGACTGTGATGATTCAGGCCGCAGGCACCCCACAGGGGGTGCCCCTTCTCTGCTCCAGCCAGTTTTGCCTTCAGGAATGTGGCCCAGATCTTGAGAAGCCAAAATCCAGATTTTAATGTAAAATCCCCCAATTTTTAAATGCAGGCAAACAAGCCAGAGGACTGGATTTGGCCCTGGGGTCACCTGTTTTGCAGCCTCCATCTGGGGCCAGCAAGATTGGATCAACAGACTGCAGGCGGTCCTCTGGGTGAACTTCCAGGCTGGTGTCCCTTACGGCACAAGCACATAGTAAGCGCCTGCTGTATATCCAGGTTTCTGCCTCTAGCCCAAACCTCCCTCATGTGGTTGAGAAGAAAACTCCACCGTGCATGGTGGCTCATGTCTGTAATCCCAGCATTTCGGAAGGCCAAGATGGACGGATCACTTGAGGTCAGGAATTTAAGACCAGCCTGGCCATCGTGGTGAAATCCCGTCTCTACGAAAAATACAAAAATTAGCCGGGCATGGTAGTGCACGCCTGTAATTCCAGTTGCCCGGGAGGATGAGACAGGATGATCACTTGAACCCGAGAGGCGGAAGAAGGCTGCAATGAGCTGAGATCATGCCACTATACTCCAGCCTGGGTGGAAGAAAACTCCAGAACGTGGGAAGGAGGTGGAAGGTGGGCTGGCCCAGGCTGGGGGATACTCACAGGTCCCCGACTGCAGGGTCAGGACCACAACCAGGGGGCTGATAACCAGATGCAGACAGTTGAGGGGCCGTTTCCAGTTCCGGTCATCCTTGTCCGGGTCCACGACAGGGACTGTGAGAAGCAGCAGGAACTCCACGGGCAGCTGTCAAGGGGGCAAAGGTGGGAGGGTGTCGGCAGGGAAGCCTGAATCCCAGATGCCACAGACGGACTTCAGTGACTCAAGAGCTCGGCCGTTTGTTGCTGAAGCACGGACTGTGTGCGGGTCCCAGGCTAAGCGCCCGGTTGCCTCTAGCTACTGGGACAAATGACCACAAACAGAGCGACTGTCAACAGCACAAATGTATTCTTGGACAGTTCTGGAGGGCAGAAGTCCTAAAGTCAAGTTGTTAGCAGGGCTGTTCCTTCTGGAAGCTCTAGGGGAGAATGAGGGTCCTTCCAGCAGCTTCCAGGGGCCGCCTGCCTTCCTGGCCCCACATCATTCCACCCTGTGCTCCTGTCGCCACTTCCCAGTCTCTGACTCTGACCCTCCTGCCTCCCTCTTTCCCTGTGCCAACCCCTGTGATGACACTGGGCCCACTGGATACAAGCCAGGCTCATGTCAAGATCTTTAATCACATCTGCAAAGGCCTTTCTGCCATAAAGGTAACATATTCCCAGGTTTCAGAGGTTAGGATATGGATGTCTTTGGGGGCCACTAGAGGGCAGAGCCCCAGGTCAAGTCATCAGCCAAGCTCCATGCCTCAGTTTCCCCATCAAATCCTAAGTCATGTACTCTGAGAAGGTCTCAGTGGACCCCATGCCCTCCCCCTCATAGAGCTGGAGAGGGTAGCGTGACCACTGTCTTGCCGCTCTCACAAGGCTGTGAGCCTGGCTCCAGGACCCCTCCTACCTTGAAGACCTTGAGGGCTTTCCAGTATGCTGACTTCCTTCTCCACTTCATGTAATCCAGGGGATTGAGGGCCCGGGCCAGGATCTGAGCCGTGGTCTCCTGGTAGAAGAACAGCGGCCGGTACTCGTCACCTGTGTGCAGGGGGCCGGGTGGTGAGGTGTGCCTGCAGCTGACTTGGTCTCCAGGAAACCTTCCCCGCTCCATCCCACCAGTCCTCCCAGCCCTAGGGGAGGAGGCAAAGTCCAGCACCTAGCAGAGGGCAGACAACCCTGGCCCTTGGCTCATTTGAGCTGCAGTGAGAGGTGGGGCCAATTTGGAGCCTCATTCCTGGAGCCCAGGTCTTGGAGGGACCCATCTGTCCACCCCCAGCCTTTCCCTGTTACCCCCACCCCAGCTGGGCACAGGGCATGGACTCACCGTAGTCATAGCTGTTGCTATTAGAAGATACCCGGTCCTCCTCGGAGTCTGAGAGGATCTCTGCAGGAGAGAGGCCCAGCTACATACAGAACCCAGACCGTTCTCAAGGGAGCACACTGGGACAGAGCAGGTTTAGGGGTGCAAGTGTTCAGGCCATCTTATTTACTTAGTTATTTGGGACAGGATCTTCGTCTGTCACCCAGGCTGGAGTGCAGTGGCATGATCATGGCTCACTGCAGCCTCGACCTCCTGGGCTCACTCTATCCTCCCACCTCAGCCTCCCGAGTAGCTGAGACTATGCCCAGCTAATTTAAAAAAATTTTTTTAGAGATGGAGTCTTGCTATGTTGGCCAGGCTGGTCTCAAACTCCTGGCCTCAGCAGTCTACCCGCCTCAGCCTCCTAAAGTGATGGCATCACAGGCATGCACCACTGCGCCCAGCCATGTCCAGGCCCTCTTTATTTTGGATTTCTAGCAGCCTGCATGCGTGCTCAGGAATTCTTACACAGTGAAAAAGTCTAACTCATCAAACATGGCCAAATGTAAGCATGCAGCTATAATGCTAAAATTAATAGGGGCATTCAAAAACACAACTCAAGCATTTATTGACTTCAGTGCTGTCCTTTTCAGAATCTGGAACCTATACTATTTTTCTCTTCTCAGGAGGCCTGTGGATGCTGAGAGGCCTGGGACCTGTAAGGAGGGGCCTGAAAGGAAAATGGCCCACCTCGAGTGAGAAGTCAGTCAGCTCTAGCCCTGATTCTGCCTCTGAGTACGTTGCATGTGTGTTATGTATCTGTGTCCATGTATTTGTGCGTGTGTGCATGTATTTGTATATGTGTGTTGTATAGGTGCGTGGATTTGTGTATGTGTACTATGTGCTGTGTATTTGTGTGTGCATGCATTTGTGTGTGTTGTGTATGTGTGTATGAATTTGTGTATGTATATGTTGTGTATTTGTATGCATTTATGTTTGTGTGTGTTGTGTATGTGCATGCATGTATTTGTGTTGCATATGTGTGTGTGCATGTATCTGTGTTGCATATGTGTGTGCTGTGTATACATATTTGTATATGTGTGTGTTGTGTGTATGCACGTATTTTTGTGTGTTGGAAGCGTTATGTGGACACAAATATGTGTGTCCACATATTTGTATATGTGTGTGCACGTATCTGTGTGTAGAATGTGTGCTCATATATTTGTGTGTTGTATGTGCATGAGAGTTTGTATGTGTTGTGTATTTGTGTATGTGTGTGCATGTATTCATATAGTGTTGTGTGTACATTTGTGTGTATACATGTTGTGTATGTGTGCATGTATTTGTGCATTGCATGTGTGTGCACATCTATTCGTATGTGTGTTGTGTATGTGTGTGCATGTATTTGTATATGTGTATGTGTATGGGTTTGTATCTTTATATGTGTGTGTGTATATTGTGTGTGTGGGTTGTATATGTGTGTGCATGTATTTGTATATGTGTGTGTTGTATATGTACACATATTTGTGTGTGTGTATTGTATATGTGTGTGCATGTATTTGTGTATGTGTGTGTTGTGTATGTGTGCATGTATTTGTCTATGTATATGTTGGGTGTATGTGTGTGCATGTATATGTGTGCACATATATGTGACTCGTGTATTTGTGTATGTGTGTGCATGTATGTGTGCATGTATTTATATATGGGTGTGAGTTGTGTATGTATGCTGGGTGCATGTGTGTGTGCGTGTATTTGTGTATATGACTATGTTTGAATATTACTGATTTCTTTGTATTTATTTTTTATTTCTCAGTGTCCCTGTCATGGCAGCGTTTGGGTTTTACCCTGAAAGTGGTGGGAAACATCAGAGCAGGGAGCAGTGGCAATTCTTAGAGAGATGGCCCTGGCAACTGCATAGAGGAGGAAGGAGTGCACTTGAGCCAGCAGGCGATGAGGAGGCTCATGGGCACTAGTGGAAGCATGGAGGCGGGACCTCAGCAGAATGAGTAGAAAAAGCATGAAGAGGAGATGAGCTTGGTGGGGACAATGGCCTCAAGAGACCCACGGTAGCAGTGAAGGGCACAGAGGCTCCCAGTCCCCACAGGTCCTCTCTGGAGTCCGATGCAGACTCTTACCTGGAGTAACTGGCATGGAGTAGACCAGGGATCCTCTCCGTTGCCATCGGTAGATCCAGGTGCAGAGAATCACAGTGACCACATAGAACACATACAAGCCCAGGTAACCTGCAGACAGGGTGGTGCAGGCCGTCACCAAGTGGTGTCCTGGCTGCAGGCCCAGAGAACAAAGGCTGGCAGTTCTATCTATCACTGGTGCATTTTAGCGGTGGACATCTGTGTTAGCCCGGCCTGATACCGGTGGGTAAATGGTCTTTTCTTTGAGCTCCCCACTCCTTCCTCTCACCTTCCAGGACCATCTCCCTTCCTGCCTCCCTTGCAATTGAGGAGGTAACGCCAGGCACACAGAGTGACCTCCAGGACCCCATTCAAGCGCTAAGGGTAGTTGTCCCACTCTGTGCCCCGGAAGGAGGCAGCCCTGCAGCTCTGGCTACAACTAGGTTCAGCCAATGGGAGGCCAGACAGGAAATCAGAAGCAGTGGGAGAGAGTTTGGAGTGGTTCTTCCTGCTCCCTCCCTGCTGCGTGTCTCTGGCAGGGCCTGTAACCCTCTTCAGTATAGCTCCAGGCCTCCAGCCCTCCAGCTCTCACTGGGCCCCACCACCCCATTCCCTGCCCTTCTGCCACGGGGGATAGGTGTGGTCACAGCTCCCACTGTTGCTGGCCCCTGGGTATCTCGCAATTCAGTGTCCCTTGTTGGTTTCGTTATCCTTCTGCACAAATTGTCCCTCCATTCATACCCCTTGAGCCATCTGAATGGAACATGTATGCTGCCATGATCCAGGTGGCCCCAGTTAGCATCCCACCTGTACTGCTTGTTAAAATTGGAAATTATGAAAAAAAATTTTTTTTGAAACAGAGTCTTGCTTTGTTGCCCAGGCTGGAGTGCCATGGCACAATCATGGGTCACTGCAGTCTCGAACTCCTAGGCTCAAGGGATCCTCCTGCCCTAGCTTCCAAAGTAACTGGGGCCACAGGAACGCACCACCACCATGCCCAGCTAAGTTTTTTCTTTTCTGTAGAGATGTAGTCTCACTATGTTGCCCAGGCTGGTCTCAAACTCCTGAACCAAAGTGATCTTCCTGCCTCAGACTCTCAAATTGCTGGGATGATAGGAGTGAGCCATCACGCCTGGCCAAAAAATTGTGAAACTTTTGAATACTTCCTCCCCAGCCCCTAGCTCTGCCGGGCCTCTTTGGTTATGTGACCCACATGTTCCCATTTTTGCTCAAGCCAGCTTGAGGAGGGTTTCTGTCACTTGTAATCAAATCAAGCCCCCCACTGACCACCCCTCACATCTCTCTGTCCCAGGCACCTCCTAAACCTCCTGCCCGTCAGCCCTGGGATCTCCCTCCTGAGCCCCACAGCTGCTCACCCAGAGCCCATGCCATCGTGACCCTGCCACGGAAGAGCATGATGAAGGTCAGGAACACAGCCACCATGTAGAAAATGATGTCCCTGAAGAAGGGTCTGGAGGCAGCCATGAAGGGGTGTAGGATGGTGATGCCTCCGGCCACCACCGTGGTAACCAGCACGCCAGCGCCTGGGGAGAGGAGGCCAGAGCTCAGTCACCCTGCACCCTCTCCTGCTGCTTCCCCCGCCCCCCCGACCGGGGCTGCTCTCACCAAACAGTGCCCCAAGGGCCAGGCCGGCTGTGTGCGGGTCGGAGAAGGCCACCAGGGCACTGAAGATGTCAGGTGCACCATTCCCAAATGCCAGGAAGGTGACGCCATGTGGGGAGCATGTCAAGGCAGGCCAGGATCGCAGCTGCAGCCCACCCAGGCCTTCCCTGGGCCATGAGCCACAACCCTATCCCCCGGCCTCCCCACAACTGCCCTCCCTCCAGGGTGCAGGACACTGGACAAAAAGATACTGCCACGTTGTGGGAGAGCTTGAGCGTGGTGGAAATGGCCGACAAGTTGGGGCAGAAACTACAGAGAAAAAGCAGACAGGAAACATTTCCATAATGACTGGCCCTGGACCCCTATCCTTCCCCCAAACCCAGGGTGCGCGGATGTCAGCCTCCTGGGACCCCTCCTCCCATTGATAAGCCAGACCGGGGCCCAGAGCCAAACTCACAACTTGGCCGCGGTGACTCCCAGAATCAGAAACAGGTAGAGCAGCCAGGAAACCTGGGTGGGGAGCCGGCGGGGAGGAGAGAGTCAAGTCCAGCTGGGGACACCAGCCCCTCTCACCAGCCCCCCGGGGCAGGGCCTCACATAGAGGGTGACAGCCAGAGGGAGGAGGTTGGGAGGGAAGTGGCAGAAGATGCCTTCCAGGTAGTCCAGGTAGCCCCCATCACTGTGGCAGTCGGGGTTGGTCCGGATGAAGTCACAGCGGTCAGAGACATTCAGGCCACACACCTTGCGACACTGCAGGAAGACAGGGAGGGGGACATCAGGGGCAGAGACTTCCCTGAGGACTGGACTAGGCCCATCTAAACAGCTAAACATAACATCCCTTCAGCCTGGTCTCCAAGGCCACCATACCCTCTGGGTGCCAACTATGTATGCACTTTTAATTTAAAAAATAAACGTCTGCTTGAAATTGACACAAGTAATTCATGAATACATATATATATATTTTTTAAATACATAAAGATTTCTAAATTCCGCTTTCTTATCCCTGCCCTCCGTAATCCCCCCTCTCCAGTGGTCCCACCATAATTAGTTTGAAGCACATCCTTACAGACATTTCTCAGATCAATTACATTTGTATATATACCTTATTATACACTTTGTTTTAACAGAAATGGATCCATCCCAAATCTCTTGTTTCTATAATTTACTTGTACCATTACATATATATAAATAATATTAATATACCTTAATACACATAATAAAATTCGAAACATACTATAGTGATTTCTATATGTGAAGCATAGTTCTAAGAGCTTAAAATGTATCTCAATTAATCTGTACAATAATTCTATGATGACTGTGGGCAGTGGCTCATGCCTATAATCCCAGCACTTTGGGAGGTTGAGGTGGGAGGATTGCTTGAGCCCAGGATTTCAAGACCAGCCTGGGCAACATAGCAAGACCCCATCTCTGCAAAAAATAAAATAAAATAAAAAATTAGCTAGGCATGGTAATGTGCACTTGTAGTCCCAGCTACTCAGGAGACTGAGGTGGGAGGATCACCTGAGCCCGGGAGGTTGAGGCTGCAGTACCGTATTTAGCCTGGGGAATAGAGTGAGATCTTGTATCAAAAAAAAAAAAAATGTATCTCAATTACTCTGCACAACAATCTGCGAGGAAGGAACTATTATCATGCCCATTAAACAGAAAAGGAGACTGAGACAATGTCCGTGTGCACTCAGTGGGAGGGTCAGGGTTGCAACCCAGGCAGTTTGAGGCTCTAGAGCCCATTGTTCTCCCCTGCCTCCCCACAGAGTCTTTCACTGCAGCAGAGTATTTTGTACTATGGATGATACATCACTGAGGTAAACATTTCCCTTCTGGGCATTTGGGGATGCCTAATTTTTCAATATAGCCTATGAACTTCCTCACACATGATTCTCTGAGCACATGTGAGAAAAATGTTGTCAGAGAGGATCTGAGAAGTAAAAGTGCTGAGTCAGAGGGTATCCTGATCTGGGTTCCTCCAGAAGCTGACTCAGAGACAAAGATTGAGAGGGACATAGTATGTTTGGGAGAGCTAAGGAACACAAACATAGAGAAAGGGAAGCGGGCCCGGGTGCGGCGCTGATGCCTATAACTGCAGCATTTTCAGAGGCCAAGGCTGCAGGATCACTTGACCTCAGGAGTTCGAGAGCAGCCATGGCAAAACCCCATCTCCACAAGAAATACAAAAAAATTAGCTGGGCTTGGTGGCATACACCTGTAGTCCCAACTACTCAGGAGAAGGAGGTAGGAGGAGCACCTGAGCCTGGAAGGTCGAGGTTGCAGAGAGCTATGATTGTGCCACTGCACTCCAGCCTGGGTGACAGAGTGAGACCCTGTCTCAAAATAAAAAAAATAAAAGAAATAGAAGAAAAGAAGTGGTACAGAGAAGGGATAGCTGCCAATGAAGGCTGGGTTGAGCCAGTTACCACCACCATGAGCTTAAACAGGAGGCAAGGGAGCTGGGGTATTTATACACCAACTCCCATCAGCCACTGGGTGAGGACTGCTAGATGGAGGTTTTAGTTCCCCAGCACCTCTAGCCTACTATGCTTATAAGTGGTTCTAGAACAATAAACTGGCAACTGGAAGTCAACAAAAGCCCAACAAAATAGTACAGTCCAAAAGAAATGGTCAAGACCCTGACAGGGGATCTTGAACATTGCTGGATTGTGCCAAAATGCCCTGGCCAAGCTCTACCTATATACACTCCCACCAGGAATGGGAAAAGCAATTCTCATAAGCCTGCACCAACACTGGCTATGAGCAGCCTTATTCAGATCAATGTGATAGGAATGTCATTGTTAAACTGCAAGTCTGGCCAGGTGTGGTGGCTCATGCCTGTAATCCCAGCATGTTGGGAGGCCGAGGTAGGTGGATCACTTGAGGTCAGGAATTCATGACCAGCCTGGTCAACATGGGGAAAATCCGTCTCTACTAAAAATACAAAATTTAGCTGGGCGTGGTGACATGCACCTGTAGTCCCAGCTACTCTGGAGGCTGAGGCAGGAGAATCACTTGAACCTAGGAGGCGGAGGTTGCAGTGAGCCAAGATCATACCACGGCACTCCAGCCTGGGTGACAAAGTGAGACTCCATCTCAAAAAAAAAACAACAACAACAAAAGTTAAGACAGTAAATTTTAGGTTGTGTGTATTTCATTATAATTTTTTAAATGCTTTGTCAAACCACAGTTCCACCTCCTCCACAAGCCCTCTCTGAACTCCCACCAACACCAGACTGGAAGTGAGATTTCTTATCTCTGAGCCTCTGGCCTTCTCACCAATTTTTGCTAAGAGCTCTGCCCACCATACAGTATCCCTTGAGCAGAGACTGAACCCCCCCAGCCCTGCCCCAACCCCTCAATCTTTCTACAGTGCCCCGTCCTCAGAAAGCACACGCCAGTGGGGAAGACAAAATCCGTGGCCCGGTAAACTGGCTCACACCTGTAATCCCAACACTTTGGGACGCTGAGGTAGGAGGATCACTTAAGCCCAGGAGTTTGAGACCAACTTGGGTAACACAGTAAGACCCCATTGCTACAAAAAAATTAAAAAATGAGCCAGGGATGGTGGCACACGCCTGTGGTCCCAGCTACTTCGGAGGCTGAGGTGAGAGGATTGCTTGAGTCTGGGAGGTTGAGGCT
>NW_012105919.1:4356727-4359609 GCF_000951045.1 Mandrillus leucophaeus
CCATCTCAAAACAAAAAAAAACTTTTTTGAGATCAGGACAACCTGAGCTTAATACCCACTCAGCCACTCAGATCTTTTTTTATTTTTTGAGACAGAGTCTCGCTCTGTCACCCAGGCTGGAGTGCAATGGCACAATCTCGGCTCACTGCAACCTCTGCCTCTCAGGTTCAATTGATTCTCCTGCCTCAGCCTCCCGAGTAGCTGGGACTACAGGTGCCCACCAACACGCCCGGCTAATTTTTGTATTTTTAGTAGAAATGGGGTTTCACCACGTTGGCCAGGCTGGTCTCGAACTTCTAACCTCAAGTGATCTACCCGCCTTGGCCTCCCAGAGTGCTGGGATTACAAGTATGAGCCACCATGCCCAGCCCCTTTTTCTCCTTTGAGACAGAGTCTCCCTCTGTAACCTAGGCTGGAGTGCAGTAGTGCAATCTTGGCTCACTGCAACCTCCACCTAATGGGTTCAAGTGATTCTCCTGCCTCACCCACCTGAGTACCTGGGACTACATGCAAGCAACATCACACCTGGCTAATTTTTGCATTTTGGGTAAGGATGGGGTTTCACTATGTTGGCCAGGCTGGTCTTGAACTCGTGACCTCAAGTGATCCACCTAACTCAGCCTCCCAAAGTACTGGGATTACAGGTGTGAGCCTCCGCGCCCAACCAGCTCCACCGTCTGTAGCAATTCCCTTCCTCTCTTTGAACTTCAGTCTCATTTGTAAAATGGGACTAATTATACCAACCCCATTGATAAAGGAATCAAATGAGATTACAGATGTTCAAATTTGCCCTCCTCAGAGACTGTCCATGTAAAGTAGCTATTACCCCATCTGCACTATTAACACCCAGTTTTCTGCACTCACAGAAGTTATCACAATCTTTATTTTGTTCATTTCCTTGTTTACTGATTTTTATTATTTTAGAGACAGGGTGCTTTGTCATTCAGGCTGGAGTGCAGTGGGGCAATCATGCATGGCTCACTTCAGCCTCGAACTCCTGGGCGCATGTGATCCTCCTGCCTTTGCCTTCCAAGTAGCTGGGACTACAGACATACACCAGCACACCCAGTTAATTTTTTTTTTAATATTTTTTGTAGAGATGGAGGTGTCGCTACGTTGCCTAGGCTGGTCTCGAACTCCTGGCCTCAAGCCATCCTCCCACCTCAGCCTCCCAATGTGCTGGGATTATAGGCATGAACCACCAAACCTGGCCTGAATTTTTTTTGTCTGCATTCTTGTATTTGCCCTGAGACTGGCCCATAGTAGGGGCTTAATACATTTGAGTTAATGGCTGCTTGAATGACTAAGTGATTTCGTGTAGTCTTTCCAACACTCCTGTGAGGCAAATGGAATGATTCCCCTTTAACACATGGGTAAGCCAAGGGTCAGCAAACGTCGGCCCCTGGACCACATCCAGCCCACCATCTGCTTATGCACAGCCTGCAAGCCAAGAATGATTCTTACATTTTTAAATGGTTGGGAGACATTAAGTCAAAAGAAGAATTTTCCATGACATGTAAAATTATATAAAATCCAAATTTCCATGTCCATAAATATTTACTGGGACACAGCCACACCCATTCATTGACGTACAATCTGTGGCTGCCTGGGCACTGTGAGAGCACTGAGTAGTTGTAGAAACCATGTGGCCCACAAAGCTGAAAATATTTACTGTCTAGTTCCTGTGTTTTTCTTTTCTCTTTCTCTCTCCTTCCTTTCCTTCCTTTTTCTCTTTCTTTCTCTCTCTCTCTTTCTTTCTTTGACGGAGTCTTGCTCTGTTGCCCAGGCTGAAGTACAGCGGTCAGATCTCAGCTCACTGCAACCTCTGCCTCCTGGGTTCAAATGATTATCCTGCCTCAGCCTCTGGAGGAGCTGGGATCACAGATATGTGCCACCACGCCTGACTCATTTTTTTATTTTTAGAAGAGATGAGCTTTCACCATGTTGGCCAGGCTACTCTCAAACTCCTGGCCTCAAGTGATCCACCAGCCTCAGCCTTCCAAAGTGCTGGGATTATAGGTGTGTTCACTGTGCCCGGTCTCTTTTTTTTCTTTTTTTTTTTTTTTTTTCAGACAAAGTCTCACTGTTGTCCAGGCTGGAGTGCAGAAGCATGATTATAGCTCCCTGCAGCCTCAAACTCTTGGGCTTCAGGAATTCCCCTGACTTCAACCTCTTAAGTGGCTGGAGCTACAAATGTGAGCCCACACTCGGCCCTACTATCTGGCTTTTTACAGAACAAGTCTGTGCCCCAGGCTGGAGTGACGGTGTGCACATCCCAACCCAGGCTTGGGAATCTCCATCAACTATTCCCACCAAAAAAGGCAGAAGCAAGTCTCAAGTTCCTGTCCTGAGATTCCCTTATCCCATCCCCAGCTCCCACCCAAAAGCAAAAGTCAGCTGGGCTCCTTCCATACTGCTGGCCGGAGGGTTTCAGTCTTGCCCTAAGCCTGGGCTTGTGGCTTTGCTGGGGCCCAGGAATTTCCCAGGGAGATAAAGTCACCCAAGGGGTTTCTGATAAAGAGGGTCCTGCCCAGCACAAGGAGGGAGGACAGTAGATGGGGGCCAGGGAAGCAGGCGGGCTGCCATTTCCTCCTCTGGGAAGAACAATAATAATCATATTGGGAGGCAGTACAGCTCCCCCTACGGAGCCTCCTCTCTCATGAAACTGCCTGGTTGAAATTCTAATTTGCATCCTTCGAGGTGAGTGATCTTGGGCAAGTAAATTAAGCTCAGTTTTCTCCTCTGAACAATGGGGGCAAAAACACCCACATGCCTAGATAAGAACAGGATAAGGACATGGAGGCCAGGCATAGTGGCTCACATCTGTAATCCCAGTGCTTGAGGCCATGAGTTTGAGAACAGCCTGGCCAACATGGTGAAAC
>NW_012105919.1:4364234-4378341 GCF_000951045.1 Mandrillus leucophaeus
AGCCAGGATGGTCTCGATCTCCTGACCTCGTGATCTGCCCGTCTCGGCCTCCCAAAGTGCTGGGATTACAGGCTTGAGCCACCGTGCCCGGCCATTTTTCTCTCTTAAACAATGCTTGAATTCATCCCTTCCTTCCATCTCCACCACCACGAAGAACAATTGCAGAGGTTGTCATTCGGTCTCCTATCCCCAATCTTACCAGAGGGGCTCTTTCTAAAGTGCTCCCTCCTCCAGCTGCTGAAGAGCCCTCCTTTGCCTGTTTTTGGTCCCTGTGTTCTGCCCTTGTCAGTCTCCAGTAAAGCTCATCTGGTCAGCTGTCAGGTCCTGGAATGCCCAGACCCTCCTGGCATTGGTCCAGCTTTTGTACATGCTGTTCCTTCTGCCTGGTGCCATGACTCCTTTTGCTCTAGTTAATCCACGTTCACCATCCAATTCTTGGTTCCCAGGATACTTCTTGCAGGAAGCCCTCCCTGACTACTCCCAGCCTAGCTGGCCCTCCCAGTTACTTTTTATTTTTTTTTCCTTTTTTGAGATGGAGTCTCACTTCATCACCCAGGCAGGAGGGCAGTGGTGTGATCTCAGCTCACTGCAACCACTACCTCATGGGTTCAAGAGATTCTCCTACCCCAGCCTCCCAAGTAGCTGGGATTACAGGTACCCACCACCATGCCCACGTAATTTTTGTATTTTAGTAGAGATGGCTTTGCTATTTTGGCCAGGCTGGTCTCGAACTCCTGGCCTGAAGTGATCCACGTGCCTCGGCCTCCCAAAGTGCTGGGATTACAAGTGTGAGCCACCGCACCCGGGCAGGATCGTAGACTTGTTTAATATCTGTCCCTCCCACCAAAGTCTCACACAGTGCCTGGCAGAGTAGGCCCTCCTAACAGTTGTGCTGCACACTGTGCTGGGAATCATGTCACTCATTCAGTCTTCATCAGAGACCCAGGAGGTTGGCACAACTGTTTCCACTTCACAGATGAGAAAACTGAGGCACAGAGAGGCAAAGTGGCTTGCCCAGGAGCACACAGCCCACCACTGAGAAGTGGCTCCAAACTCAGCTCCACCTGCTAAAAGTTACCTGGTACAGCTCCTGAGGAAACTGCCTAACTGGGCAGGGGCAGCCTCCATTTCCTGTCCTCTCACTATCTTTCTCCCCTCCCTCCTACCTGTCCTCGGAGTCAGTCAGGGAGGACGCGGGGTGTCACCCCATCTCGCTGACGGCAGAGTGAGTCAGCAAGGCGGCTCCCCGAAATCTGGCCTCCCAAATCACATTATTGTGCAGTCTGTCTCACTCCACCCTCCCCGAGCTGCACAGCCCTCCCCCAGGTCCCTCAGGACCCCTCCCCAGCTCTCTGCTCAAGAGAGACAGAGTAAGGTGGGATTGCTCTGCGTGTGGGGAAGAGGGGGTGACTTCACTTCCTTCCAGTTCTTCCCACCCTCTTTCCTGCGTCACTCACTCAGTCCCAGGAAACCCAGAGAGGTGCACACAGGGGTCAGGCTGGACAGGAAAGGGTAACAGACTCAATGCCTTGGAATTCTTATAAAAACTTATGTTAGATTACATCCTCCTGTGCTCTAAAGCCTCCCATGGCTCCCACCTTCCTCTCACTGACAGCCAAGTCTGCAGTGGTTCCCAGGGCCCTGTATGATCTGGCCCCTGTTCTCTCCTGCCTGGTCTTCCTTCTCCCTTGTTCACTGTTCCAGCCACTCTGCAAAATCTGTCATTCTGCTCCTGCCCCAGGGCCTTTGCATCTACTGTTCCCTCACTTCCCCTGGATCTTCATAAGCCATTCAGGTCTCAGTCAAAATGTCCTGTCCTCAGGGAGGCCTTCCATGATAGCCTAAGCAGAGCAGCGTCCCCTTCCCCCTCACCCTGTGGAATGATTTGTCAACTTGCTTCTCACCCATGACCCCACTAGAGTATAAGCTCCAGGGGGGCAGGGACCAGGTCTCTCTGCTTCCTGCTATCCCCTCAGCACGTGGCACAGGCCCTGGCACACACTAGGTGCTCAATAAATATTTGTTGCATAATGACTACTTGAAAAGGACTTAAAGTCAGGGGCTGGAAGGGCCTTTCCCAGCCTGCAGGCTCCCTGGATGGTGGGGACTTCCAGAAAGGCAGCTGCCCCATCTGTCCTGGGAGGCAGTGGACTAGAGGGGAAGGGGACGGATTTAGCATGAAGCAGCCAAGAGTTCTCAACCTGGCTCTGCCACTTTCCTCCTGGCCACCTTCACCTCCCTGAACCTTGGAGCCTTCATCTATAGCACAGAGATCATCACTCCCACCTCACGGGGTTTGTGGGGGGGGACTTGTGAGCACAGGGCTGACGTAAGTGCTCAATAACTTGGAGAGATTATCTGGCACAATGATCTGGTATGATCTCCCAGTTTTCCTGCCCCCAAGGAGCACGCTCCAAGAGGGGGGACTCATTATAACCACAGTAACCACAAACCACTTTCCTATCTGTAAAATGGGCTTAATTGCCTGTTGCCTGCTTCAGAGGGTGGACTTGAAGGCACTTTGCAGCCTCATAAAGTTGCTGTGGGCGTTGAGCCCATCAGTTTGAGTCTGGGATTCCTGTTGAAGAAATGGCGAGAACTCCAGCCCCTGGCAGTTACAGGGGACTCCAGGGGGTCATCTTGAGCAGTCCCCTGCTTTTGTTCCTTCACTCCAGATCCGCTGTGACCTCCTCTTCTCCCCTTACAGACATCAGAGCGGAAAGATGTAAGTTTTCTGTAGCCCGTCTCAATGGGCTGTGCCCTCCCTGGCCTGGGAGGAAGGCCTCTTGCCTCTAACTCCAGCGTCATCACTGATCCTCCCTCAGTGCTCCCCATCCAAATCACAGCACCAGCAGACCCTCAGCTGATCAGGCCAGAAACCTGGAGCCACCCACGAGTGCTCTCTTTCTCCCACCACTGGGAAAAAGAGGCTGGCAGTTCAATACCAGCCTGGCCAACATGGTGAAATCCTGGTTCTACTAAAAGTACAAAAAAATTAGCCAGGTGTGGTGGTGTGCACCTGTAATCCCAACTACTCGGGTGGCTGTGCATGAGAATTGCTTGAACCCGGAAGGCAGAGGTTGCAGTGAGCTGAGATCGCCAGCCTTTGCCTCCAGCCTGGGTATGGAGTGAGACTGTTCTCAAAAAAAAAAAAATTTGAGTCAGTGGACTGGGAAAGGCAGACCCACCCTTAATCTGGGTGGGTACAATCTAATCAGCCACCAGCACAGCCAGAATAAAAGCAGGCAGAAGAATGTGGAGAGACTAGACTGGCTTGGTCTTCCGGCCTGCATCTTTCTCCCGTGCTGGAGGCTTCCTGCCCTCAAACATCAGACTCCAAGTTCTTCAACTTTGGGACTCTTGGACCTTCAGCCACAGACTAAAGGCTGCACTGTCGGTTTCCCTACTTTTGAGGTTTTGGGATTCAGACTGACTTCCTCGCTCTTCAGCTTGCAGATGACCTATTGTGGGACCTCATCTGTGATCATGTGAGTCAATATTCCTTAAAAAACTCCCCTTTATAGATACATCTATGCTATTAGTTCTGTCCCGCTAAAGAACTCTGACTAACACAGATTTTGGTACCCTCTGCTTAAAATCTTCCACTGGCTCCCCACTACTGCAAAACAATTCTCACCTCCTAGCCGCAGCCTGTAAGGCCTTTTGTAATCTGCCCGCCATTACCTCTCCATCCTCCTCTCTTAACATTCTTCTCCTCATTTGCTCTGTTCCATCCATTCTAGCCTCCCTGCTGTTCCGGGAACACACTAAGCTTGTTCCTGCTCCAGAATCTTTGTACTTGCTGTTCCCTTTGCCCAGAATGCTCTTCCCTGGGGTGTCTATGTAGGTGGTTTCCTCTCTCCATTCAGTGGCTTGCCTCAAAGATCGCCTCCTCACAGAAGCCATCTGTGACCGCTCGATCTGAAATATTTGGAAATGCTCACGCCGTCCCCCGTACCACCTCAGCAATTGTGTGCGGGGCACTTAGCACATCACCACCTGAAATGTATATGCTTACTTCTCTTTTTTTGTTGTTGAGACAGAGTCTTGCTTTGCCGCCCAGGCTGGAGTGCAGTGGCACAATCCTGGCTCACTGCAACATCCACCTCACGGGTTCAAGCAATTCTCCTGCCTCAGGGTTCTGAGGATTACAGGCGTCCGCCACCACGCTCGGCTAGTTTTTGTATTTTTAGGAGATACGGGGTTTTGACACGATAGCCAGGCTGGTCTCGAACTCCTGGCCTCAAGTGATCCGCCTGCCTCAGCCTCCCAAAGTGTATACATTTACTTCTTGATCTGTCTATTCAGGAGACTGTCAGCTCCTTGAGAGTAGTGAGTTTTGTCTATGTTGTTCCCTGGTATATCCCAGGCTGTGGTCAGTGCCTGGCACATAGCAGATGCTCAACAGATATTTATCGATTGGAGGAATACAGCCCCATCCAACCCCAGGTTCCTATCGGGATACTCACGTCTACCACGGGGGTCTGGTTCACACCTGAAGCTGGAAATTGGGGGCTAATGTGAGCCCCTGTAGACGAGTCCCTAGCCCCAGACACTGTCTCCGCCATTAGCAGCACACAAAGCACACTCAGTGCCCAGCGCAGATCCAGCCATCTGCTGGCCATCCGCCCTCACGGGGCCTGGCCCTCACTCTCCACTTCCCTTTCTGCAGTAGCTCAGTTCCAAACAGCTGGCGGCTCCGGTGGCCTGCAAGGTGGGAGTGAGAAGGGGGGACAACGTCACTGAAAACCCATGGACCCAGCAAAAGGGGCCGGAAGACTTTCTCAGTTAAGGAACTGCCTTCCTGCCTCCCAGCAGCAAAGGAAAGCTGATGGAGAAACCGTGTTCTGCATAGTTTCACTGGAGGGACCCAAGGCCCTGCCCATTCAGTGTGCAGATCAGATATGCCCTTCTTCCTGAGCCCCCATGAAAACCTACCCTGTCCCACCTGACCCCCAGCCTGAGGCCAGAATGTCAGGGCTACAAGGGACTAGGGACTTGAACCGAGATTCAGAGTCTCAGGCTTCTGGGGCCAGCTGGGTGACATACATGTGGAAAATGGGCAGTGGGTGGGATTGCAGAAGCCCTCAAAACAAAACAAAACAAAACTCTACTTCTAGGGGTGGACGTGGCCTCTAGGCCACCAGTTTGAGACCTAGAGAGGCTTGCCCACGACATTTTATGGAGCCCACTAAGCAATGCTGTTGTTCTGTGTCTTACAAGGGCCAAGCTTTACATGGATGACCTCATTCTATCCTCATAACATGCCGAGAGGGGGTAGCATTGCCATTCCATTTCACAGATGAACTAACTGAGGCACAGAGAGGTGAAGACAGGCTTGTTTCCTCCCTGCACACGCCTCCCTCATCCAGTCCTCAGAACAAGTCTGGAAATGTCGCCCCCGCACCCTGCACAACAGGGACAGGGGCTCAGAGGAGTTTTGTTTGTTTTGTTTTGTTTTTTCAGATGGAGCCTTGCTCTGTCACCCAGGCTGGAGTGCAGTGGCACGATCTCAGCTCACTGCAACCAATGCCTCCCAGGTGCAAGTGATTCTCCTGCCTCAGCCTCCTGAGTAGCTGGGATTACAGGCACACACCATCATGCCCAGCTAATTTTTGTATTTTTAATGGAGACGGGGTTTCACCATGTTGGCCAGGCTGGTCTCGAACTCCAAGCTTCAAGTGATCTGCCGGCCTCGACCTCTCAAAGTGCTGGGAATACAGGCGTGAGCCACCATGCCCAGGAGAGGAATTCTGTAACCCGCTGAAGGTCACACAGCAAGAGGGTCACAGAGCCCACAGCCCCTCCGACAGGGAACTTAAGGGCAAGAGGGAAGTGAGTTGCTCAGAGACAGCTGGTTAGCAGTGGGGCTGGGCTGGTCACCACCATGTGCCTCTTCCCTCAAGCCTAGGGCCAAAATGGCTTCAATTTATTTCAAAGGAATTAAACTGGAAAAACAAAAGTCCTCAGCAAACTAAATTTCCTGTTTTGGCTTTTTCATGTGTTCTACGGTGAGTATGTCTTATTTTTGCAATCAGGAAACCAAACCCCATAAAACGGTTTTTTCTTTAAGTCTGCACAGGTGTTTCTCAATGTACTGGCAGCCTGAGGGGAGGGAGAGGAGGTAGGGAGGGGAAGAGAGATCAGAAAGGCCCCTGTCCCAGCCACGGTTCCTTACCTGTCCACGGAAGACACAGCTCTTCCTCTTCTGTGGTTCTCCTGAACCCCTCCAAGTGGAGTCCGAGTTACTCTATTTGGCACCAAGTTGAAACAGGACACCCCTGGTTTCAAATTCGTCTCGGCCACTTACTATCTGTGTGGCCTTAAGGAAGTCACTTCACCTCTCTGAGCCTCTTATTCCTCATGTGTAAAATGGACACAAATGCTGGCCGACGGGGTATACAATAAGAGCTCAATAAATGCTCGCCTCCCTGGTGTCCCCAACACCTGAAGATCAGCATGCGTCTCGTCTCTCTTTGCCACCGATTTATTTTACTGATTCACTAGTGAGCATTTACTGAGCGCCCTCTGTACACGTGGGCCTATGTCTAGAGCTCGGATGGTCGCCGACCTGCTAAGGGTCTGGGGCGGGAAATCGGGGCTGCGCTTTCCAGGGAAGAGACCTCAGGAACATCTCCGTGCTCCGTTTCCCGATCCGGACGGAGGCTGAGAAGTCGAACTCGGGGCGCCCGGGTCCTCCGGCCTTGCGGGGAGGCGGCTTTTTCTTACTCGGGCCGGGCCTGGGACCCGCAAACTCCGAACCTCGACGTCGCAGGTCCTCGCAGCCTTCCAGGTCCCTGGCCGCCGGCCCGACCTTCCGCCAGCGAAGCCGCCAGTCCGGGCGCCCCTCCTGCTGCAGCTTACGAGCTCCTACTCTTCCCGTCCGGACCCGCCCCGGCTCGCTCTGCCCCGGTCCCGGCCGCGCCCTCGGGACACGCCTCTCGGGACACGCCCCAGAAGACTCGCCCCGCCCCTGCCCTTAAAGGTACAGCTCCCGGGGAGCTTCCCAGGGTCTTCCCACTCTGCACCGTTCTCTCCCTCCGCTTTGAAACTGAGATACAAGCCCATGGGTAAGGACTGCAGGAAGGCGGAGAGGGACAGTTAGAGGGTGAAACTAGGAGGTTCATTTCCCGAGACCAGAGGGTGTCAAGCTGCTCCTGGTAATGAATGGTGACAAAGAGGATTTGAGAAAATCCCAAGTGGAGAAAACCCCACCCTGCCCACGAAAGTTCGGGCGGTTTCACCTGAAATCCTTCTGAGATCCTAACTGGGTTCATCATTCCCCTCTAGTAGCATAGCTTTTTTTTTTTTAATTTAAATTTAAATTTTTTAAGCCAGGGTCTCACTCTATCGCCCAGGCTGGAATGCAGTAGCATCTGTCACGGCTCACTGCAGCCTCAACCTCCGAGGCTCAAACAATCCTCCCACCTCGGCCTCCCAAGTAGCTAGGACTACAGGCAAGTGCCACCACGCCCGGCTAATTTTGTTCATTTTTTGTAAAATGTTCTCACTATGGGCCGGGCGCGGTGGCTCATGCCTGTAATCCCAGCACTTTGAGGGGCAGAGACGGGCAGATCACGAGGGCAGGAGATCAAGACCATCCTGGCTAACATGGTGAAACCCCGTCTCTACTAAAAATACAAAAAAATTAGCCAGGCGTGGAGGCACACACTTGTGGTCCCAGCTACTTGGGAGGCTGAGGCAGGAGAATTGCATGAACCCGGGAGGCGGAGCTTGCAGTGAGCCGAGATTGCATCACTGCACTCCAGCCTGGGAACAGAGCAAGACTCCGTCTCAAAAAAAAAAAAAAAAAAGGTCTCACTATGTTGGCCAAACTGATCTCGAACTCCTGGACTTATACAATCCTCCCGCCTCAGCCTCCCACGTAGCTGGATCTCAAGCGATCCTTCTGCCTCTTCCTCTCAAAGCGTCAGAGCTGTGTAAACCAGAGCAACTCCATCTCCAATGGGGCTGGGTAAAATGAGGCTGAGACCTACTGGGCTGCATTCCCAGACGGTTAAGGCATTCTAAGTCACAGGTTGAGATAGAAGGTCAGCACAAGATACAGGTCATAAAGACCTTGCTGACAAGACAGGTTGCAGTAAAGGAGCCGGCCCAAACCCACCAAAACCAAGATGGTGACAAGAATGACCTCTGGTTGTCCTCACTGCTGCACTCCCACCCGCGCCATGACAGTTTACAAATGCCATGGCAACATCAGGAAGTTACCCTATATGGTCTAAAAAGGGGAGACATAGATAATCCACCCCTTGTTTAGCACATCATCAAGAAATAACCGTAAAAATGGGCAACCAGCAGCCCCCGGGGCTGCTCCGCCTATGAAGTAACCATTCTTTTATTCTTCTACTTTCTTAATAAACTTGCTTTCACTTTACTCTGTGGAATCGCCCTGAATTCGTTTTTGCACGAGATCCAAGAACCCTCTCTTGGGGTCTGGATCAGGACCCCTTTCCTATAACAAAAGTGCTTGGATGACAAGTGTGAGCCACCGCGACCACCTTTTTTTCTAATATTTAAAATTTGTATTTAATTTTTTCCCTTTTCTTTTTGCTAATCTCTGTATTGTTCCAATTGTAGTAGATGTGCTGCAGAAGGGGGCACACAGCATCGCTTTTAAAAGAATGTGGCAAACAAATCAAGACTGAGGAGTTAGTGATCTGCTGGTGGATGTATTAGTATCTCCCCCTATTTCCAGTTTCCCAGCCTCCTGGGGAAGCTCTGTTCATTCTGCCATTTCTTCTGCTTGGGGGGATGGGGAAGTGGGAAGAGGCGAGCATGGGGGCTGGACCTGGGGTCCTTAAGGCTGGAGCGTGTCCTCCCAGGCCACTCCTGCCTGCAGCCCCACTTCTGCCATTATTGTGCATCTAATCCCCCCATCTGTCATCCTCAGGGTAGGACCTGCTTCCTCGTCATGGGCAGGACCCAGGCCCAATGCCAAGCCTGGCATTCAAGGCCCTTCAGCATCCAGCCCTAGCACACCTTTCTGAAATCATCTTTCACCCCTACCTCCACCTCCTGCCCAGAAGTGCTCCCTGTTTCCTGAATGTGTTGGCCTCTTGCTCACAGCCACCTGCCTCTGCTCCTTCCGAGCCCCCTGCCCTGATGACACCCTTTTCTCTTTTCCACCTGACAAACTCTTACTCATGTCGTCAGGCTCAGCTCAGAGGTCACCGCCACCGGTGCTCTTTCACCCTCCTCCCCACCCCTCCATATGGCCACGGGGCTCCCCGCCTTCAGAGTCTGCCTCTAACTCCCACCTCTGGGCAGGTGACTTTGTGACCTGGAACATGATGTTTGGAATTGCAGAACACCAGGTTTCTATAGGACCTTCTCTAAACACTTAGAGCATCTCTTTGAGCCTCAGTTTCCCTCTTGGTGAAATGGGGGTGATACTAGTACCAACCTCCTGAGGTCCTTCCAGGTGTTTTTCCTTATCTTTTTTGAGACAGGGTCTCCCTCTGTCACCCAGGCTGGAGTGCAGTGGTGTGATCTTGGCTCACTGCATCCTTGACCTCCTGGGTCAAGTGATCCTCCCACCTCAGCCTCCCAAGTAACTGGGACTATAGTTGTGTGCCACCATGCCTAGCTAGTTTTTTTAATTTCTTTTTTTTTTTTAAGATGGAGTCTCCCTCTGTCGCCCAGGCTGGAGTGCAGTGGTGCAAACTGGGGTTCACGCCATTCTCCTGCCTCAGCCTTCCGAGTAGGTGGGACTACAGGCGCCCACCATCACGCTCGGCTAATTTTTTTTGTATTTTTTAGTAGAGACGGGGTTTCACTGTGTTAGCCAGGATGGTCTCGATCTCCTGACCTCATGATCTGCCTGCCTCAGCCTCCCAAAGTGCTGGGATTACAGGCGTGAGTCACCGCGCCTGGCCCTGCCTGACTGGTTTTGTTCATTTTAGAGACAGGGTCTCACTCTGTTGCCCAGGCTGGTCCTGAGCTCCTGGGCTCATGCAGTCCCCCCACCTTGTCCTCCCAAAGTGCTGGGATTACAGGCATGAGCCACCATGCCTGGCTGAAGTAGGACACTGTGAAGAGCGTCAAACCCCATGCTGGATGCTGAGCCAACACTCCCTCAGTGAAAGGGTTTATTGTCCCTATTAATTATTCCATTGTTGGCTGGATGTGGTGGCTCACACCTGTAATCCCAGCGCTTTGGGAGGCTGAGATGGGCAGATCACCCGAGGTCAGGAGTTCAAGACTAGCCTGGCCAACATGGTGAAAACCCATCTCTACTAAAAAATACAAAAATTAGTTGGGCATGGTGGCACAAGCCCACAATCTCAGCTACTTGGGAGGCTGAGGCATGAGAATTGCTTGAACCTGGGAGGTGAAGGCTGCAGTGAGCCCAGATGATGCCACTGCACTCCAGCCTAGGTGACAGCAAGACTCCATCTCAAAGAAAAATAAAAAATAAAAATTATTCCATTGTTACAACAATGCATTAAGTTACCTTTCTGTGTCCCCCACAGACTGGGAGCACCTCGAAGCAGCACCAGGCCAGGTTCATCCCCATGTCCAGGCTGCCAGCACAGGGGCGTTCGCAGCTAGTGTCTGTGTGTCACAATCTCCAAGCCTGCTCCAGGGTCAGCTTTTCCCCAGGTCATCTGCTGCTTAGGAAGTAACTCCAGAATTGCTGAGTTTGAAACAGAAGTCCTCCTTCCCCAAGGGGCCTGACCCTGGTAGCTAGAGTGAGGCTTAGATATCACCACTCTGGGTCAGCAGAGCAGATGGATTACTACCTCCCTGTCTCCCAGGACTGGGGTAGAGCAGCTGGCAAGGGGTGTTGGGGGAGAGTGTGAGTATCTGTTGAGAGACTCCTGGAAAGATCCAGGCAGAGAGAGGAACCCCTGGGGACAGAGAAGGAAGACAGATGTGGCCTGGGATAGTCCCTGGTTCACCCCTGCTCTGGTAGACAGTGGTTAGGGTTAGGGCCTATTCCCCAGGCTGAGAAAGGCCATTTTAACATGGTAGGAGCAGCCTCAGAAGTCATCCAGATCCGAGTTCAAGTCCCAGCTCTGCCAGTTACGGTTATTTGACCTTGGACCAGTTATTTTGTCTTTTTGAGTCTCAGTTCCTCACCTGGAAAATGGGGATGAAAACAGCACCTACAGGGCACTCATTGGGCTGTAGTGAGGATTGAGATTTTATATGTAGGCTGGGCACAGTGGTTCACACCTGTAATTCACACTTTGAGAGGCTGAAGTGGGAGGATTGCTTGAGGCCAGGAGTTCGAGACCAGCCTGGGCAACATAGCAAGACCCTGTCTCTACTATTATAATTTTAAAGAACAAGGAGATTATATAATAAAACCCATAGCATAGTGCCTGGCATTTGTTAAAGCTGAATAAATTGAAGCTGCTGTTGTTATTATTTATTATTATTACTGAAAGTAAAAGGACCTGACACAGTGTCTGGCAGAGAGTAGATTAAATGTCGATCTACCACTTGAGCCCGGAAGGTCAAAGTTGCAATGAACTCTGATTGTGCCCTTTCATGCCAGCCTGGGTGATAGAGCAAGACTCCCTCTCAAAAAAAAAAAAAAAAGAAAAGAAAAAAAGTTGAGAAGAATTTTGTGTTTATATCAGTTACCTATTGCTGCATAACAAAACATGCCAAAATTTAGAGGCCTAATACAATAGCATTTCATTATCTGAGTTTCCATTGGTCAAGAATTTGGGAAGTCAGGAGGCCAGGGCAGGAGGATCGCTTGGCCTTAAAACAACATAGGGAGGACAGGCGTGGTGGCTCACACCTGTAATCCCAGCACTTTGGGAGGCCAAGGAGGGTGAGTCACCTGAGGTCAGAAGTTTAAGACCAGCCTGGCCAAAATGATGAAACTCCCTCTCTACTAAAAATACAAAAATTAGCTAGGTATGATGGCGGACACCTGTAATCCCAGCTACTCGGGAAGCTGAGGCAGGAGAATCACTTGAACCTGGGAGGCAGAGGTTGCAGTGAGCTGAGACCATACCACTGCACTCCAGCCTGGGCGACAAGAGCAAAACTCCAACTCAGAAACAAACAACAACAACAAAAAGAACATAGGGAGATCTTATCTCTTATATACTTTAAAAAAAAAAAATTGAGGGAAGGGTTGAGCCAGGCAGTTCTGGCGCAAGTCTCTCCTTTGGTTGCCCAGATGTTTCTTGTTCTTCCTGTCGCCTCAGGGCTTCTGCACGGGATTTTTCCCTGCGAGCTGGTTTCTGGGCTTCCTTAGAGCATGGCCATCCCAGGGCAGACATACTGCTTACATGGCATCTCAGGGTGCCAGTTCTGGGGTTCCAGACATCAGAGCAGAAGCTGTATTGCCCTGTATGGCTTCATTGTGGAAATGAGACTGTGCCATTTCCTGTCACATCTTCCGTCGTCACAGGCCCACCCAGATTCAAGGAGAGGAAATGTAGACCACTCCCCCCAACCCCCGCAGTGGGAGGTTTGTCACAGTCTCATCAGAAGAAGAGCATATAAGGCTAGGCGCGTGGCTCATGCCTATAATCCCAGCACTTTCGGAAGTCAAGGTGAAAGGATCACTTGAGGCCAGGAGTTCGCGACCAGCCTGGACAACATACCAACACCCCCATCTTGACAATAGATACAAAAATTAGCCAGGCATAGTGGCACTCACCTGTAGTCTCAGCTACTCAGAAGGCTGAGGTGGGAGGATCACTTGAACCCAGTTTGAGGCTGCAGGGAGCTAGGATTCTGCCACTGCACTCCAGCCTGGGCGACAAAGCAAGATCCCAAATACAATCTGCCTCCATGCCTTCCTCTACAGAGGTGACCCATGGTGGGGTCTTAAGCAGCATGATGGGCAGCAGAGGGGAGCTGTCTTTAGGGGTCAGGAAGAGCCAGGACCCTCAAATCCCACTGGGTGGACATTTGCCTACAGCATCACATGTGGGCTGATCCTGTCCTCAGAATCTCTGAACAAATCCCAAACCAATAAAAAGCAAATTACTATTTGTGTTGTGTTTGTTCGTGACAGAGTCTTGCTCTGTCGCCCAGACTGGAGTGCAGTGACACAATCTTGGCTCACTGCAACCTCCAACTCCCAGATTCAAACAATTTTTGTGCCTCAGCCACCTGAATACCTGGGACTACAGGTGCCTGCCATCATGCCTGGCTAATTTTTGTATTTTTAGTAGAGATGGGGTTTCGTCATGTTGGCCAGGCTGGTCTCGAACTCCTGGCCTCAAGTGATCTGCTCGCCTTGGCCTCCCAAAGTGCTGGGATTACAGGTATGAGCGATTGCACCGGCTGTAAAAAACTATTGAAGACTTACATTTATTTTGAGTATGCAGTTGCTTGTCTCATTTAATAGACCAATGGGGTGAGAGCTACAATGATCTCCAGTTCACAGATGGGAAATTTAAGTTCAGGGAGATGAAATGGCCTGCCCCAGAGGCACCCACTGAGAAATGGCAGAGACTGGATTTGTACCTAGGTCTGAGTGACCCCAACTGAGTCCCCCTCACCACCACAAGGAGAGCGCCCTGCTGCACCTGAAGGTAAGGCCAGATCTGCCCGACATTGGCAGTCCTGTTCAGGAGGCCCAGGGTGCGGGTGGCAGCTCTGGGCACAACACAATTGCCTGGGGACATTGTGAGCAGAAGTAGTGTGGCTTCAGGGGGAACTCAAAAGAGGAAAGAGAATCAGAACTTTCAGTGTTAGTCTAAGAGGCCCAGAGACTTGGAAGTTTCCTTAACACAGCACAAGTCTCACCTCCAACAATGCTTGTTCTCTCCCAATCATGGCAGCTCTGGAAAACGTTCATGCAGCACCTGCTCGAATGCCCCCAGAGACAGGGTGCTCGTTACCTCTCATGGCAGCCCAACTAACAGGAGCACACAGGAGCAGTTGTGAGGGAGTTTTTCATTGCCATTGCCTGCAGCCATCTCCACTGGAATAATCTTCCTGGAGAGTGACTTAGCCATTGGGTGCCACGGCTCACGCCAACACTTTGGGAGACCAAGGCTGGAGGATTGCTTGTGCCCAGGAGTTCCAGACCAGCCTGGGCAACAGAATAAGACTGCTCTCTGTCAGAGAAAGGAAGAAAGGAAGGAAGGAAGGAAGGAAGGAAGGA
>NW_012105919.1:4378391-4378749 GCF_000951045.1 Mandrillus leucophaeus
TCTCACCTCCAACAATGCTTGTTCTCTCCCAATCATGGCAGCTCTGGAAAACGTTCATGCAGCACCTGCTCGAATGCCCCCAGAGACAGGGTGCTTGTTACCTCTCATGGCAGCCCAACTAACAGGAGCACACAGGAGCAGTTGTGAGGGAGTTTTTCATTGCCATTGCCTGCAGGCATCTCCATTGGAATAATCTTCCTGGAGAGTGACTTAGCCATTGGGTGCCATGGCTCACGCCAACACTTTGGGTAGACCAAGGCTGGAGGATTGCTTGTGCCCAGGAGTTCCAGACTAGCCTGGGCAACAGAATAAGACTGCTCTCTGTCAGAGAAAGGAAGGAAGGAAGGAAGGAAGGAAG
>NW_012105919.1:4384889-4391791 GCF_000951045.1 Mandrillus leucophaeus
ATAAATAATATTAGCCAGGTGTGGTGGTGCATGCCTGTAATCCCAGCTATTCTGGAGGCTGAGACAGGAGAATCACCTGAACCTAGGAGGCAGGGGTTGCAGTGAGCCAAGATCACGCCACCGTACTCCAGCCTGGGCAACAGAGGAAGACTCTATCTCAAAAAGAAAACAAAAACAAAAACCAACAACCAATAAACAAACTACACAAAGTGGCGGGTGCAGTGGCACAAGCCTATAGTCCCAGCTTACTAGGGAGGCTGAAGGAAGAGGATAGCTTGAGCCCAGGAGTTCAAGACCAGCTAGGGCAAAATATTGAGACCTGCATCTCTTTAAAAAAACTACACAAAGTATATATAATAAATAAAAATCACATTTGAGACTAATTTATACAGTATAATCCCAAGTGTGTGTGCGTGTGTGTGTATATATGTTTACTTTTCTTTTATCTTTTATTTTTTATTTTTTTGAGAGAAGGCCTCAAGCCTCCCAAACCATCCTCCTACCTCAGCCTCCCCGGTAGCTGGAATACACCAGCTCCCAAAGTGGTGGGATTACAGGTGTGAGCCACCTCGCCCAGGCTTTGAGTACTTTTCTATGGGCTGTTACCATTGTGGCCATTAACAAAATCATTAAATCAGTTTTGGGAAGACTCTGCACATTAGAGCATTTCTTATTTTGGGGTCTCCTATATGTAGTGGATAAGAATTAAGTCTTTGGGGCTTGGTGTGGTGGCTCATACCTATAATCTCAGTGCTTTGGGAGGCCAGGGTGGGTGGATCACCTGAGGTCAGAACAGCCTGGCCAACATGGTGAAACCCCGTCTCTACTAAAAATATAAAAATTAGCCGGGTGAGGTGGTGGGCACCTGTAGTCCCAGCTACTCAGGAGGCTGAGGCAGGAGAATCGCTTGCACCTGGGATGCGGAGGTTGCAGTGAGTGGAGATCGCACCCCTGCACTCCAGCCTGGGCTACAGAGTGAGACTCTGTCTCAAAAAAAAAAAGAATTAAGTCTTTGGATGAGCTAAACCCAGTTTCACTACTCACTTCAGTTTGACCTTGGGCAAGTCACATGTCATCTCGTCCATCTTTAAATGGGACTAGGGATTTCCTGGGTCTCTCGGGTTGTTATAAAGATTAAATGAGGAAGTACAAGTAAGGTCCTGGGACACATACATGCTCAATAGCTAGAGGTTAGATATTGTTCTCAGGGGTGGAACCTACGGGAACACAGATTGCTCAGTGGTCAGACACAGCACACCCTGGGCGACTGGTCACATGTGAGGCACAGCAATGACCACAGGGGGTCATATGATCTGAAGGAAGGGAGGGTCAAAGGCCATGCCCTGGGGTGATGCTGTTACAGCAGTGGGACGCACTTAGCACTGAGTGGGTGGTTGCTGACGTGGGACTGCATGGGATATGGTTTGGCTGTGTCCCCTCCCAAAATCTCATCTTGAATTGTAATCCCCATAATCCCCATATGTCAAGGGAGAGACCAGGTGGAGGTGATGGAATCATGGGGGCTGGTTCCCCCGTGCTGGTCTCGTGATAGTGCATGAGTTCTCATGAGACCTGATGGTTTTATAAGTGTTTGGTAGATCCTCCTGCATTCATTTCTCCTTCCTGCCGCCCTGTGAAGAGGTGCCTTCTGCCACGATTGTAAGTTTCCTGAGGCCTCAGCCTGTCTCTTATACACATCTAGATGTGTATAAGAGACAGTCCTAAGTGTGTGTGCGTGTGTGTGTATATATGTTTACTTTTCTTTTATCTTTTATTTTTTATTTTTTTGAGAGAAGGCCTCAAGCCTCCCAAACCATCCTCCTACCTCAGCCTCCCCGGTAGCTGAAATACACCAGCTCCCAAAGTGGTGGGATTACAGGTGTGAGCCACCTCGCCCAGGCTTTGAGTACTTTTCTATGGGCTGTTACCATTGTTGCCATTAACAAAATCATTAAATCAGTTTTGGGAAGACTCTGCACATTAGAGCATTTCTCATTTTGGGGTCTCCTATATGTAGTGGATAAGAAGTCTTTGGGGCTTGGTGTGGTGGCTCATACCTGTAATCTCAGTGCTTTGGGAGGCCAGGGTGGGTGGATCACCTGAGGTCAGAACAGCCTGCCCAACATGGTGAAACCCCGTCTCTACTAAAAATATAAAAATTAGCTGGGCGAGGTGGTGGGCACCTGTAGTCCCAGCTACTCAGGAGGCTGAGACAGGAGAATCGCTTGCACCTGGGATGCGGAGGTTGCAGTGAGTGGAGATCGCACCCCTGCACTCCAGCCTGGGCTACAGAGTGAGACTCTGTCTCAAAAAAAAAAAGAATTAAGTCTTTGGATGAGCTAAACCCAGTTTCACTACTCACTTCAGTTTGACCTTGGGCAAGTCACATGTCATCTCGTCCGTCTTTAAATGGGACTAGGGATTTCCTGGGTCTCTCGGGTTGTTGTAAAGATTAAATGAGGAAGTACAAGTAAGGTCCTGGGACACATACATGCTCAATAGCTAGAGGTTAGATATTGTTCTCAGGGGTGGAACCTACGGGAACACAGATTGCTCAGTGGTCAGACACAGCACACCCTGGGCGACTGGTCACATGTGAGGCACAGCAATGACCACAGGGGGTCATATGATCTGAAGGAAGGGAGGGTCAAAGGCCATGCCCTGGGGTGATGCTGTTACAGCAGTGGGACGCACTTAGCACTGAGTGGGTGGTTGCTGACGTGGGTCTGCATGGGATATGGTTTGGCTGTGTCCCCTCCCAAAATCTCATCTTGAATTGTAATCCCCATAATCCCCATATGTCAAGGGAGAGACCAGGTGGAGGTGATGGAATCATGGGGGCTGGTTCCCCCGTGCTGGTCTCGTGATAGTGCATGAGTTCTCATGAGACCTGATGGTTTTATAAGTGTTTGGTAGATCCTCCTGCATTCATTTCTCCTTCCTGCCGCCCTGTGAAGAGGTGCCTTCTGCCACGATTGTAAGTTTCCTGAGGCCTCAGCCATGCCGAACTGTGAGTCAATCAAACCTCTTTTCTTTATAAATTACCCAGTCTCTGGCAGTTCTTTAAAACAGTATGAAAACAGACGAATGCAGGGTGCTTTCTGCCTGGGGAGCTCTATCTTCTCAGCCTGCCTGGTGGCCTTGGATGGTGGGGACCTCAAAAACTGGCTGGAAGTGGGGGTGGCCCCTGGACAGGGACTGGGGAAAGGAGGTAGACAGGCCAAGATCTTGAGACATGAAGTCTGCCCTTTGTCTGCGACTGCAAGCATGCTGAAGGTCTAAGGAGGTGGCACCTAGGGGCCAGTGTGGAGAGGCTTTCATTTCTTCCAGGCTCAGAGAGGGAAGGTCACTTTCCTAAGGTCACACAGTCAGCAAATAACGGAGCTGGATTTAGAACTCAATTCTGTCTGACTCCACAACTCCATGCTCCTGCTGAGGTCAAAATAAAAATACAGTGATGACTCTCTGAATTTAACATTTTATTTGGGAAGCAAGAATTGCAATTTGGGGCATACACATAGATTGGGTGGTTTTCAGTATGTCTGAAGAACAAAGAAGGTTGGATGTTTTATAAAAATGAGAAAGGGGCTGGTCCTGGTGACTCATGCCTGTAATCTCAGTGCTGTGGGGGGCCTAGGCGGGAGGATGATTTGAGCCCAGGAGTTTGAGACCAGACTGATCAACACAGTGAGACCCCACTCTACCAAAAATAAAAATAAAAATTAGCCAGGCGTGGTGACCCACACCAGTCGTCTCAACTATTTGGGAGGCTGAAGCAGGAGGATCGCTTGTGTCCAGGAGGTTGAGGCTGCAGTAAGCTATGATCACACCACTGCAGTTCAACCTGAGAAGCAGAGCAAGGCCTTGTCTCAAAAAAAAAAAAAAAAAAGGAGGGAAATGTATTGTCTTGAAAAAAGTTCACTGGCACTAGCAAAGTTCTGGGGAGCTGGAAGCTGTGATTGGTGCATTACGGCTGTGGGTAAAGCTACTCTTAGAGTTGCAGCAGGGTGTTTCAGTAGCTATGAGATAAAACTGGTCTTAGAGTAACAACAGGCAGTTTCAGCAGCTGGGCTTCTGCAAAATTTAATTCTTGGAGCAGGTGTGATGTGCTCTGAGTGCCTTCTCTGCCTGGGTATGACAAGAATGACTCACTTTGTATATAATCAACTGTCACACTCCTAACCATCACCCCACACCACTACCTGGTGAAAATGCTGATTGCCCTTGCTTCTGGCTGGTGATTTATTTTTTATTTCTAATTTTTTTTTTTTTTTTTTGGAGAAACACAGTCTCATCATCTTGCCTAGGCTGGTCCTGAACTCCTGGGCTCAAGCGATCCTCCTGCCTCAGCCTCCCAAAACACTGAGATTCCAGGTATGGAGCCACTGTGTCTAGCCTGTTTGGTAATTTTTTTTAATTTTAATTTTTATTATTATTATTTTTTGAGACAGTGTCTGTCTCTGTTGCTCAGGCTGGAATACAGTGGCACGATCTTGGCTCACTGCAACCTCCACTTCCCAGGTTCAAGCCATATTCATGCCTCAGCCTCCCGAGTAGCTGGGATTACAGGTGCCTGCCACCATGCCTGGCTAATTTTAGTATTTTTAGTAGAGACACGGTTTCACCATGTTGGCCAAGCTGGTCTTGAACTCCTGACCTCAATGATCCACCTGCCTCGGCCTCGCAGAGTGCTGGGATTACAGGCGTGAACCCCTGCAGCTGGCCAGAAAATAATTTAAGTCTTGATCATCAAATGTGGGAGCAATGCAGCTCTTGACCACCAGCACAGCTGAGGACCGCTGTGCATCCCTTGTCTAGGAGAATCTGGTTTCCTTTCACCCTCCAGGAGAGGCTGAGGAAGGAATGATTTCCGGGGAGCTTCCAGCAGTGCCAGGGCCACCGGGCCAGCTGGGTCGGCTGGGATTTGCCTCAGCAGTCCTCAGATCACAGCCTGTCCTCTGCCCAGCTGTGACTCCCCAGTGTCCCTGGCCATCTCCAGAGGCCTCCACCTACTCCTCCAAGGCCGGGCCCCTCCCTCCTCCCCTTGCTCCCTCTGTTCCTGACCTCCAGGGACATAGATGCCTACCCAACCTTGCCCAACACCTGGCCCTGACCTTGTCCCGCCCCAGCTGTCAGTTATCTCATCAGGCCTCAGAGGAGGAGACAACACCTCCCACCCCAAAACCCCAGCTCCCTGCACTTCCCCAGCTTTCATTCGTGAGTGTGCAGGAGGAGAAGGGGAGGGAAGGAATTATGTAAAGATCGTGAAAGAAAATGATGCAGCTACAGCTAAGGCTTTCTAAAGTGGAGTCGGGAGACCGTGGGAGGATCGCACTCACACCTGCTAAAGGTCAAATCGCAGAATGTGCCACTCGGTTTGGCTAACAACTGAAGTCAGAATCCACCTCAACATCTCTTAGCTGGGGGTACCCTAATGAACTAACCAATCAGAATGGGCTTGCAATAGAGGATTTCCGCCCAGCCAATGAACTGCCTCCAAAAACAACTTTTTGTGGAAATCCCTTATAAAAAACCTCTCCTGCCCTTGCCTTATGGGATGCTATTCAGGGCTGCCCTGAATAGCCCTCTCTGATTCAGTATATGCGAGTCGTATTTCTTTGTTTCCTATATAAATGCTATTTCTTTTGACCTCCGTGTCAATCTCTCTTTTACTTAACAGCATAGACCTGTTTTTGTTCTTTTCTTTCTGTTTTTTTTTTTTGAAAGAGTCTCACTCTGTTGCCCAGGCTGGAGTACAATGGTGAGATCTTGGCTCCCTGCAACCTCCACCTCCCAGGTTCAAGCGATTCTCCTGCTTCAGCCTCCTGAGTAGCTGTGATTACAGGCGCCACCATGCCCAGCTAATTTTTTGTATTTTTAGCAGCGACGGGGTTTCGCCATGTTGGCCAGGCTGGTCTTGAACTCCTGACCTCAAGTGATCCACCTACCTCGGCCTCCCAGAGTGCTGGGATTACAACAGGCGTGAGCCACCATGCCCGGCCCCTAAAGGTTCTTTAAAACTCCAGCTGAGGCCGGGTGCCCTGGCTCATACCTGTAATCCCAGCACTTTGGGAGGCCGAGGCGGGCAGATCACTTGAGTTCAAGAGATGGAGACGATCCTGGCCAACATGGTGAAACTCCGTCTGAACTAAAAATACAAAAATTAGCGGGGTGTGCTGGTGTGCACCTGTAGTCCCAGCTACTTGGAAGGCTGAGGCAGGAGAATCCCTTGAATGCAGGAGGCAGAGGTTGCAGTGAGCTGAGATCATGCCACTGCACTCCAGCCTGGCAACAGAGCAGACTCCGTGTCAAAACGAAACAAAACAAAACAAAAACCCAGCTGGGTGTTCAGGGCCCTGGCTGGTGCATGCCTTGTGTGGAGCAGCACCCGTCATTTCAATGTACTCAGCCCGCTCTGTTTTAACTCAGCACTTGTTCTTATCCAACATTGCATCTCAGCTTGTCTATGTGCTTATTGTCTTTTTGCATCGTCAGAATGAAAAAGCTCTGTTCATTCTATACATATTTAAGGAGCACCTACTGTGTGCCTGGTCCTGGTCTAGACACTGAGGACACAGCACTGCATATCATAGCCCTAAACCCCTGCCTCATGGAGTTCAGACTCAATTTTGGGGAAACAGATAATAAAAAAATTAATAAACAAGATAAGTAAAGAGTTAGATGGTGTTAGATGCTATGGAGAGAATAAATTATGGCGGGTAGAGGGTGGTAAGGTGTGCCACTTGGGAGCTAGGGGAGAAGACTCAGTTTTAAATAGGGTGATCAGGGCCAGGCTTGGTGGTTCACGCCTGTAATCCCAGCACTTTGGAGGCCATGGTGGGAAGATTGCTTGAGGCTAGGAGTTTGAGACCAGCCTGGGAAACATAGCAAGACCCTTTCTC
>NW_012105919.1:4395102-4395384 GCF_000951045.1 Mandrillus leucophaeus
TTCCTTCCTTCCTTCCTTCCTTCCTCTTTCTTTCTCTTTCTTCCGAAACAGTGTCTTACTCTGCTGCCCAGGGTGGAGTGCGGTGGCGCAACCATGGCTAACTGCACACATGACCTTCCAGACCCAAGGATTCTCTTCAGCCTTCTGAGAGGCTGAGACTACAGGTGCATGCCATGACACTGGCTGATTTTTTTTTTTTTTTTGGTAGAGACAAAGTCTCACTATGGTGCCCAGAGTGGTCTCAAGTTACTGACCTCAAGTCATCCTGCTGCCTCAGCCTCC
>NW_012105919.1:4395434-4396881 GCF_000951045.1 Mandrillus leucophaeus
GGTAGATGGAACAGAGTAAGTGATAGGGAGATGATGGCAGTTGAGTCGGAGAGAAGGAAGAGGAGATCCGATCTGTAGGCTCCTGGGTTATGGTAAGGACTTTAGTTTTTAGAGCTATGGGGAGCCATGGGAGGGTTTAGGGCAGGGGAGGTACATTATCCAACTTGAGTCTGACATGATCCCTCTGGCTGTCATGATGAAAATTGATTTAGCGTCCATGACAATTCTCAGCTGTATCAGTCATTACTACAACTGGAAAATGGTTTTCTTTTCTTTTCTTTCTTTTTTCTTTCTTTCTTTTTTTTTTTGTTTTGTTTTTGAGACAGGGTCTTGCTCTGTCACCCAGGCTGGAATGCAATGGTGTGATCATAGCCTGCAGCCTCGAACTCCTGTGCTCAAGCGATCCTCCCACCTTAGCCTCCCCGGTAGCTGGGACTACAGGAACACATCACCACACCAAGCTAATTTTAAATTTTTTTGTAGAGACAGAGTCTCAAACTCTTGGCCCCAAGCAATCCTCCCGCCTCAGACTCCCAAAGTGCTGGGATTACAGGTATGAGCCACTGCGCCTGGCTGCAAAATGATTTTTCTAACTCGATCATTTTCTTTCTTTCTTTCTTTGTTTTTCGAAATGGGGTCTCACTATGTTCCCCAGGCTGGTACTATCATTATTTTGATATTGATAGTTGGCATTCTCCAGAAAGGAAGAACACAGTCATCCTGGGGTCATTCTCTCCCTCCACCCCCTGGCCAATCACTTTCCTTTTACTTATTTATCCTCTGTTAGCACTCCTAAGTTTTTATTTAAGTCAGTGTTTCTAAATGCATTAGTGTTGTTACTTTTATGCTCAAACTGTCCCAATTTTAGCCAGTGGGAGCTTCTTCAAGTTGGTTGCTGGCCTTTCTGACACGTTCCCATCATTCTTTGAGCACCTCCTTGCTTTGGGGCAAAACAAGATGTTCCAGGCCCACTTTGCACTTTCTCCGACCCTGGAGTCAACCATTTCTCCTAGAGCCCTGGATCCCTTGAGTGGAAATGAGGATCTGGGCATTGGATGCATTCAGTTTCTTTTTATGTTCTCTTTTCTTTCTTCCTTCCCTCCCCTCCTCACTCCTTCCCTCCCTCCCTCTCTCTCTTTTCCTTCCTTCCCTTCCTTTCCTTCTTTCTTTCTTTCTTCCTTTTTCTTTCCCTTTCTTTCTCCCTTCCTTCCTTCCTTCCTGTCCTTCCTTCCTTTCTTTCATTCCTTCCTGTCCTTCTTCTTTCCTTTCCTTCCTTCCTTCCCTCCTTCCTTCCTTCCTTGCTTTCTGCCTTTCTTTCTGTCTTTCCTCTTTTCTTTTCTCTTTCTTTCTTTCTTTCCCTCCCTCCCTCCCTCCTTCCTTCCTCCTTCCTTCCTTCCTTCCTTCTTTCCTTCCTTCCTTCCTTCCTTCCTCTTTCTTTCTCTTTCTT
>NW_012105919.1:4398242-4400374 GCF_000951045.1 Mandrillus leucophaeus
TCACTGCAACCTCCACCTCCCAGGTTCAAGTGAATTTCCTGCCTCAGCCTCCCCAGTAACTGAGACCACAGGCACATGCCACCATCCGGCAAATTCTTTTGTATTTTTAGTAGAGATGTGGTTTCACCATGTTGGTCAGGCTGGTCTTGAACCCCTGACCTCACATGATCTGCCTACCTCGGCTTCCCAAAATGCTGGAATTGCAGACATGAGCCACTGCACCTGGCCTCTTCTTTTTTTAATGGTTAAGTATAGAGTTTGTTTTCACCCGAAGCTTGAGGTTGGGCACTCAGGAGCATCGCTTCATGTTACCCTGAATGGTACATGCTCTCTCATCATATATTTCTCTGAATGTTTATTTTCAGTGTAGCTTTAATTTGCATTTCTCCTATAGTGAATGAAGCAAACATTTTTCATAAATATAATGGTCACTTCTACATCTTTGTTCATGAAATATTTGCTGATGCTTTTTGCCCATGTTTTCTATCTGGTTTTCACATTTTCCCTCTCAAACCTTCTTCCTTCCTTCCTTCCCTTCCTTCCCTCCCTCCCTTCCTTCCTTCCTTCGACAACATCTTGCTCTGTCGCCCAGGCTGGAGTGCAACTCACTGCAGCCTCGACTTCCTAGACTCAAGCAGTCCTCCCCGCTCAGCCTCCCAGTACCTGGGACTGAGGCAGGAATTAATAATAATAATAATAATAAGTACTACATGTATTCACTCCAAGAGAAGTAACAGCTAAGGCCCAGAATGTGGCAAGACAAGGGTTAAAAAAGAAGAACAAGCTGTCCGAAAAGCCAAGACCAGAGGAATGGGTTCCAGACACCGCCCCCGCACCCTGCCGCCTGCTTCTGGAGCAAGGTTGAAGGAAAAAAAAGAGAAAGACAAATTCTTTTATTGTTATTCCTTTCCTTGGTCTCTTAAGCATGACTATGTTTTACAAACGTCTCTATTTAGCCAGTTCTTGTTTTTCTTTTGACGCAGCTACAAGGCCACCAGCTATGCCAGACCACATGTTACCCACTATATGATTAACTACTTTTGTTTTACTTTTGTAAGTCTGCTTATAAAAACCCCACAATATCTTCGCTCTAGGCTCAGCTTTTTGGATGTGAATCCACTGAGCCAGTGTGTACCTTAAAATAAACATCCTCCTGTTCTCTCATATTGGTCTCGGCATGCCTCAGTTTCCCGCAACAGGACTACAGGTGTGCACCACCAAGCTCAGCTAATTTTTATATTTTATACGGATAGAGTCTTGGCAGGTTTCCTAGGCTGGTCTCACACTGCTGGGCTCCAGCATTCCTCTCACCTTGGCCACCCAAAATGCTGTGATTACAGGCATGAGCCACTCACCTGGCCTTCCCTCTCAAATTTTAAGAGTTCCTGATATATTAGGGATATGATATATGTTGCAAATACTTTCTCCCAGTCTGTCAGATATCTTTTGACTTTGCTTATTGACTTTTTTTGACACGAAAAAGTTAAAAAATTATACAGTCAAACGCATTAATCTTTCATTGCATCTAGGTTATTTATTTATTTATTTATTTTGAGACAGGCGGGGTCTCATTCTGGTTGCTCATGTTGGAGTACAGTGGTGCAATCTTGACTCTGCAGCCTCGACCTCCAGGGCTCAGGTGATTTTCCTATCTCAGTCTCCGGAGTAGCTGGGACTATAGGCACACCTCACCGCGCCCGGCTAATTTTTTGTATTTTTAGTAGAGATGGGGTTTCACCATATTGCCCAGGCTGGTCTTGAATTCCTGAACTCAAGTAATCTGCCCACCTTGGCCTCCCAGAGTGTTGGGATTACAGGCATGAGCCACTGCGCCCCACGGCATCTAGGTTTTGAGTAGTAGTTAGACAGCTTTTTCCCACACACATGTAAAAAAGGGCACTTGAAGGACAATAGGCAAAGTTGGAATAAAGACTCTGCATTAGATAACTGTATTAAATAAATGGCAAATACCATTAAATAAATCTGGCCAAATGCGGTGGCTCACGTCTGTAATCCCAGCACTTTGGGAGGCTGAGGCGGGCGGATCACCTGAGGACAGGAGTTCAAGACCAGCCTGGCCAACATGGCGAAAGCCCGTCTCTACTGAAAACACAAAAATTAGCTGGGCATGG
>NW_012105919.1:4401104-4403747 GCF_000951045.1 Mandrillus leucophaeus
CCGCAACGGGCCAGCTGCTTCTGGTGGACGGCCGCCACCCTGACGCCGTGGCCTGGGCCAACCTCACCAACGCCATCCGCGAGACCGGGTAAGGGTTGGCCTGTCCTCACGCGGGGCCATCAGGGGAGGGGGCTGCGTGGCGCCAGACCTCTCCTGTTCCCAGGACCGGCCTCTTGCCAGGTGGGAGGGCCCGTTTCTCTGGGGGTCAGCTACTCCCGAGGCTGCAGCACCTCCCTGTGGACCAGGTCCCCTATTTGGGAGGGGGCCACTGCGGCATCCCTCACCTCATGGGGCCTGTCCCTTGCCTTCAGCCAGTGGTGACAGTACTTCTGTCCTCAAGAGGCCAGTTCCCCACCACCAAGGTCGCAGTGCCTGCATCTGGACCAGGTCTATGGCTGGTGGGTAACTTCTATCCCCACGGGGACCAGCTTCCTTCCCCAGACTTTGCCACCTCACCCCATGGAGGCCAGCCCCTGTCCCCAGGCCTCCGGGATGATGAGAACTCAGCAGGAGGCTAACTCTCACCTGCTTGGCTGTGGCTTGCTTGTGGGTGCCAGCCCCCTGCCTCCCAGTGCCAGGGCAGCAAGACTGAACCTGGGCTCCAGGCCAGTCCAAAAGCAGAGGGTCCCTAAAGTCACATAGACCCATTTAGTACCTTGCTAGGGCTCTGCTCCTCCCTTGTCTTCTGTGTCCTAGTCCAAGGGGAAGTCCTTGGCTGGATGCTGTGTTTGGCAGCCATGCTCACCATCTTTATTGCTGGGATGCAGGCAATTCTGATGTGTGAGTCTCACCTAACTCCTCCGCCTGTCTGGGCTCCCGTTTCCCCATCTGTGGCCCAGATTTTGAGGATGCGCTCTAGTTGGGTGATCACGTGCTGCAAGTTCTGTACAAGGGCTTGTGCCCATTCATTTATTCATTATCCTGATGGTTGGCCTTAGGGACACAACTGAGCAAGGTGGGGGTCCCTACTCAGTGGGAAAGACAGCGACAGAAGGGAAATCAGAGTCAGTGGGAGTGGGAAGGATCAGCTTCAAAGTCTTGTCAGCAGGGCCCAGATGCTAGATCCAGGCTGTGCTGGAGGATCTTAGGGAACCCAGGGTGCATCCGTCATATCCTAGTGCCCAGATGATGCTAGGGAACCCTAGCACTAGGATATGCGCAGGATGTGGTCTGTGCTCAGACCACTGTGCCCTCTGCAGCAGAAAGGGCCTCCTCCCACTGCAGCCCCTATCCATTTTGCTGGCATGCATTGACTTCTGCAGGTGTTGGGGAGACACAGGATGCCGAGGACACCCCCATTCTGGTGGCACTTGGGGGGTACATCAAACAGATGTGAGATTTGGGGGAGATATTAGCTGCAGACACAGGGGCGCTGGGTGGGGGTCAATCTGGGAAGGCTCCCAGAGAGAGGAGGCCACAGAGTGAGCTGGCATCTGTGGAGGGAACTGAAGCTTTATGGCTGGCCTCGGGGGCCACTGGGACTCTGGGATCTGGTGACCCATTATTTGCTGACTCACTCATGTTTTTGGCCCTGCATAGCAGAATCAAGAGGGCATGACAGAACTGTGCAGGAGAGGAGGGGCAGGAGCGAGGCCCAGCATGGGCAGGGGGCTTTGGCCTCTGGAGGCCCCTGCTGGGCTGTGTTGCTCTTGACTATGGTAAACATGGAAGTGGAGAGAAGGCTTCCTTGATTGTGCTGGATGGAAAGTTCTTCCAGGCCCAGCCCCTCTGCTGTGTGACCTTGGGCAAATCCCTTCACCTCTCTGAGCCTGTTCCTTCATCTCAAGGTAGGGCCAAAAGGGTCATGGAAATTCACTGGGGTCACAGAAAGCACTGTTTGTTTATTTTTATTTGTATTTTATTTTTTGAGACATAGTTTCACTGTGTTGCCCAGCTGGAGTGCAGGGACACAGTCTTGGCTCACTGCAACCTCCGCCCCCTGGGTTCAAGCGATTCTTGTGTCTCAGCCTCCCGAGTAGCTGAAATTACAGATGTGTGCCACCACGCCTGGCTAATTTTTGTATTATTAGTAGAGATGGGGTTTCACCATGTTGGCCAGGCTGATCTCGAACTCCTGACCTCAGGTGATCTGCCCATCTCGGCCTTTCTGGCTTGTTTTCGGCACCCTCTCTCGTCCCTTCCTCTTACGCTCACATGCCCCTTTCCCTTTGAGTTTGCCAGCACTTGAGGCTCTGATGTGGGGAAAACCATACAGCGAGCCCCATTTTATAGGCAGGAAACTGAAGTCCTCAGAGACAGCTGCTTGAGGACTCAGGGTCAGATGAAAGAAAGTCATAGGGGGTGTCCTGGCTCCTGATCAGCAGAATCTCTGATCTGTGGGGGACTCTGTGTCTTATTTCGGAGGGTGGGGGCAGGGATTTGATGCCTCTGTTCACTCAGAATTGGGATCCCTCCTCCTTCCTGGTGAAATCCCCAGATTTTGCCACTGGGGATCCTGGGATTATCAGGATAAATTCTCCCTACTCCATAATCCTTTGTCTTTTTATTTTTTTAAAAAGGTTTTTGTTGTTGTTGTTGTTTTTCTTTTTTTTTTTGAGACAGGGTCTCACTCTGTTGTCCAGGCTGGAGTGCGGTGGTGTGATCACGGCTCACTGCAGCCTTGAACTCCCGGGCTTAAGAAAT
>NW_012105919.1:4404967-4406118 GCF_000951045.1 Mandrillus leucophaeus
CCTCTCAGATTTTTTTTTTTTTTTTTTTTTTTTTTTAAATGAGATAGCATCTTGCTCTACTGCTTGGACTGGAGTACAGTGGTACGATCATAGCTCACTGCAGCCTCGACCTCCTGGGCTTACACAATCCTCCCACCTTAGCCCCAGCCTCCTGTGACTATAGGAGAGCACCACCACACCTGGTTAATTTATTTTGTATTTTTTGTAGAGAGGGGGGGGGTCTCACTTTGTTGCCCAGGCTGGTCTCATACTCCTGGCCTCAAGTGATCCTCCCACGTCGGCCTCCCAAAGCACTGGGATTACAGGCATGAGCCACTGCGCCATCCCCTCTCAGATTCTTGATGAGACAAATACTTGGTGAGTGCATAATGTGTGTTCTCTCCTGGCACATGCCACAGCAGTCCTCTGAAGGGGGAGTCACACTGCCCGTTTTACAGATGAGAAAACCGAGGCCCCGAGAGGTAAAGCAGTTTGCCCAAAGGTACACAATCAAGAAGGGATCTATCTACCCAGGGATTCAGACCAAGTTGGAGGGACCCCAAACCCAAACTCTTTGTCTTCCATTGTCCTTGAAATTTAAAATCTTAGTTTTTTTCTGTCCTTATCTGTGATATGTGAATCATTAGCCCGAAGTTCATGGCTGTCATCTGCATTTGATAAGAACTATACCTCCTTGCCCCCAACACTCCCCCGCAAACCTGAGTTGAGTTAGAGGCGCAGAGCATGCACTCAAGAATGTTAGTCTCAGCTCTGCTGCTCACCTGCTGTGTGACCTTGGGCAAATCACTTCATCTCACTGTGTTATATGGGAGCCTCGGTTCCCTACATCTGTAAAATGGGGAGAATAAAACCCATGTCATAGGGTTGTTGAAATAATTTTTTTTTTTTTAGACAGAGTCTTACTCTGTCACCCCGGCTGGAGTATAGTGGCACAATCTTAGCTTACTGTAGCCTCCCGGGTTCAAATGATTCATGCCTCAGCCACCAGAGTAGCTGGGACTACAGGCACGCACCATCATACCCAGCCTGGGAGGCTGGAGGCTGCAGTGAGCCAAGATCATGCCACTGCCCTCCAGCCTGGGTGACAGAGCAAGATGCTGTCTCAAAACAAACAAACAAACAAAAACCCTGGCGCAGTGGCCTTAAGCTAC
>NW_012105919.1:4407883-4416996 GCF_000951045.1 Mandrillus leucophaeus
AAATACAAAAAACTAGCCGGGCGTGGTGGCGGGCGCCTGTGGTCCCAGCTACTCCGGAGGCTGAGGCAGGAGAATGGCATAAACCTGGGAGGCGGAGCTTGCAGTGAGCTGAGATCCGGCCACTGCACTCCAGCCTGGGCAACAGAGCCAGACTCAGTCTCAAAAAAAAAAAAAAAGAAATCCTCCCACCTCGGCCTCCCAAGTAGCTCAGACTATAGATACGCACCCCCATGCCTGGCTAATTAAAAAAATTTTTTTTTGTAGAAACAAGGGTCTTGTCATGTTGCCCAGACTGGTCTTGAACTCCTGGGCTCAAGTGATCCTCTCACCTTAGCATCCCCAAATGCTGGAATTACAGATGTGAGCCACTGTGCTCGGTACCTTCTTTCAGTTGTGCCATATCTGACTTTGGGCCAACACCCCTACACAGCCTGGAAACATTTAGGATTTGGTGCTTGGAGAGCAGAGGTGTCCCTAGGAGCAGAACCTGCCTCAATCTAGCTCTGGCTTTGGTCCTGGGGAAGCTGTATCCTCCAACCTTACTTTGTCTTCCTTCCCTGATCTGATCCCACTGACCAGCACCTTATCGATGAGGTTGCTTAAAGTAAATCACCATTCCATTGAGAGAGGCAGTGAATCAAAATAAGAGGGAATTAACAAATTAGTAAATGGGGAAGCATCCCAAATCCACCAACCAGCAGGCAAAACCAGCCCAGTAAAATGGATAAATAAGGCCCAGCTGTTTCTTTGAACAACCACAAGAGATGAATCTATACCATCGAGAATGAGAAAGGAGGCCGGGCGCTGTGTCTCACGCCTGTAATCCCAATGTTTTGGGAGACCAAGGCAGGAAGATGGAGAGAGACCAGGATTTTGAGACCAGCTTGGGCAACATGGTGAAATCCTGTCTCTGCAAAAAATTTAAAAAGTAACTGGGTGTAGTGGCGCATGCCTGTGGTCCCAGCTACTCGTTTGAGCCTGGGAAGTTGAGACTGCAGCCAGCTGTGATTGTGCTACTGCACTCCAGCCTGGGCAACAGAGTGAGACCCTGTCTCAAAAAAAAAAAAAATAGGCTGAGATAGGAGTGATAGACACAGATACGGGGGGCATCCCACATCATGGAGAGCGTCCAAGGCCATACTACACTGCGGAAGTGGGGTGCTGATATTTGTGAGCTATTTGTGGCACCCTGCTCATATCAGTGGTCCGACTTTTTCAAATGTGGCTTCTTTCAAGAGGCACCTTGATTAGACTCTTGAGTTATTTTCGAGACATTTGCTGCCCCTGGCATGAAATTGCAGTGTGGCCCATAGATTTTCCAGGAAAAAAAAAAAAAAAGATTGAGGAAACAGATCTACTGCTGCCAACTTTTTGTCAAGCAAGTGCATTAAAAACAAAGCAGAGCAATATTTATCAACCCCTGTCAGTGTTTATCTCATAAAAGATTGGCATTTTTAGAGCAAACAAGCAGAAAGGACATACTCTCTGAATAAGGAGTAGTCTTCGTTTGATTTATTTTTTTTGAGATAGTCTGCTCTGTTACCCAGGCTGGAGTGCAGTGGCATGATCTTGGCTCACTGCAACCTCCACCTCCCAGGTTCAAGTGATCTTCCTGCCTCAGCCTCCCTGGTAGCTGGGATTACAGGTGTGTGCCACTATACCTGGCTATTGTTTTTTTCTTTTGGTAATTTTAATAGAGATGGGGTTTCACCATGTTGGCCAGGCTGGTCTTGAACTCCTAACCTCAAGTGATCTGCCCACCTCAGCCTCTCAAAGTGCTGGGATTACAGGTGTGAGCTACTGTGCCTGGCCGAAGAGTAGTCTTTAATAAGTACATCTAGTTATAGATGCGCTCTAAAGTGTTCTCGCCAGGCGCAGTGGCTTGTACCTGTAATGCCAGCACTTTGGGAAGCCGAGGCAGGAGGATTGCTTGAGCCGAGTTTGAGACCAGCCTGGGCAACCTGGTGAGACCCTGTCTCTGCAAAAAATATAAAAAATTAGCTGGGCATGGTGGTGCCTGCCTGTAGTTCCAGCCTCTCAGAAGCTGAGGCGGGAGGACTGCTTGAGTCCAGGTGAGGCTATAGTGAGCTGTGATCACGCCACTGCACTACAGCCTGGGTGGCAGAGTGAGACCCTATCTCAAACAAAACAAAACAAAAGAAAACAAAACAAATTTCTAGCAGTTTAGAAAGAGGGGATATGGGATATGGGAAGTAAAAACCTCTCCCTACCGTTCTTCCTAGATATAAACATTTTTAGCTTTTTCTTTCTTTTTTTTTTTTTTTGAAGTGGAGTCTTGCTCTGTTGCCTAGGCTGGAGTCAGTGGTGCGATCTCGGGTCACTGCAAGCTCCGCCTCCTGGGTTCACGCCATTCTCCTGCCTCAGCCTCCCACGTAGCTGGGACTACAGACGCCGGCCACCGCACCTGGCTAATTTTTTGTATTTTTAGTAGAGACGGGGTTTCACCGTGTTAGCCAGGATGGTCTCTGTCTCTTATACACATCTAGATGTGTATAAGAGACAGGGTTCAAATGATTCATGCCTCAGCCACCAGAGTAGCTGGGACTACAGGCACGCACCATCATACCCAGCCTGGGAGGCTGGAGGCTGCAGTGAGCCAAGATCATGCCACTGCCCTCCAGCCTGGGTGACAGAGCAAGATGCTGTCTCAAAACAAACAAACAAACAAAAACCCTGGCGCAGTGGCCTTAAGCTACTGTAAAGTAGCTTAACAAAGTGCCTATAATCCCAGCACTTTGGGAGGCTGAGGTGGGCGGATCTCTTGAGGCCAGGAGTTTAAGATCAGCCTGGCTAACATGGTGAAACCCTGTCTCTACTAAAAATACACAAATTAGCTGGGTGTGGTGACTCACACCTGTAATCCCAGCTACTCCAGAGACTGAGGCAGGAGAATCACTTGAATCCAGGAAGCAGAAGTTGCAGTGAACTGAGATCATGCCAGTGTCCTCCAGCCTGGGGAACAGCCAGACTCTGTCTCAGGAAAAAAAAAAAAAAAAAAAATGTAGTCTCAGACCCCATCGCAGAACTGATCAGAATCTGCCTTCTAACCAGGCCTTCAGGTGACCTGCATATGCCGCAGAGGTTGAGAAGCGCTCCTTCAGAGGAGTGGGAACCAGCCTGCCTGGAAGTGAATCCTGCCCCTGCCAACTCTGTGACCTTTCAGGTGTATCCACTAGTATTGGGCAGCAGTGCTGTGTGATAAACCAGCCCCAACCCAAGGGCTTAAACCAACAACATTAATCCTCATGGATTTGTGGGGCTGCTGGGGCAGCTGTACTTCATTTTGCAGCTCTACAGACCTGGTGTGCTTGTGTGGCTCTCATATCCCTGGTACCAGTGGGCTGGCTGGGGCTTGTTCTTCCCGTGGTGATGGCAGAGGCACAAAGGGGCAAAGCGAGGCTTCCTGAAGGCTAGATTTCTTATAACCAGCACGCTGTCACTTTCATCCACATCCCATTGGCCAAAGCAGGTCACGTGACACAACCAAGCCCAAATGAAGGAGCAGGGAAGGATACTTGGCCATTGGTGGAGGACTGTCGTCTCCTGGCAAAGGGCATGGACATAGGGTTGGGGGTGGTATGTGACATAAGTCTGTGTGTTAATTTCCTCCTCTTCTGCAAGAGGGACAAGGTGGGCAGAGTTATCAATCCCATCTTATAGGATTATAGGATTATCACAGGGACTCAATGAGTTAATAGACATGAAAGTGACTAGAACATGGCTTGGCAAAGAGCTAACATCTCATCCTCAATGGATGTTAGCTGGTGTTATTGTGGGTGAGGGAATGTAGATGGGTCCTACATTTTTGGGGGAGGCTGTTTGTCAATATCTACAAAAATCAAATATACATGTGCCCTTTGAGCCAGTAGTTCCTCTTGGAGGGATTTAATCCTGCAAGCTCACAAAGATGGACAGACGGACATTCACGTGAATGTCTACTGACCACTGTGTCATTTTCATGGTGTAAGCCTGGAGATGCCGTGTGTCTAGCTAGGGGCCTCTGCCACTCACTGATTGTCCCTTCCTTCCCCTCCAGGTGGGCCTTTCTGGAGCTGGGCACGAGTAGCGGATACAATGACAGCTTGCAGGCCTATGCAGCCGGCGTGGTGGAGGCTGCTGTGTCAGAGGAGGTAAGGGCCAAGGTGGGGACATGGGGCTCCCACCCTCCCCTACCCCCACCAGCGTGTTCCCCGACGTGCTTTTGAGATGTGTGCAGAGTAGGCCCCCCAACTCCTGCCATAACCCTCCATCTATTTGGGGGAAAAAAGTGGACACGTATTCTTTAGAAAATTACATTAGGGGCCGGCCACTGTGCCTGGCTCTCACCCACTTCTGATATTGTCTGACTTCTTATAAAGCTCAATAATAAGTAAAGCAAAATAATACGTTGTTCAGGGACTCATCGCATGCAGTAAAAGTAGCTTAACAAAAGTAAGGGAGTGGAAACAACTGGAATGCCCCGTTGCCGATGAATGGATACATGAAATGTGATCTATCATACAATGCAACATTATTCGACTGTAAAAGGGAATGAAGGACTGACACATACCAGAACATGAAAGAACCTTGAAAACATGCTAAACGAAAAAAGCCAGTCACAAAAGGGCACATACTGTATGATTCTATTTATATAAAATGTTCAGAATAAGCAAATCCACAGAGACAGAAAGCCGACTAGTGGGTGCCAGGGACTTGTGGGGAGTGGGGAATGACTGCTGATGGATATGGGGTTTCTTTCTGGGATGATGAAGAGGTTCTGGAGTTAGAGAGTGGTGATGGTTGCACAACTTTATGAATACATTACAAACCATGAATTGTACTTTTTTTTTTTTTTTTTTGAGACAGTCTTCCTCTGTCACCCAGGCTGGAGTGCAGTGGTGTATCTCAGCTCACTGCAACCTTTGCTTCCCAGGTTCAAATGGTTTTCCTGCCTCAGCCTCCCGAGTAGCTGGGATTACAGATGTGCACCACCATGCCCACCTAATTTTTGCATTTTTAGTAGAGGTAGGCTTTCGCCCTGTTGGCCAGGCTGGTCTCAAACTCCTGACTTCAGGTGATCTGCCCATCTCGGCCTCCCAAAGTGCTGGGATTACAGGCATGAGACACTGTGCCCAGCGAAATTGTGCATTTTTAAATGGTGAATTTTATGGTATGCTGACTATATCTCAATATAAATGAATGAATGAAAGGGCATGATAGCTACCACATTTAGGGTGGTGGGTGCCTCTAAGGGTAGAGGAGGCAGGGGCTTAGGGGATGCTCAATAGTATCAGTAACATTCTAGGTTTTAGTTTGGATGTTCATTTTATTATCATGCTTCATAACTTAGAATATGTTATATATTTTTTCTGTGTATCAGATAGTACCTAGTGTAATTTTCTTTTTCTTTTCTTTTCTTTTTTTTTTTTGAGACATAGTCTCGCTCTGTCACCTAGGCTGGAGTACAGTGGCGCAATCTCAGCTCACTGCAATCTCTGCCTCCCTGGGTTCAAATGATTCTCATGCCTCAGCCTCTGGAGTAGCTGGAATTACATGCATGCACCACCATGCCTGGCTAGTTTTTACATTTCCAGTAGAGATGGGGTTTTACCATGTTGGCCAGGCTGGTCTCAAACTCCTGACCTCAAGTGATTTGCCTGCCTCGGCTTCCCAGAGTGTTGGGATTACAGGTATGAGCCACCTGGCCTAGGCTAGCCAGACATGCTAACAGGCACTGATGATGACTTTACAGAGACAGCCTGTCATGTGTACCTCACAGTAAACACCTGACATTTTCCAGGGAATGCATAAATTACTGACTTTTCCACTGATGGCCTAACCAGCAGCCCAAAGGCAGAGCACCTGCCTGTAATCCCAGGACGTTGGGAGACTGAGGAGGGAGGATTGCTTGAGCCCAGGAGTTGGAGGCTGCAGTGAGCTAGGATTGTACCACTGTACTCCAGCCTTGTGACAGAATGAGACCTTGCCTCAAAAAAACAAAACAAAACCACACAAAAAACCAAACAAGAAGTAGGCGAAGCTGTGGAGGGACAGCTGTCTCCCATGCTGCGGATGGAGGCATGCATTGGGTCACCCAAGTTGGAAAATAATTTGGCATCAACTTATGGAGTTGAACCTGCATGTGCCCTAGGACCCAGCAGCCCTGCTACTTGGGTGTATACCCTAGAGGTGACCCACGGATGTGCATAAGGTGCTCAAAGCAGCCCCAAAGTGGGAGTCCTTAAAACACCACAGGCAGGTGAATGGCTAACCGGGTGGAGGTGCACAGTGCAGCATGACAGAGCAGTGGAAATGAATGAATCTGAGATGCCTGGAGGCGAAGGGGAAAGAGCACATCACAGAGGACAGCGTCCAGTGGGACACTGTGTTATAAAACTCACGCTGCTCCTTCTGCCATCCAGTCACAGTTGTGGGTGGCCCTCTGGGTCCTTAGTGTCTGAGGAAGTGGTCAGATGCTGGGCCAGGGCTGTTTTGGGTGCTCAGTGGTGAATGAGACATGGTTCAGTCTCTCAAGAGGCTCACAGCCTCCTGGGGACACTGAGGCAAGGGCACAAGTGGCTCTCCTGTCAGGAATCCCAGGCCCATGTGCCAGGCACTTTGCCCACAATGTCTCACTGAGCCTCCACCCTAACCCTCTGAGGGAAGCATGTGTACCTCCCTGGATGGATGGGCAGGCTTGGGCCCAGAGAGGTGAAGCTGCTTTCCCAAGGTCAGCCAGCCTGTCTGCAGAGGAGGCACCATTCAACCTCAGCTCTATCTAACCCACGTCTCGCTCCTAACTGGTGTGCCCTGCTGCCTCCCCCTCCAGCCTGTGGGCTTGTTGTGGGTGGTAATATGTCTTGTCCCCAGCTATGTCCCCTGATCCCAGCCCAGAACGTGGTATGGGACAGGCAGTGGGGCAATGCTGTGGAAGTCATGCAGGCCTGCATGGAGGAGGTGGTCTCTTAGTGGGCCTTGAAGGATGAACAGGATTTGGATGTGTTTCAGTGAGATGGTGATGGAGCAGCGGTCATGAAGCCATCAATCCTGAGATAGTGAGTGCTGCCACTCACTCATGGGGATGACCAGGCTATGTGGTCTTTTGTCCCCCAGCAGGCGAGCCTGTACTCATGCAGGTGGCATCTCAGTGGGAAGTGCAGAGGGCTGCATGAGGTCTGGGTGAAACTGGCACGGCATTCTCTTGCCCAGTGGAGTCAGCAGGGGTATTGCTGTTTTGTTCCCTGCTGTGTCCTCAGTGCTTAGAGTGGAACATAATAGGTGCTCAGAAAAAACATTCATGGATTGACTGGCCGGGCGCGGTGGCTCAAGCCTGTAATCCCAGCACTTTGGGAGGCCAAGATGGGCGGATCACAAGGTCAGGAGATCGAGACCATCCTGGCTAACACGGTGAAACCCCGTCTCTACTAAAAAATACAAAAAACTAGCCGGGCGAGGTGGCGGGCGCCTGTAGTTCCAGCTACTCGGGAGGCTGAGGCAGGAGAATGGCGTAAACCCGGGAGGCGGAGCTTGCAGTGAGCCGAGATCGCGCCACTGCACTCCAGCCTGGGTGACAGAGCGAGACTCCGTCTCAAAAAAAAACAAAAAAAACAAAAAAAACACATTCATGGATTGACTAACTGAACACGCATATAGATTGGGGTCCCCAGTAACAGAGGTGGAGCCATCAGTTATAGGCTTTGCAGGCTAAAGGCTCTCAGGGCAACTTCCAGGGGCCTGGGGTCCCTAGCGGAGGCAGAGCTGGGCAGAGAGAGGAGCCTCCAGGGACAGGACAGCGTGAGCAAGGGCTCAGGTGGCCACACCAGCAGCCTCCGCTCTGGGGCAGCCTGGGTGGGGGGCTCTCAGGGAAGACAGCACCTCAGCTGCCCACCCCCGCCTCGCCCACCCCCTACCCCGCAGCTCATCTACATGCACTGGATGAACACAGTGGTGAATTACTGCGGCCCCTTTGAGTACGAAGTCGGCTACTGTGAGAGGCTGAAGAGCTTCCTGGAGGCCAACCTGGAGTGGATGCAGGAAGAGATGGAGTCAAATCCAGACTCAGCTTACTGGCACCAGGTGAGCCCAGCTGCCACGCTTGGTCAGAGGGGGCTTCCAGCTGGCCAGCCATCCTGTCCCCTGCTGTCCTGGCCAGCCTTGTGGCATGTCCAGCTGCCCAACTGCTCCTGTGTCCATCATCATCTCCATCCCTCCTAGCCGACCTGCCACTCATCCATCTGCCCAGTCTCCATCTGTCCACTTGCTAGAACTCCATCCATCCATCCTAGCCTACCTACTGTCAAAGAATGACTAAAAACAAATAGTCAATTGTTAGCACGGTGTTTTACTTGCATACTATGGCGTTTTACTTGTATACTTGCTTGGTAGATTGATTACGTTGGATGCAAGTAAAGACGGTATGAGAAAGAGGGGAAGGGGAAAACCAGAAAATCCCCGAAAGTCTGGACACGGTGAATTTTGTTTTTCTTTCCTTGAGTGAGCTGCTGATCAGCTGGCCGCTAACAGAGAGGCCCAGGCAGGCGCTCTGCCTTTGGGCCACTGGCTAGGCCTTCATTGGAACAGTCAGTTACTTATGGATTCCCTGGAAAATGTCAGGTGTTTACTGTGAGGTACACACGACAGGCTGTCTCTGTAAAGTGGCCATCAATGCCTGTTAGCATGTCTGCCTAGCCTAGGCCAGGTTTGCACCATTTTCCGCTGTAGAACTTCTCACGGTGCGCCCACCCACCTACTCACACTGTAAGACAGGCTTTTCTACCACCAACCCATCTACTTGTCCGTTCTGCACATCCACCACCCGTGCATCCATCCATCCATCCATCCATGCATCCGTTCATTCACCCATCCACCCACTCACCCATCCACCCACTCACCCATCTACCTATCCCATCTGTTCACTCACTCATCCGTCCATTCATTTACCCACCCATTCATCCATCCATCCATCCATCCATCCATCCATCCATCCATGCATCCATTCATCCACCCATCCACCCACTCACCCATCTACCTATCCATCTGTTCACTCACTCATCCGTCCATTCATTTACCCACCCATTCATCCATCCATCCATCCATTCATCCATCCATCCATC
>NW_012105919.1:4417166-4421886 GCF_000951045.1 Mandrillus leucophaeus
CCACCCACCCACCCACTCATCCACCTCCCGCCTGTCAACCCACCCATCTACCCATCCATCCATCCATCCATCCACCCACCCACCCATCCATCTTGCAGATGCTTACTAAGTGCCTAGTGTGCCTGGCCAAGGCCCCATGAGGGCCACACTGATAGTACTTCATGGTTATAGGGTGTTGAGGCAAAAGAATGCAATGGGGAGAAGTCAGATGTATGAGACAGGTACCCGAGGCAGCAATACAGTCAGTACTGAACTCAGAACACGAGCAGTTGGCCGGAGGCCAGGCTAGGCTTGGAGGCGTCCTAGAATAGGTGGCTTTTAAACTAGGCTCTTAAGTGGGGCTGATTTGGGGTTAACACAGGGCAGAGACATAGAGTTAATTCCTTGAAAGCAGGAGAGTGCTCATCATGGAGAGGTGGGTGGTAGTTTGGGGGAGTCAAGGCTGGCTGGAGTCTGGAGGGTACCCCTGGGCCTCCTGCTCTGTCTGAACCCCCAGGCCAGAGCCCCTCCCATTGAAGGAGAAGGTGTGAGCCTGGAGGAGAGGCCTCACCCTCCCTCTGCCCCTGCCCCCTCCCCTAGGTGCGGCTGACCCTCCTGCAGCTGAAAGGCCTGGAGGACAGCTACGAAGGCCGTGTGAGCTTCCCAGCTGGGAAGTTCACCATCAAACCCTTGGGGTTCCTGTAAGTGCCACCCCCAGAGTGGACAGGGTGGGAAGAAGGGCTACACACTCATAGTCGGACAGACCTGGGTTCCAGCGTCAACCCTGCCACTGCCTGGCTCTGTGGCCTTGGAGCAGTCAGCTGACCTCCTAGAGCCTCAGCTTTCTCCTCTGCAAAATGAGTACAAAACAGCAGGCATGGTAACCCTCTGGTGCCCTGGCCCTCCTCAGCCTGCTACAGCTCTCTGGGGACCTGGAAGACCTGGAGCTGGCCCTGAACAAGACCAAGATCAAACCTTCTCTGGGCTCCGGCTCCTGCTCCGCGCTCATCAAGCTGCTCCCTGGCCACAGTGACCTCCTGGTTGCCCACAATACCTGGAACAACTACCAGCACATGCTGCGTGTCATCAAGAAGTACTGGCTCCAGTTCCGGGAAGGCCCCCAGGGTAGGTGGGTGTGGGTGTGTCTGGGGGATGAATGAGTGGGTGGGCACACACGTGGGAAGTGGTCCTAGGAGTTGTGGGCCTTGGAAACCCTCCCAACACACAGAGTCACTGTAGGGATATTTCAAGAGTTCATCTTGTTTTTGTTGTCTTTCTTTTTGAGTCAGGGTCTTGCTCTGTTGCCCAGGCTGGAGTGCAGTGGCAGTCGTGGCTCACTGCAGCCTTGACTTCCCAAGCTCAGGTTATCCTCCTGCCTCAGCCTCCCAAGTATCTGGAACTACAAGTGTGTAGCACCACACTCAGCTAATTTTTTAATTTTTTTATTTTTAAGAGATAGTCTCACTATGTTATCCAGGCTTGTCTCAAACTCCTGGGCTCAAGTGATCCTCCTGACTTGGCCTCCCAAAGTACTGGGATTACTTATGTGAGCCACTGCACCCAACCAGTTCATCTTGTTTTACATGTTTATTGCCTTTTTTATTTTACCTATTGCTGCTTACCAAGTTACCCCAACATTTTAAACAACAAGAGCTTAAATAACCACTGTGTATTTTTTTGCTCCTGCCTCTATGGGTCAGCTGGATGGTTTTGGTTTTCTGGGCTGGGCCGGGCTGATCTTGGCTAGGCTCACTGATGCATCTGCAGTCTGCTGGCAGGTCAGCTTGGGATGGCCTCTTCTCCTGCCTGGGATTGACTGTCAGCCAGGGTGATGGGGACAGCCGGGCTATGTGGTCTTTCATTATCAGCAGGTGAGCACAGGCCTGTTCGTGTGGCATGGGGGCAGGATGTGGTGAAGGCCTCTTGAGGCCTTGGTGAAACTGACACAGCATTCTTTTCTTTTCATTTTGAGACAGAATCTTGCTCTGGTGCCCAGGCTGGAGTGCAGTGGCGTGATCTCAGCTAACTGCAACCTCTGCCTCCAGGGTTCAGGCAATTCTTCTGCCTCAGCCTCTTGAGTAGCTGGGACTACAGGCATGCATCACCATGCCCAGCTAATTTTTGTATTTTTAGTAGAAACAGAGTTTTCCCATATTGGCCAGGCTGGTCTTGAACTCCTGACCTCAAGTGATCTGCCCACTTTGGCCTCCCAAAGTGCTTGGATTACAGGTGTGAGCCACCACACCTGGCTTGACACAGCTTTTTTTTTTTTTTTGAGACAGAGTCTTGCTCTGTCGCCTAGGCTGGAGTGCAGTGGCACAATCTCAGCTCACTGTGACCTCTGCCTCCCAGGTTCAAGTGATTCTCTGCCTCAGCCTCCCAAGTAGCTGGGATTATAGAAACGTGCCACTGTGTCTGGCTAATTTTTGTATTTTTAGTAGAGATGGGGTTTTGCCATGTTGGCCAGGCTGGTCTTGAACTCCTGACCTCAGGTGATACAGCCGCCTCGGCCTCCTAAAGTACTGGAATTAAAGATGTGAGCCACCGTGCCTGGCTGACACAGCATTCTTTACCCAAATCAAGTCAGGTGGCCAGCCCAGACTCCAGAGATTCGAGAAAAGACTCCACCATTTGCTGTGAGGAACTGCAGAGTCACACTGCACATGGCTTGGATGCAGGCATGGGAAGAATTAGAGCTGTTTTTGCAAACAACCAATTGCAAGGAGTGCATGAATACATTCTTCCTGTTAAATGTGAAAACTGGCTGGACACAGTGGCCCATCCCTGTAATCCCAGCGCCTTGGGAGTTTGAAGGAGGAGGATTGCTTAAGCCCAGGAGGTCGAGGCTGCAGTGAACAGTGATCACGCCACGACACCCCAGCCTGGGTGACAGTGCAAGACCTGGTCTCTAATAAAGAAAAAAATAGTTTACAGTCAAGGTCAAAGTCCTCTATAGTGCCATATCCTTCATCCCAGGCCCCAGCATCAACCCCAGGGATACCACTGCCAAATGTTTGCAGTACCTCCTTCTTGGCCAAATGTAAAAACTTGATGGGACCAGGAGGTGGGGAAGTGTCCAGCCTTATTCGTTGCTAATGGGAGTATGCATTGGCACAGCTACTTTTAAGAGGAATCCAGCTGGCATCTAATAAAATTCAAAATCTGTCACTCCAGTGATCCAGCAATTCTCTGACTCCAGTCTGTCCCTAGAGAGACACTTCAGCTTCTGCGTGGGGAGTGTGTATAAGCCAGTCTGCTGTCACAGTGGTTTGGTAACAAATATGTCCATTCGTTGAAATTTAAGTGAACTCTAAATTGACATTTATACAGGAAATCGTGTACACCGTAAGTGTACAACTTGAATTTCTTGCATATGGAACACCTGTATATAGCATCCATCTGGAGAAACAGAACATTCCCTGCCCCTAGAAGCTTCTCTCGTATCCGTTTCCAGACACACCCCACCCCAGCATCATCTCTATCCTGATTTCTGGTTTTTTTTTTTGAAACAGAGTCTTGCTCTGTCACCCAGACTAGAGGGCAGTAGTGCAATCTCGGCTCACTGCAACCTCCACCTCCTGGGTTCAAGCAATTCTTCTGCCTCAGCTTCCTGAGTAGCTGGGATTACAGGTACACACCACCACACCCAGCTAAGTTTTGTATTTTTAGTAGAAATGGGGTTTCACCATGTTGGCCAGGCTGGGCTTGAACAGCCGACGTCAAGGGATGCAACTGCCTATCCTGATTTCTCACAGTGTAGGTTAGGTTTGCCTGGTTTTGAATGTCATGTGAATGGAATTGTGTAGTATGTGCTCATTTGTTCTGCATGTCTGTGAGATTCATCTGTATTACTGTGTAGCTGTAGATCTATCATTCTCATTGCTGTTTATCCATTAAAATTTTAATAGCTTTTAAAAACTGCGTAAGTCATACAGGTATGTTATAGAACACTGGAGAATCCACCAAAACACTCTCACAATGAAAATCACTCGAACACTCCACAACCCGAAAGAGAAAATTTCTGTGAACATTTGGTTATGTTTTCTCCTAGACTTTAAAAAATGTACCTTGCCTGGCACAATGGCTCATGCCTGTAAACCCAGCACTTTGGGAGGCTGAGGCAGGTAGATCACTTGAGGCCAGGAGTTCAAGACCAGCCTGGCCAACATGGCAAAACCCCGTCTCTACTAAAAATACAAAAATTAGCTCGGTGTGGTGGTGCACACCTGTAATCCCAGCTACTCGGGAGGCTGAGGCACCAGAATTGCTTGAACTGTGAAGGCAGAGGTTGCAGTGAGCCAAGATGGTGCCACTGTACTCCAACCTGGGCAACAGAGTGGGCCTCCGTCTCAAAAAAACAAAAAATTTTGCAAGGGTGGGCTTCATGCATGGAATGAATGAAGCTATACCCATCATTGTAGTATTATACAGAGTAGTTTCACTGCTCTAAAATGTTTGCTGAGTTTTTTAAAAAGCATAGTTAAGATTATACCATGTGAATTATTTGCAACTTCCTTCTTTTGACCACTAGGCTGCCTTGGAGAGTTGCTGGTACTGCCTTTTGGTCCATCACGTGTTTTGTTTTTCAAATTATTTATTGATTTTGAGATAGGGTCTTGCTGTGCTACCCAGGATAGTCACAAACTTCTAGCCTCAGGTGATACTCCTGCCTCAGTCTCCCAAAATGCTGGGATTTCAGATGTGAGCCACTGCGCTGGGTCCCACTGTGCTTTTTTCCTTT
>NW_012105919.1:4421966-4439064 GCF_000951045.1 Mandrillus leucophaeus
TGGAGTGCAGTGGCGCGATCTCGGCTCACTGCAAGCTCCGCCTCCCGGGTTCACGCCATTCTCCTGCCTCAGCCTCCCGAGTAGCTGGGACTACAGGCACGCACCCCCCTGCCTGGCTATGATATGGAGTTTCACCATATTGGTGAGGCTGGTCTCAGACTCCTGGCCTCCTGACCTTGGCCTTCCAGAGTGCTGGGATTACAGGCATGAGCCACCGTGCCTGGCCTAGTGATCCCTTTCTTTTAAAGTGCAAAGACTTAATATAGAATATATAATTCAGGTTGGACGCGGTGGCTCATACCTATAATTGCAGCACTTTGGGAGGCCGAGGCTGGTGGGTCACTTGAGGTCAGAGTTCGAGACCAGCCTGGCCAGCATTGTAAAACCCTGTCTTTACTAAAAATACAAAAATTAGCTGGATGTGATGGTGGATGCCTGTAATTGCAGCTACTCAGGAGGCTGAGGCAAGAGAATCACTTGAACCCAGGAGGCAGAGGTTGCAGTGAGCCAAGATCCCCCCACTGCACCCTAGCCTGGGCAACAGAGCAAGACTCTGTCTCAAAAAACAAAAACAAAAACAAAACAAAAAAAACACGAAAAACAAAAAACAAACCAAAAAAATTACACAAAGGATAATTCAGAGAGCTACACACAGAAGTCTGGAGCACTGGAGGGAAGAGGCCTGGGTAAATCCCTGTTCAGCCATTTAACTGTTTGGCCTCTGCTAAGTTAATTAGCCTTTCTGAGTCTCAGATTTCCTTATCTGCAAAGTGGAGATGATAATTCCCTACCCCCATATGCAGGGCGGTTGTAAGGAGTCAATTTATAAGATCACAGGGGTAATAAGCTTCCAGCATAAGCGTGAGGTCACAGTAGGCCTGCCGGAGACAGTGCGTAAAACCAGACTAGTACTTGTCAAGGGATAGGCTTCAGGTAGAAGGAATTCTAGGGCAGGAGTGAGGGTACCTGCAGGGGGTGGGCCTGTAATCCCAGCTACTCGGGAGGTTGAGGCAGGAAAAGCACTTACAACTGGAAGGTGGAGGTTGCAGTGAGCTGAGATCGCCCCACTGCACTCCAGCCTGGGCAATGAGAGCGAAACTCTGTCTCAAAAAAAAAAAAAAAGGGTCCAGTGAACAAAATACCTGTTTGTGTATCTGACTGTATATATTTAACACACAGGCACATATGCACACACACGTGCACATGCGCACACACATGCACACACACACACACAGAGTTGTCCCTCAGTTTTGGGGAGGGAGTTGGCTCCAGGAGCCCTGTGGAAGCTCAGGTCTCTTCTGTAACACGGTCGACTGTTTACATATAACCTATGCATATCCTCCATATCCTATAATCTCTACTTATAATACCTAATACAATGTAAATGCTATGTTAATAGTTGTTATACTATATTTTAAAAATTTATATTCTCTTTTAGTGTTTTCCTTTTTAATCATGTTTTTTTCCTAGTATTTTTGGTCCTCAGTCAATTGAATCCAAGGCTGTGGAACCCAAGGACGTGGAGGGCCAGCTATAGAAGTTTGCTGCTGGCTTTTATTTTTACTTGCACACATATGCACTTTTCTATGCCCAATGACCTCAGTTGCTAAATGTCAAAAAGGACACAGTGGGGGCTTCCTCAGAGGCCTGCCTGTGCCCCACCTTGAGACCTGAGTCTTGTTAGGTAGGGTGCAGGGGCCTCCACCTGGGCCTGTCTGACCAGCATCCCTGGCTCGCTCTCCCCGCACAGGGGACTCCCTGCTGGTTCCCGGCAACAAGCTGGTCTTCTCCTCCTACCCCGGCACCATCTTCTCCTGCGACGACTTCTACATCCTGGGCAGCGGGCTGGTGAGTCCCCTTCTCTCGTCTCCTCCGTTCCTGGGGTGTTTGTGACACAGCGGCTCTGAGCCGGCAGGATTGATTCCTGCAGCAAGTGGGGACCAGGCTGCAGCCCAGTGCTGGGTGCCATGTAGGAGCCAGGGGTGCAGCGGAGGACCAGGTGGACGCTGCCCCACCTGCCATTCAGAGCCCAGACTCGCCCTTCCCCTGCTCTGGGGACTTGGACTACCACAAGGGCGTGTTTAAGTGTAGACTCCCAGGCCCCGCACAGGGCCCCCGAAACCTGCAGATGGCCTGGGACTCTGCATGTAACCCTGGTTGTCAGGAAAGGCTAGACTTGGGGATGTTTGGGACTATCCCTGACCTCAGTGACCTCCCTTGTTTTTGTGTATTCAGGATGGCTGTGCCCCCGCATCCCCAACGCTTCTCTCTCCTCCTGCCTCGCTCTTGCTTTCCTCAGAGCCCCTCTGACCTGACCAGGTTTGCTGAATAGAGGCTGTTTACAGTGTGTTGTTTTCATCTTTTTTCCTGGCTGGGGTCCAGACTTGTTTAGAAATCTGTCCCTGGCACTCCTCGCTGAGAAAGTGAACCCTTTGATCTCCAGGGCAACGCTACAGAGGAGAAAAAACATCACTCTGAAGAACACCCTTAGCACAGAGAACGCCAGCTCCCTGCGGGGACGGGAGGGGCAGGCACTCTTCTTCTTGTCTGATCCCTTGCTTTTCTCTGAGTGTGGAACGAGGCAAGAGAGGGCCAGGCAGTGGGTGAGGTAACCCCCATGCTGTGGCCCAGGTGGGGAAGGGGACTGAGGCAACTGGGGAGGGACACATGAAATGGTTGCACCTGATTACCAGGAAGAGGTCCAGGCAGGAAACTTCCCTTCCATCAGGGTCCCTAACTGTTTTTGTGCCATAAACCCCTTGGGCAGTCCAGGAAGCTGGTGACTCTCTTCTCAGAATAGTGTTTTAATTTTTATTATTTATTAATTTTTTTTAATAGAGATAGGGTCTCGCTCTGTCTCTCAGGCTGGAATGCAGTGGTGTGATCGCAGCTCACTGCAACCTCCCACCTCCTGGGTTCAGGCGATCCTCCCACCTCAGCCTCCTGAGTAGCTGGGACTACCGGCACATGCCACCATGCTCAGCTAATTTTTAAATTTCTTGTAGAGATGAGGTCTCACTGTATTTCCCAGGCCAGTCTTGAACTCCTGGGTTCAAGGGATCCTTCTGCCTCAGCTTCCCAAAGTGCTGAGATGATAGGTGTGAGCCACTGTGCCTGGCAGAGTAGTGTTTTTAGATACATAAACCAAAATGTATAGGATTATGGAGGACACCAAGTATAGTGAAATATAGTTATCAAAACATAAGTAAACTTTTAGTATATATGTGCTGCTTTATTAACACACTGAATAATAAGATCCATAGCAGGTGTGGTAAATACCGTAAGTTAGAAGAAGCAAGGTGCATGAATGATACTTTAAGGTATGTACAGCCTTGTAATCTGATGGAAAAACATCTGTGATTTCTGATAGTGACAGTCCCAGTGACTGCTAATACCATTGTGGTGTGTCACGTTAACAGTGGAAAGAAATACCAAATTTCAGGATTTTTTTTTTTTTTTTCATAGATAGGATCTCACACTGTCATGCAGGCCTGAGTGCAGTGGCATGATCACAGCTCGCTGCAGCCTCTATCTCCCCAGCCTCAAGCGATCCTCCCATCTCAGCCTCCCAAGTAGCTGGGACTATAGGTGCCTGCCACCATGGCTGGCTAATTTTTTTATTTTTTGTAGAGACTGGTTTTGCCATGTTGCCCAGGCTGGTCTCGACCTCCTGGACTCAAGCATTCTGCCCCTCTTGGCCTCCCAAAGTGCTGGGATTACAGGCCCGAGCCACTGTGCCCAGCCCTTTTTTTTCCTCTTTAAAGAGAAAAAAAAATCACATTTATGGATATGGCTATCTTTTAGCTGTTTTCAGCTTTTTGTTGTTGGTGGTGGTGATGGTGGGTTTTTTTGCTGTTGTTTTTTGTGGGGTTTTTTGGTTGCTTTTTGTTTTTTGTTTTAGATAGGCTCTCTGTTGCCCAGGCTGGAGTGCAGTGGCGCAATCTCAGCCCACTACAACCTCCGTCTCCCAGGTTCAAGCAATTTTCATGCCTCAACTTCCCTAGTAACTAGGATGGCACTCCATGCCATCGCCATGGCACTCCAGCCTAGGCAAGAGTGAGACTCCGTCTCAAAAAAAAAAAAAAAAAAATGAGCCATGACTGATGAAGTACTGCCACTTGGTGGCAGCATGCCTAGGCTGTGTAACGGTCCCCTTGACCTTCCCACAGGTAACACTGGAGACCACCATTGGCAACAAGAACCCAGCCCTGTGGAAGTATGTGCGGCCCAGGGGCTGTGTGCTGGAGTGGGTACGCAACATTGTGGCCAACCGCCTGGCTTTGGATGGGGCCACCTGGGCAGACATCTTCAAGAGGTTCAACAGCGGCACGTGAGTGGGCTTCTGGCCCTGTGGCTTCCCCTGCACCAAGAAATAGACCAACCTCCCCTTTAACACTCAGACCCCCAGGGACCAGATGTGTCACCCAGGCCACGCACCCCATGCCCTCCTTTGTTTCATACATGGGGAGACTGAGGCTAGGGAAGGAAAGGATTTGCCCCTCCCCTGCAGGCTCCTCAGCCTAGGAAGGAGTGCCTTGGTGGCAGTACAGGAAGAGCACTTGGAACCTGAAGACTCTCAAGGGGACAGTGGGGAGGGCTGTTTGAGGAGGTGGACGTGGGTGGATGGCAGGGCCTGTGAGCCAGAGACACTGAAACTGGGCAGTGCAGATCTTACAGCATCCGGCAGAGCAGCTGACCTAGGGAGCCATAGAATATTCTGGAACAGTCAAGCAGCATGACGAGAGAGGAGTTTGTGGATACCTGGTCATGCTGCAGTGTCAGGGTGTCAGTTGAATGGCCAGACACCCCCAGGCCCACTTCCTGTGATTCCTAGCTGAGTGGGACACTGTGGGGCGGGGAGAGCTGGGGAGGTGGCCCCAGGCTCTGTTCAGTCCTCCTTCCCCCTGCCCGGCAGGTATAACAACCAGTGGATGATTGTGGACTACAAGGCGTTCATCCCGGGTGGGCCCAGCCCCGGGAGTCGGGTGCTCACCATCCTGGAGCAGATCCCGTGCGTATCCTGGGAGGGAGGGGGTGGAGGCTTGGGGCAGAGGGGACTGCCAGGGTGAAGGCCCAGAGCCATGCTGGCACTGTGCAGTGAGGGAATGATCTCAGGAGGTTGTGGCTGGAAGAGAAGGTGTCCCTGGTGGGGGCTGAAGTTCAGGACTTAATCCTTCCCCCAGCCAATGGGGAGCCATCGGGGCTCCCTGAGCAGGGCAGTGCCCACAGGAGCCCCTTTTCTGATCACCTCCACCCCATCTCTCTTCTCGGTCTCAGCGGCATGGTGGTGGTGGCCGACAAGACCTCGGAACTCTACCAGAAGACCTACTGGGCCAGCTACAACATACCGTGCGTGCCTTCTCACCCCGCTCCCCGTCACCCTCGAGGGCATCCACCTTACTACTTGCCCAGCTCCTTCCTAGGCAATATTTTTAAACCCACAGAACGAAGAATCCCAGCCTACCCCCTCTTCTGACCAGGAGAGCCCAGACAGTTTGGCAGTGTAGTTGCGTAGCTTAGGTCAGCATCCATGTGACCTCTGGTTCTAACGCCCAGAGCAGGGTGGTGTGGGATGGCCAGGCTCAGGGACTGACCCCTGCCAGGGTCTGTGACTGGATCTGCCTTACTGGGCTGTACAGCTGTCACCTCCTGAGGCTTACTTACTTTACCTGCATTTTCTCATTTGACTCTTAAAACTGCCACATGTGGTCACTAGAGTTCCTGTTCCCATCTCACAGATGATGAAACTGAGGCCCTGAGAAAGTACTTCACTTTCCCAAGTTTCCCCTGTTGGTGAATGGTGAAGGCAGGATTTGTTTTTTGTTTTGAGACAGAGTCTCACCCTGTCACCCAGGCTGGAGTGCAATGGCACAATCTCAGCTCACTGCAACCTCCGCCTCCTGGGCTCAAGCGATTCTCCTGCCTCAGCCTCCTGAGTAGCTGGGCTTATAGTCGCCAGCCACCATGCTTGGCTAATTTTTCTATTTTCAGTAGAGACAGGGTTTCACCATGTTGGCCAAGCTGGTCTCAAACTCCTGACTCAAGTTATCCACCTGCCTTGGCCTCCCCAAGTGCTGGGATTACAGGTGTAAGCCACTGTACCCAGACTGAAGGCACGATTTGAAGCCATGTCTTTTGGGCCCCAGAACCCAAGCTCAGCCACTCCACCAAGCCACCCCCCAGCACAAATGGAAAGACATTATTGTTATCCCAAATGGCGTAGTTTTTTTTGTTTTGTTTTTTGTTTTTTGAGACAGAGTCTCGCTCTGTTGCCCAGGCTGGAGTGCAATGGCGCAATCTCGGCTCACTGCAACCTCTGCCTCCCGGGTTCAAGTGAGTCACCTACTTCAGCCTCCCGAGTAACTGGGATTACAGGCACATACCACCGTGCCTGGTTGATTTTTGTATTTTTAGTGGAGATGGGGTTTCACCATGTTGACCAGGCTAGTCTCGAACTCCTGACCTCAGGTTATCTGCCCCCCTTGGACTCCCAAAGTGTTGGGGTTACAGGCGTGAGCCACTACGCCCTGTCTGAATGTCATAGTTGTAAGTGATAATGTCCTGGTGTGACTGCCCCTCCCCTCCCTGGCCACAACCTTGGCTGAGTGAGGCCAGTGGGGGTCATGGGTGACCGTCCTTGTCCCTGGCAGGTCCTTCGAGACTGTGTTCAATGCCAGTGGGCTGCAGGCCCTCGTGGCCCAGTATGGGGACTGGTTTTCTTATGACGGGAGCCCCCGGGCCCAGATCTTCCGGCGGAACCAGTCCCTGGTACAAGACATGGACTCCATGGTCAGGCTGATGAGGTAGGTGCTGGTTGGGTGGTGGGTTGGGGAGAGGGAGGCCGCAGGAACACAGAACTTCCTATGTGCTCTTTGTACCAACTCATTCAAACTTTGCCGCCAGCCCCAGAGGGCCAGCAGGGGGTGGTCAGACGTTGGACACCAGTGCAGCAGCTCGGTGGCCGCGCTCCACTTGGGTCCTGTCACAGTCCCCATAGCTAAGGGAGGATGCTAGACATCTCCTGAGTGACCTGTACTGCTGGGCACTATGCTTGGTACCAGAAACAACAGGTAGAAAACCTGTGCCCCACTGTCCTGTCTCTTGGGTGGTGCAGAAATCCATCAAGTTCTTGCACGGGTGTCAATGTGTAAAGATGGCTGTGTTCCAAGAGAGGCTATCCGGGACAAGCGGCTGCCTCACCTGGCTGGGGCGGTGGCATGGAGCTCTTCCCTGAGGATGGGTGCCTGAGCAGAGAGCTGAATAATGGAGGCAGAGTGACTTAGGTGAAGGGTCCGGGCCCCTGGCAGAGGAACTGTCGGGGGCAACGTGCAGTGGGAGGGGCTCATCAGGCTGAAGGCTGGCGGCTGTTAACCGGGCTGCCCGTGAGGATTTGGGCCCCTGTCTTAACCTCTTCTTCCTGGGATGACTGATGTTCCCTCCTTTTCCCCATCCAGGTACAATGACTTCCTCCATGACCCCCTGTCACTGTGCAAAGCCTGCGACCCACAGCCCAATGGGGAGAATGCTATCTCTGCCCGCTCTGACCTCAACCCGGCCAATGGCTCCTACCCTTTCCAGGCCCTGCGTCAGCGCTCCCACGGGGGCATCGATGTGAAGGTGCTGCCTCCTCCCTAGGGCCTGGAGGCTGGGGGCCTGAGGGCTGTGGGTGGGGGGAGTCACCATCACCAGTTTGAGGGAGGAGACAGGTTGGGGCAAAGCTGATGGCGGGACAGGAATGACAGTCAGAATTGGGCTGTGGTTGGGGTCACAGTAAAGGTGACAGTATGGGCTGGGCATGGTGGCTCACGCCTGTAATCCCAGCACTTTGGGAGGCCCAGGTGGGCAGATCACTTGAGGTCAGGAGTTTGAGACCAGCCTGGCCCATATGGTAAAAACCCGTCTCTACTAATAATACAAAAATTAGCTGGGCATGGTGGCCAGCGTCTATAATGCCAGCTACTCAGGAGACTGAGGCATGAGAATTGCTTGAACCCGGGAGGCAGAGGTTGCAGTGAGCCGAGATCATGTCACTGCACTCCAGGCTGGGTGACAGAGCAGAGACTCAAAAAAAAAAGTGACAGTGCAGAATTGGGCTGTGGGGTCAAGGTCAGGGTAGGAGGCCGGGCGCCTGGATTGGGGCAGGCCAGGGCCCCTGCTCAGCTGCGGCTCTGCCCTGTCCCCAGGTGACCAGCATGTCGCTGGCCAGGATCCTGGGCCTGCTGGCGGCCAGCGGTCCCACGTGGGACCAGGTGCCCCCGTTCCAGTGGAGTACTTCGCCCTTCAGCGGCCTGCTGCACATGGGCCAGCCAGACCTGTGGAAGTTCGCGCCTGTCAAGGTTTCGTGGGACTGAGGCTGTGTCCCTGCTCTGCTGCTTTCGCCCCTGCTGACCCTTGGCAGGGCCACCCCGTCCCAAGGCCACCGGACCTCCAACCCCAGCCCCTTCTGGGGGCTTTGTTCTCTGATCTGGGGTCTGAATTATCTCCTCCTAGGGTGGGGCACGAACCTGATGGGGCTCAGAACTGACTCCCTCTCTCCCCCGAGGTGGGTGGGCACCGTGGCGTCTCCTCTGCCCCCGCCCTGCGTCTCCCACTCTCTGTTTCTCTCTGTTTCCTGCTGCTGCTCTCTCGATCTCATTCCCACCCCTGGGGCCCCTTCCTCGTGCTTCTCCTTCCTGAGGGCTTGGGAAGGTCCTGGGGTCAGACTCTGGGGCTCCCATGGGGTGGGAGGAGCCTGTTACAGCACCCTTCTCCCAGCTGCATTCCCACGGGTGGCCCTGGAGCTGGTGAGTTTTGTCTGGGCATTGTCTCCGGCTGGCGTTGCTCCTCCCAGCTCTGGCCCCTCTGCTCCCTCAGGAAGCAGTCCCTTCGTCTCCCTTTCTGGACAGCTTCCTTGAGGACAGAAACTTGAAAACAAACACAAACCAAAGTTTCTGGCCATCTGTGGCTGGAGGGTTCTGAATGTCCTCTCTCCATGTCAGGCAGAGGGTCAGCCCCCATGCTTCTGCCTCAGGCCCCCACCCCACCCCAGGCCTGTCCCTCACCTCAGGGCCATGCCCACAGCGCTCTGATGGAGGAACCAGACTGCAGGCTGTGCCACCATTAAACAAGAGTGGCTCTGGCCCCGTGCTGTGCTTCTTGGGGTGGCAGGGAAGCCGGGGTCAGCGCCTTTTTTCCTCTCAGGTTTGCGTTCTGTGCCATCATCCCCCATGCAGCCTCCTGTACAGCCCTCTGTCTGTCCTTCTGTCCATTCACTCATCTGCCAACATACCCGTCATCCATCTGCACAGCCTCCCACCCACCCATCCATCTTCCATCCATCCACCCACCTACCTATCCATTTATCATCCATCCACCCCGCCATCCACCCACCCATCCAGCCATCCAATCATCCAGCCAACCATTCAGCCATCTCCATCTGTCCATTTTCTTTCTTTTCTTCCTTTCCTTCCCTTTTCTTTTTCCTTTTTCCTCTTTCCTTTCCTTTCCTTTCCTTTCCCTTCCTTTTCTTTTCTTTTCTTTTTTCCTTTCTTTCTTAGGGAGTTTCACTCTGTTGCCCAGGCTGGAGTGCAATGGTGCAATCTCTGCTCACTGCAACTTCTGCTTCCCGGGTTCAAGTGATTCTCCTGCCTTAGCTTCCCGAGTAGCTGGGGTTACAGGCATGAGCCACCATGCCTGGCTAATTTTGTATTTTTAGTAGAGACGGGGTTTCACCATGTTGGTCAGGCTGGTCTTGAATTCCTGACCTCAGGTGATCCGCCCATCTTGGCCTCCCAAAGTGCTGGGATTACAGGTGTGAGCCCCCGTGCCTGGCCTCATCTGTCCATTTTCCATCCACTTACCCACCCACCCATTTATTCATCCAGCCATTTACTCATCCATCCACCAATAAGATCAGACAGGGAGGGAGGTTTTTATGTATTGATCTGTACACCACAGCATGGCTTACGAAGTTCTTACCTATCCATTATCCATCCACCCACCCATTTATCTACCCACCCATTCATCCACCCACCCATCTAACTACCTATCCATCCATCCATCTATCCATCCACCCACCCACCAACCCATCCATCCATCCACCCACCCAGTCATCTACCCACTCACCTATCCACCCATCCACCTACCTATTTGTCACCCATCCACCCATCCATCCATCCAATCACCCATCCAACCATCCATCCAACCATTTTCATCTGTTCATTTTCCATCCATCTACCCGTTCACCCATTCACTCCTCCTTCCACCTACCTATCCATTTATCACCCATCTACCTATCCATCCACCCACTCACCCATCTATCCATCCTTCTAACCATTTATCCACCTATCCAACCATTTCCATCTGTTCATTTTCCATCCATCTACCCACACATTCACTCATCCATCTACCTACGTATCCATTTATCATCCATCTACACACTCACCCATCCATCCATCCTTCCGACCATTTATCCATCCAGCCAGCCATTTCCATCTGTTCATTTTCCATCCATCTACCCATCCACCCATTCACTCATCTATCCACCTATCCATTTATCACCTATATACCCATCCATCCACTCACTCATCCATCCATCCATCCATCCATTCATCTACCCACCCACTCATCCATCCACCTACCTATTCATTTATCACCCATTCATCCACACACACATCTGTGCAGATTCATTCATAACCATCCATTCATTCATATCCATCCATCCATTCATTCATCCAGATGTTTATGGAGCACCTATGTTCTGGGTCCTATTTGGGAGCCTTGTTAACCACCAAGACCTTCCTAAGCCATATTGTGGTGTACAGACTGATACAAAAAAAGGCTCTCTCCCTGTCTGATCTCATGCAGCCTGCCTTGGAGACAAGACTCTCCCAGTGTTGTGTGCTTGGAGAGAGGAAAGCACACAGCCCTGGAGTCAGAGACCTGGGTTTGAATTCTGTCTCCACCTCTTACTAGCTAGCTATGGACTCAACCTCTCTGAGCCTCGATTACCTCATCTGTGAAATGGGGTAATGGTGTGAGCAGCGTTTCCCTGGGGGATGTGATGCAGCCCATACGGGGCCTCATGCAGTCAGCATCTCTTCATTAGCAAACACTTATTGAACCCCTAGTACATGTCAGGCACTGTTATGAGGTCCAGGGGATACTTTATAACAAAAGGGACCAAAGCGTCCCTGCTCTTGTGAAGTTTACATTGGGGAGATAGTAAAAAAAAAAAAAAAAAAGAAATATGCAGTGTGTCAGTGCTGGTAAACGCGTGGAGAAAATAAAGCAAGGTTGGGGTATGGGGTTGGGAATTGACTTGTGGTTTTATCTTATTTTATTTTCCTTTTTATTATTTTTTTGAGACGGAGTCTCGCTCTGTCGCCAGACTGGAGTGTAGTGGCGTAATCCTGGCTCACTGCAACCTCTGCCTCCCGGGTTCAAGTTATTTTTCCTTTTTGTAGAGACAGAGTCTCACTGTGCCAACTAGGCTGGTCTTGAACTCCTGGGCTCAAGCGATCCTCCCACCTCGGCCTCCCAAAGTGCTGGGATTACAGGCATGAGCCACCATGCCTGGCCAACTTGTGGTTTTAAAAACTAACTTTCTGCTGGTACATTTCCCAATTCTTCAGAGTGTTTTCATACCCGAGTCTCTCTTCCTTCTCAGGATAGCCCTGTTGGGAGAGGCTGGGGTTATCATTTATGTTTTACAGATGAGGAAGCAGGTTTGGGGCAGGGAGGTAATGTGCCCAAAGTCTGAAGACCTGGGCCCATCAGAGCCAGGATTGGAGCCCAGCCCGCCTTCCTCATGTCCTTGTGATGGTGCAGGCCCTGGTGAAACAGGCCACACCTACTGTGCTCCAGCCACTGAATCTTCACAGCCACTCCTGAGGCTGGGGCTTCCGGGAGACCCATTTCACAGATGAGCGAGTGGAGACCCAGGTGGTGGTTCTCACCCAGGATCACTTTCTTATTCCCTAGAATGATTCCGGCTGCTTTCTGTTTCCAGGAGGTGGGGGTAGTCATGAAGCCAGGCTGACTGCACAGAGCATAGGGGGGTGGTCATGCAGATGGTCCCCAACTGGGACATCAGCTAGCTCAGCAAAGGCGGGACCCACCTTTCCAGAGGCAGCTGCGAAGGTAGTGCCACTTGACTCTGAGCACTGTGAGTTTCCCACAATCCTCAGCTTCAAGATGGCCGCTGCGGGCACCTCTATTGCTGTTGCCTCCCTGAAGGGTAAGGCTCTGGCCAGCTGGTCAGCCCCTGCCCACAGTGCCCCGGTGCCGCCTCTAGCAGGCTGGGGCTTTGTGCCAGGCTCAGGCTGGACAGTGGAAGCTGGAGGCGGTCCTATTCCAGGCAGGCTTTGGATCACTCAGATCTGTGTGATTTTTTTTTTTTTTTTTTTAAGACAGAGTCTCACTTTTTTTGCCCAGGCTGGAGTGCAGTGGCACAATCTCACTCACTGCAACCTCTGCCTTGTGGGTTCAAGCGATTCTCCTGTCTCAGCCTCTGGAGTAGCTGGGATTACAGGTGGACACCACCACGCCTGGCTAATTTTTGTATTTTTAGTAGAGACGGGGTTTCACCATGTTGGCCAGGTTGATCTCGAGCTTCTGGCTTCAAGTGATCCGCCTGCTTTGGCCTCCCAAAGTGCTGCGATTACAGGCATGAGCCACTGTGCCCGGCTCTGAGTGACTCTTAAACTTCAGTTTGAACTTGGGGTCATCCAAAAAGTGCCTTGAGGGTGGGGTTCCCTCCATGCTCTGGAGCCAGCTCCAGTAATTTCTCTTTGAACTATGATACGGGCTTCAGCACATTCTTTCGTTGGAAGAGATGGTTCCATATTTGAGGAGGGTTTGCATGACATTGACTTCAAGTCCAACCACCCCTTCCCTCTCTCAGAGATGGTTGTCCAGTGTCAGCTCACACACCCCCAGGGGAGGGGGCCTCACTTCTTTACTTCCATTGGGTCTGTGATGAAATAATTCTGTGATGAAATAATTCTGACTTACCAGGAAGGACTTCCTATCAGAATGAAGTTGGCCTCCTCAGCTGCTTCTGCCTTCAGCGGAGGCAGCCTTTGTCCTACCCCAAGTCCCTCTTGTTTAGACACCTGCTTCCTGTGGTACAGGGATGCCCCTCTCCTGGCACACAAGACCAGCTGGAGTCAGGCTCCTGGCCTCACTCTGGGGCCCCAGTTGAGAACTGGGGCTGAGAGCAGACTGAGGGTCTGCTTATTAGACGACCCCAAGGTCTTCCTTCTAAGGAAGGAAAGCAGGAAGGAAGACAGCTGATGACGGGAAAACACACAGGATCTTTGTTTCATAAATATATTTTATTTTTTCAATGAAAAAGTTTGCATATTAGAAAAATTTGTAAGGGTCAGGGGTGGGCTTCCTGGGAGGATGGCTGAGATGGTTCCTCAACCCTGGATGGTGGCCCTGTTTACCTTCCCTGGGAACAAGTTCTCGGGCAGAGTCACAGCTTTGGGGAATTCCTCACTGCTCTGATTCAGGTCTCTCCCATCCACCCTCCTCTGGGGACCTGGTGTGTTACTTGTGGGCACTTGTCACGCCAGCAAGTTGGCTAAGGATGGGCACAGAGCAGTCACACAGATACCAAAAAGGTCCAGTTCATAGCCTCATTGACTGCCGACCTTTGGCATCTGTATAGTGGGCTCCTGATAACAAGAAGTTAACCTGCACCTGGGCCACAGGCGCTCAACCAAACATACATCGAGGCGCTGGATAAAACTCCAGCCCCTCCAGGGGTCTCCTGGGCTAGGAGAGGACAGATCGGAAAGGGTCCGTCATCACTTGGGCAACCCATTTGTCATGCCCAGCTGTTCCTTGAGCGCCCGCAGCTGGGCCAGGCTGATGTTGCTGCCCCCACAGACGATGACCACGAGGGATGGCAGGGGGGCTTGGAGATCCCCCTCCCGTTGGAGCTTCTGGATCACGTGGCTGTAGACGGCAGCCAGGGCTGCCCCGCAGGCGGGCTCCACCAGGATCTTCTCATCATCTGCCGGAGAAGGGGAGTGACAGGGGTGTGGCCTGAGTTTCCCAGGGTGCATAGGAGCTGACAGGCCATTGGCAGGACTTGGGAATACTGAGCCAATCAGCTCTCAGCCCTGGCTGCAGATGCAGGTCCTGGACCGCACATCCCGTTATCACCCTGAATTGGCCCTTCCAAGCCTGAGCCAGGGCCTGGGTTTCGTTATGAGTGCTAACACTGATAGAATGAGTGTGGTTGCTTGAGCACTGTGTTGAGAAGAATTCTGAGGCATCATCTGAGCAAGAGTTCCATGGTTGATTAGCCAAGTGTGCAGCAGGTACAGAAGCATAAATGGTACTATTTTTTTCTCTCTTTTTTGCCATCCCTGCCCTAGACTGAACCCAGAAAGAGTCCAACCTAGTTACAGACCCACCTCTGAATGAATCCAACTCTGAGCCCCATGTTTTCCTTTTTTACTCTGGCTACCAGGAAACTCAGAAGCATTATCTTAAATACTTATTGTTTTCTGCTGCTATGGTTATCAGGCTTACTTTTCTATTTACTTTTCTATTATGTGTGGCTTTTGCTCTTCCATGTCTACACTGCATTGTATTACCTTCCGTTAATGGAAGGTTCTAGGCAGAGATGGAAGACAGAACTGTGGAGAAAATTTGGGGTGAGTGGGATCCCCAGTGGCACACCAAGTGGACAGCCACTTAGCTCCTGAGTCAGCAGGTCAGGTCACGAGAGATCCTGGCACATACCCACGAACTTCTCAATGGCGGCCACAGCCTCCTGGTCCGAGATAACTTCAGAGAAAATGGGGTGTTCCTGAAACAGCTTCAGGGCCTGAGCCCCCACAGTCTTCACACCCAGGGCCTTGGCAACACTGAGAGAAGTGGGAACCCAGAAGAGGATGGGAGTGGGGGAAACAGGAGAGAGATGGGGGCAGGGAGGGAGAGAAGGAGATGGATGTGAGACGGAGAAGGCAGTGAATCCATGGGCAAGGGGGACAGGTGTCACCTCTGCAGCCGTAAAGCACTGAAAAGCCTCAGGGATCCCCGAACCTAGTGGGGTATTGTAATAAGGTGAGAGTGTTTGAATTGGCATCACATAGTATATTCTTTATTATCACTATTTTTAATTTTTTTGAGACGGGGGGGTGTCACTATGTTGCCCACGCTGGGTTTTTTGTTTTTGTTTTTGTTTTTGTTTTTGATGGAGTGTTGCTCTGTTGCCCAGGCTGGAGTGTGCAGTGGCACGATCTCGGCTCACTGCAATCTCTGCCTCCTGGGTTCAAGCAATTCTCCTGCCTCAGCCTCCCAAGTAGCTGGGACTACAGGTGCCCAACCACGCCTGGCTAATTTTTGTATTTTTAGTAGAGATGGGGTTTCACCATGTTGACCAGGCTGGCTTCAAACTCCTGACCTCAGGTGATCCACCCACCTTGGCCTCCCAAAGTGCTGGGATTACAGGCATGAGCCGCCATGCCCAACCCCAGGCTAGTCTTGAACTCCTGGGCTCAAGTGATCCTCCTGCCTTGGCAGAGCATCATATTCTGATCAACACTAAGTCAGGAGCAAATGCCTAAGAGGACCCTTGTTGTTCCCCGATAGGACTCCCTGCCTTTGCTCCGGGTTGCAACCTCTACCTGGTTAACCCTCATAAGGCTTAGTACCACTCTGCCTGCCCACATCCTGCTCTGTCCTTCAAGGCTCAGGATTAAGGCCACCTCCTCCAAGGAGTCCTCCTGGGAGAGTACTGAGTCCCACGGCCCTTTGTGGAATTCTCAAATGGTACTCCCCTATAGTAACAAGCGCCCCGATTACTTTTTGAGAAAGTATTAGGTGCCAAGCACTTCACAAGCATTATTGAATTCACACAAGAACTCTGCTGTTGTTAATTGGTTTGATTTTGGGAAGGGGAAACTGAGGCAGACTATACAGTCATTTGCCCAAGGTCACACACTTAGGGAGTGCTGGAGCTGGGGCTGCAAGCAGGATCTGTATAACTTCAAGACCTGTGCTGGTAACCAATGTGTTGGCGCTGTCCCCAGCCCCCCGGGGTGACCACTGGCTCTGTTCCCAACTCAACTGCTTCCTCTCCCTTCCCCAGGAGCATCTTGAGGGCCTTGGCCACCTCAGCCCTCAGCAGCATGTGGTTTACAGTAGGCACTCAGCCATGACGTCTTCAGTCCCTACAGTGTGGGACACAGAAGCTCCAGATGCCAGGCTCAGAAAGCCGGAAGAAGTTCTTATCTGGCTGGATTCAGTCTTCCCTATCTGTAGTGGAGACTATTGTCTGCCCTGGTGTCTTTTCTAGCTGCACATATGATCACCTGGTATAAAGACATTTCCCAGCCTCTCTGGCAGCTGCATGTGGCCATGTGACTACGTTCAGGCCAACAAAAGGTAAGTGGAAGTTTTGTGTCTGTCTTTGAAGGTTGGGGCATAGCCTTCTGCCCTTGCTTCCCCCTCCCTGCCACATGGAATGTGGGTGTGATAGCTGGCACTCAGGCAACCATTTTGGACCAAAAGGCTACATGCTAAGGATAATGGGGAAACACACTTAATGGACCCGGGGCCCTGACTTTTCATGGTAAAGTTCAATCTCATCTAAGCCACTGTTATTTGGGGCTTCTGTGTAATGGGGCCAAAACCTAATCCTAATTAAATACTATCTATCGGTCAGGCATGGTGGCTCATGCCTATAATCCCAGCACTTTGAGAGGCTGAGGTGGGCAGATCACCTGAGGTCAGGAGTTTGAGACTAGCCTGGCTAACACAGTAAAACCCCGTTTCTACTAAAAATACAAAATTAGCCAAGTGTCATGGCACTTGTACTCCAATTGGCACTTGCACATGCCGTTGCACTGCAGCTTGGGCAACGAGAGCAAAACTCCGTCTCAAAACAAACAAACAAAAACTATCTATCAAAGGTTTGAGGCTTGGATATGAACTCCTTAGGAGCAAGACTTGGGTTTATGCGCCACTGTCTCCCCAGACCAGCCAGTGTCTTGCACACAATAGGGGCTCAGTAAATGGTTGGCAAAGTAATGAGGTATGTAAAACCTTGCCACAGAGGACTCAGTAAATGATTCCTATGCGGCCGGCCTTCCTGCCT
>NW_012105919.1:4439479-4468949 GCF_000951045.1 Mandrillus leucophaeus
GTTAGCCAGGATGGTCTCGATCTCCTGACCTCGTGATCCACCTGCCTCGGCCTCCCAAAGTGCTGGGATTACAGGCTTGAGCCACCGCACCCGGCCTCTTTCTTTCTTTTTCTTTCTTTCTTTTTTCTTCCTTTCTTTCTCTCTTTCTTTCTTTTTCTTTCCTTCTTTCTTTCTTTCTTTCTTTCTTTTCTTCTCTCTCTTTCTTTTTCTCCTTTCTTTTTCTTTTCTTTTCTCTTCCTTTCCTTTCCCCTTCCTTCCTTCCTTCCTTCCCTCCCTCCCTCCCTCCCTCCCTTCCTTCCCCTCTTCCTTCCTTCCTCCCTTTTTCTTTTCCCTGTTTCTAGACAGGGTCTTTCTCTGTCACCCAGGCTGGAGTGCACTGGCATGATCATGGCTCACTGCAGCATCAGCCTCCTGGGCTTAAGCAATCTTCCCACTTTAGCCTTCTGAATACCTGGGACTATAGGTGTGTGCTACCATGCCCAGTTAGTTAAAAAACAAAACAAAACAAAAACAAAAACGAAAAAACAACTTTTTTAGAGGTGGGAATCTCTCTATGTTGCTCAGGCTGGTCTTGAACTCTGCCTCAAGTGATCTTCCCGCCTCAGTCACCCAAAGTGCTGGGATTACAGGCACAAGTCACTGTGCCCAGCCTCATATGAGGCTTTTCACGTGAGGAAGTGTGACGTGGTGGAGTCACACAGACTTGGGCTTGAGTCCAAGCTGTACCACTCACCGGATGTGACCCTGGGCAAGTGATCAAAGCCTCCATTTCCTCATCTGTAGAACAGGCTAACATCAGGATCTATCTCGAAGCCAGACCTAAAGGGGACTCCCCAATGCTTGCTGGACACCTGAGGGAGGCACCCCAGCTGCTCACCTGGTGATCTTGGGCAGGGAGACGAGCTTGCCTGCGGTGGTGGCGGCGTGGAAGCTGTGGGCGCCAAAGGTCTCCATGGCGATGACAGGCACGTCCCCCCAGCCCACCTCCTGCAGCCCCTGGACCACTCCACACAGCAGGCCCCCACCGCCCACCGACAGCGCGATGGCCCCCGGCTTTTCCCACAGTGCCTCCTTCAGCTCTTTCACGATGGAAGCGTGGCCTTCCCTGGAGGGTGGGGAGAGGGGGTGGCGGGTCAGGGCTAGGCTTCCTGGAGACACCAGCTCAGGTTTGCACCGGCCTCATCCCAGCTGACGGGGCCTGGAGCTACTTCCCTCCCCACCCGCCACCTCGGCTTCCAGCTGCCAGCATCTGTGTCTCTACCTGAGGACTTTCTCTGGCCACCTGAGCTACCTGCAAACAGAGTCAGGAGATGGCAGCCCCTTAGAGGAGCCCTCAACCAACGGCTACGGGTCGGGTCGGCGAACAAACTCCCCTGCTCCTTCTCCCAGGGAGAGGGAAACTGTGGCCCACCTTCTACACTGGCTCCCAGGGTCCCAAAGGGATTAAGCTCCAGCCACCCACAGTGGCCACCTGCCCTTGAAAGCCCCCTTCCTGACATTTTGGGCTGGATGATAGAAAAAGAAAAAAGAAAAAAGCCAGCCCCCTGCCTTCCCCGGCTCACTTCCCCACTCCCCCACTGAATCGCCTCCCAAATAAACTCCTTTCCCTGAAAACTTTGTGCCCAGGTCTGCTTCCCGGAGGACTCAGCTGCTGACACTTGAACACCTGTGTGCTTGCATGTTCAGCCTTGGGTGTGTTGTGGGTGCAGCCGTGGAGAATGGGCATTTGGTGCACATGTGTGTGCACCTGCTGCTGCACCTGGGTGTAACATGTGAACACGTGTGTTTCTTCTTTCTTTCTTTTCTTTTTCTTTTTCTTTTCTTTTCTTTTTTTTTTTTGAGATGGAGTCTCACTCTCTTACCCAGGCTGGAGTGCAGTGGTGCGATCTTGGCTCACTGCAACCTCCACCTCCTGGGTTCAAGTGATTCTCCTGCCTCAGCCTCCCTAGTAACTGGGATTACAGGCATGTGTCACCACGCCCAGGTAATTTTTGTATTTTTAGTAGAGATGGAGTTTCACCATGTTGGTCAGACTGGTCTCAAACTGCTGACCTCAAGTGATCCTCCCACCTTGGCCTCCCAAAGTCTGGGATTACGGGTGTGAGCCACTGTGCCCCGCCTCAGTGTGCTTCTACATGGTGTTGTGTGCACACATGTGCAGCTGCTGTGCATGAGGATGCGATGATGTGTATCATAGCAATGCCTGCCCGGTGATATAGGGCAGTGGCTGCCACCCCCACCGAGTGACCGTGAACTGCACATACCAGATGAGGGGGTCGTCAAAGGGGGGAATGTAGACCCAGCCTGGGTTGTTCTTCGCTAGGGCCTCCGCCAGCTCGAAAGCTTCATCCAATAACTGCAAAACCACAGGGGAGATGGGAGGGGGTGAGGCACAGGGAGGACCCTGTCCAGCCACCAGGTACCCTCTCTCTGCCCTGCCCTGGGTCGGCACTCACCTCACCCACCACCTTGACTGTGGCACCTTCATTCTTGAGGCGCTCAATGGTGAGAGCAGGTGTGGTGCTGGGCACGACGATGGTGGCGGGGACGCCCAGTTGCCTGGCCGCATATGCAGCTGCCATACCTGCATTTCCCGCTGCCAGGGTCGGGGGTGGAGAGGGTGTCAGTGCGGGAGCATCTGGGAGCCCAGGCAGGACTGCTTACCCTCTCCTGGGGGCTCTGGAGTTCCCCCATCACCTCCCCACCCTGGGTGACTGCTGGCCTCCCCCTGGAATTCCAAACTGCTGGCTGCTGCCAGTGTTTTCAATGGCACATTGCTGGGGAAACCAGGGCTCAGAGAAGCGGAGTACTTGACCCCAGGACACACAGCAGAGGACAGGATGGGGAAGCAGGTCACTTACCCGAGGAGCAGACAAAATGTGCACAGCCTTGCTTGGCCCACTGTGGAGACAACAGGAGAGGCACTCAGGCCCATCTCCCAGTCATTGCCTATGCTCTTCCTGTCCACCCGGAATACCTGCCAGGATTCCACTGGACACAGACCTTTCCTTCACTTGGAATTTGTTCTACCTTGTCTGAGACTGCACCGCCCCTCTCCAAAGAGACTGGCTCAGGAAGGGGTGGAGGAAAACAGGCGACTGATGGCTCTGGGATCAGTCCTGAGGGACCCTCCTGGAGGGGCACCCCTCCACCAGAGGAAGCCCTAATGGTGGACGCTCAGTCATTGTGGGGAGTCAGTAGGCTTATCCCACGATGACTTTAATTTCACACAGCACTGGCCCTGCCCTGGTGAGGAAGGAGGACCTGCCACCCCTGTCCAGACAATGCTGACCCGGTCCCGTACCCTCTTGCAGAAGTGCCCAATGCCCCGGATCTTGAAGGAGCCGGAGGGCTGGGCACTGTCCATCTTGAGGTAGACGCTGGTGCCGGCCACTTTGGACAGGGCCATGCTGTCACGGATGGGGGTCCTCACGTGCAGGGGTTCTCCGAACATCATTCCTGGCAGAAACGAAGGAAATGCAGAGGGTTAGGAGAGCCAGCCAGAGTGACCCCTTCCTTCGCTTCCCAGCAAGCCAAGCAAGGGCTCAGACCAGACAGCATCCTGGAGACCTGGGCTCTAATCACAGGTGGGCCACCTACTCGCCATGTGACATCAGACAGGAAATCACGCTTTGGCCTCAGCTCTGTCATCTGTAAAATGGGGACAGGTATCACCCTCCACTCCTGACTTCTCACACATTTGCTGGGAGGCTGAAGAGATAACACTCAAACCTTGTAGCTTTCAAAATGCATGAGGTGAGGCTGGGCACAGTGGCTCATGCCTGTAATCCCAGCATATAGGGAGGCCAAGGCAGGTGAGTCACAAGGTCAGAATTTTGAGACCAGCCTGGCCAACATGGTGAAACCCTGTCTCTACTAAAAATACAAAAAATTAGCTGGGCATGGTGGTGCGTGCCTGTAATCCCAGCTACTTAGGAGGCTGAGAAAGGAGAATCACTTACTTGAACCCAGGAGGTGGAGGTTGCAGTGAGCAAGATCGCACCATTGCACTCCCGCCTGGGCGACAGAGCAAGACTCTGTCTTGAGGAAAAAAAAAAAAAAGAAGAAGAAAAAAGAAATAGCCAGGCATAGTGGCGGGCACCTATAATCCCAGCTACTCAGGAGGCTGAGGCAGGAGCATCACTTGAACCCGGGAGGTGGAGTTTGTAATGAGCCAAGATCAAGCCACTGCACTCCAGCCTGGGCAACTGAGTGAGACTGCTTCTCCAAAAAAATAAAAAATAAAAAATAGTCTATCTATCTATGCGAAAATTCAGGGACACCCACACACATATCCACACACACATACTCCATCCACACACACACACACGATCCACCCCCACACACAATCCATCCACCACACACGATCCATCCACACACACACACAATCCATCCATACACACACATATAGTCTACATGTTTCTTTTATTTTTAAAATTTTTTTATTTGAATTTTGTTGTTGTTCACATGTTTCCATGTGCACAGAGCATCTTGGAAAACACGCGTGACAGGCTGGCCAGGGTGGGGCTTTTGAGGAGAGCTGGCCCTCGGGATCATAGCACCCACCTTTTGCACGGTTTGAATGTTTTACCATGTGCCTCTATTACTTACTTAAATGCATACATTAGAAAAAAACCCTGGCAACTGGCTCTTCTGACATGCAATTCCAAGTATCTTGGCTTAAATGGACGATCCCAGGACCCAGCAGAATGCCTGACTCATAGTAGATGTTTAATAAATATTTATTTTAAAAAAACCCCTAACTTTTGGGAAGCCCAATATTCAGTTAGGAAAAGCTCTTTCATAATTACCAATTTTGTCATAATTATTATATCATTGACTAATCACTTAGCTTTTAAATTTTATTTATTTATTTATTTATTCTGGTAGAGGTGGGGTCTTGCTATGTCGGCCAGGCTGGTCTCCAACTCCTGGTCTCAAGTGATCTGCCCGCCTCAGCCTCCCAAACTGTTGGGATTACAGGCATGAGCCACAGCACCTGGCTTGCTGTTGTTTTAAGTCACATTTTGGGGTAGTTTGGTACACAGCAACAGGAAGCAGACTATTAACATAATTTGCCCAAAGTCACACTGCGAGTGAGGCAGGGAGGCAGGATTTGAACTCACCCAGGAGCAGCTGGCTCCAGGGCTCAGGCTCTCTCTGAGACCCATGGGCGTGGCTCAGGCTCCCGCTTCTGGGATGGGTTCTCAGGGATGAAGCAGTTGGGGTGGCCTGGGGTCTAGCCACAGCCACATCTGCCCACCCAGCCTTTCCATCTCCCCCACCTTCCGCTGAGAGTCCCAGGGTGGATTTGATTCTCTTCAACTTGGGCCCGGCCAGAAGAGATCAGCAGGCGTTGGCTGAGGAGTGTTCTGGTTCCCCCTCCCGCCACCATCCCAGAAGGCCAGGCAACGGTGGCTAGCTAGAGACCCATCTCCAATGCCACCTCATCCAGCCCCCTGTCCCGAGCACTCTTGAACTGGACATCCATCCCCCCGTCCCAGAATGAGCCAGACATCCCTTGGTCAGAGGGAGAATGAGGGGTGGGGATCCCAATTGCCCCACAAGCCTTAGCATTCCCTAACTAGGTCACCCCTTGTCTATATGAATTAACTGACATTCGGGGCCTGGGAGGGGAACTTGAACAGACACCCTCTCTCTGCTGGATCTCTTGAATAAAAGTCAGAGACTGGGGCACACTTCAAAACAGGACGTCCCCAAATCAGAATGAACTTTCAGCTCCTGGAGCTTAATCCCCAAACAATGGGATCCTGGTTTTTATTTATTTATTTGTAGAGAATCTCCCTCTGTCGCCCAGGCTGGAGTGCAGTGGTGCGATCTCAGCTCACTGCAACCTCCACCTTCTGGGTTCAAGCGGTTTTCCTGCCTCAGCCTTCTGAGTAGCTGGGATCACAGACGTGCACCACCATGCCCGACTAATTTTTGCGTTTTTAATGGAGACAGGGTTTCACCATGTTGGCCAGGCTGGTCTCAAACTCCTGACCGCAAGTGATCCACCTGCCTCAGCCTCCCAAAGTGGTAGGATTACAGGCATGAGCCACCACGCACCCAGTTCTGACTGACTTGACATTAAAGGCCGGTGTAGGTCACCAAGGCCTGGCCTCAGGGACAACCGGGGTGGGAATTGGAGGAACCGGCCACGGAGACCCTTTTTAGGTGGATTTGGGGCTCCATTTGTCCCAGGCGGTGCCTTCAGGTAAAAGGCCAGGGCTCCCTCTGCAGGCAGCCCCTTCTCTGCCGCGGCTTTCCGTGAAGCAAGCATCCGTTAACTGCATCCAGCCTGCCAGTCCCACCCTGCCCCAAGGATCAGAAGACTTCAGAAGACGTTGTGCCTAGGGAGGAGGAGGGAGGCCCTGAAGCTGCTGTCTGCCCACTCGACTTCGGCAGTCGGAAGCCGCCTTCCCTCTCACTTGGTTCGCAGTAAGCATTCAGTCGGTATGAATTGTTATGAAATCTGGGCTAGACACCTTAAGTGCAGGTCATCCTTTCACCCTCACAACCTGAGGAGGAAGGTGCTACACTCATCCCCATTCTACAGATGTGGAAGATGAGGCACAGAACTGGACACAAACTCAGACAGTGTTTAGGCCCAACTGGCTCTTTTTAAAAAATTTGAGACAAGGTCGTGCTGTGTCACCCAGGCTGGAGTGCAGGGGTGCAATCATTGCTCACTGCAGCCTTGACCTCTTGGCCTCAAGCGATCCTCCCAACTCAGCCTCCCCAATAGCTGGGACTACAGGTGTGCACCACCACACTCTACTAATTAAATTCTTTTTTTAGGTCAGGAGTTCAAGACCAGCCTGGCCAACATGGTGAAATCTCATCTCTACTAAAAATACAAAAATTAGCCAGGCGTGGTGGCACACACCTGTAGTCCCAGCTACTCGGGAGGCTGAGGCAGGAGAATTGCTTGAACCCAGGAGGCAGAGGTTGCAGTGAGCCCAGATTGTGCCATTGTGCTTCAGCCTGGGTGACAGAGTGAGACCTCCGTCCAAAAAAAAAAAAAAATGTTTTTTGTTTTTTTTTTCGTAGAGATGGGGGTCTCACTCTGTTGCCCAGCTCAGTCTCGAACTTGTGGCCTCAAGCAACCCTCCCGCCTCAGCTTTCCAAAGTGTTGGGATTACGGGCATCCGCCACCATGCCCAGCCTTGACGGACTCTTTCTATGCCTCCCTCTTCCCCTGGGAAACCACAGGCTACCCCAGGACACTCCAGTCCTGAGGTGGGACTGAGGATGGGGCCACTTACCCGACAAAGGTGATGGGTCTGAGCAGCAAACAGAGCCAAGCCAGCGAGGGAGGGAGGGATCAACTGAGTAGATAGCCCACGAAGAGAGGGGGCTGAGGACGGGTGGGCAGTCTTCTGAATGGTCCCAGGGGCTACCCAGTCCTGGGCTTTATTCCCCTGGCACCTCTGGGCAGCCAATGGGGCCCTGGGGCTGGCTACACCCTCCCTCCCCGCAGCCAGGATCCACCCCCCTGGCTCGAGGCCACTGGGGCTCTCAGAAGGGAGGGGGAATCTGGCCAAGCTTTCTTCTTTGGCAGCTTCCTCCTGCCTTTCCCACAACCCATTCCTCCTCCCTCTTTCCACTTCCTCTTTCTGTCTTCAGTTTTGTGAAAGGAAAATAAAAAATTGGGACCCCAACTCACTATGCCAAAAGAAAAAAAATTAAGCCAAAAGCTGAGTCATGCAAGAAACTGCCTATCCTTTAGTTCCTAAGCAGATAGCTTCAGATGAAAGGTTAAATATTGGCTCGGCATTTTGGGAGGCCGAGGCGGGTGGATCACCTGAGGTCAGGAGATTGAGACCAGCCTGGCCAATATGGTGAAACCCCATCGCTACTAAAAATACAAAAATCAGCGGGGTGTGGTGGCACGTGCTACTCAGGAGGCTGAGGCACAAGAATTGCTTGGACCTGGGAGGTAGAGGTTGCAGTGACACGAGATCTCGCCACTGCATTCCAGCCTTCGCAAAAACAACAACAAAAAAGGTTAAATATCCCCACAGGTCGCTACTCTATGTTCACGTTATCTTCTGTAAGCGTCGATTTATTGAGATCAAGACAAATACGTCATTGACTATTTCCCTATCTGCCCCTCTTCTCTTGCAAACTGTGGATTTGGTAATGTGACCATACCTTCCTTCTTTCCCCTCCAGCTTGCTTTTCTCATTTAAATACTGACACCCTAAAGTCATCTCTGGAGAAAAGCACAGACCTGTCTCCCAGGTGCGTTCTTAACCTTGGCAAAACAAACTTCTAAATGGATTGAGACCTGTCTCAATCTTTTTGATTCTTTTTGACTTACAGATTGGAGACTCATGAAAGGGACCCTGGGTGAAGGTGGCCCTGACCTTGGACTAATTTCCTGTTGGTGCTTGGTACCAGCTTGAGCTATCTTTTTTTTTTTTTTTTTCCTTTGAGTCAGGGTCTTGCTCTGTTACCCAGGCTGGAGTGCAATGGCATGATCTCAGCTCACTGCAACCTCCATCTCCTGGGTTCAAGTGATTCTCCTGTTTCAACTCCCCAAGTAACTGGGAGTACAGGCATGTGCCACCACACCCGGCTAATTTTTTGTATTTTTAGTAGAGATGTGGTTTCACCATGTTAGCCAGGCTGGTCTTGAACTGCTGACCTCAAGTGATCCACCTGCCTCAGCCTCCTAGAGTGCTGGGATTACAGGCGTGAGCCATCGCGCAGGCCTTGAGCTATCTTGATTGCCCCCCAAAATAAGACAATTTGCTGAGGCCTGGGAGCTCCCCACCTCCGGAGAACTCCTAATCTCCCCAAATTGGTTGATATCTAAGGTTGATTTCCCTGAACAGCTCCTTTTCTGCGTTTTACTAGTTTTCAACAAGGAAGGTGAGTTTTCCGGCTTCCAGGATGACGGCAAGTAGGCACCTCCTTTCTGGAGTTTCACTCGTGTCCGGCAGGGATGGCAAGTGTGAGTTTTCCCTGCTTCTAGGATGGTAGACAGCAGTCTTCAGCCTGGCTCCCATGACTAGAAGTTACGATTAACAACCAGCTGGTCTTAATTTCGCCCTACTTTTAGAGCACTCAGTAATTGCATAAATTGCTCGACTGTTTGTTTCCTTTGCTTGACTGTTCTTGTTCCTGTTGTTTTTGTTGTTTTGGTCTGTTTTCCATCGGATTGGACCAACTCCACTTGACTTGGTCAAATCTGAAGGAAAGTTTCAAATTATGGCGAACAAGGTCTTATGAATCGGCTAAATTCCAGCAGCTAGGAAAAAAAAAAAAAAAACGAAAAAGAAAAAACAGCCAGAAAAAGAAAAAAAAAGAGAGAGAGAGAAGGATTTTGATTACCTGAGGGGCGTTATTTACATAACAAGGCCATCTTTTGCCAGCCAAGCCAAATTGAAAGAGGCTACTGGCTGTCACCTCACTCTAGTTCGGTAGCTAAGATTCTGTCCCTTTTTCACCACCGTGGCCTGGGCTTGGTTCCTAAATCAAGTCCTTTCTGGTTTGATATTTGTGTTACTTTTGAAATATCAGCAGTTTGTCCCTGCTAAAATATGGTAATGAGATTTAAAAGGATTTTTTAAAGAGCTCAATGGTTAAAAGCTTAATTAAAGGCCATATCCAAGATGCGTGTGCGTGTGCGTGTGCGTGTGTGTGTGTGTGTGTATCTATTTATTTATTTAAGGGAACCTTAATGCATTTTTTCTCTCCTAGGATCTGGTTTATTTTGAGATGGAGTCTTACTCTGTCGCCCAGGCTAGAGCGTAGTGGTATGATCTCAGCTTACTGCAACCTCCACTCCCTGGGTTCAAGTGGTTCTCCTGCCTCAGCCTCCCAAGTGGCTGGAATTACAAGCGCACGCCACCACATTGGGCTATATTTTTTGTATTTTTAGTAGCGACATGATTTCACCATGTTGGCCAGGCTGGTCTTGAACTCCTGGCCTCAAGTTACTCACCGGCCTTGGGCTTCCAATGTGCTGGGATTACAGGTGAGAGCCACCCCACCTGGCCAGGATCTTGTGTTTTGAGAAAAAGTTTTATTTTTTCTTCTCAGTTGACTGAATTCTGTTTTCTCCAATTTACTTCTGCCTGTCTCCTTTCTCTTGCCACCCCCTACAGCTCGAGGAACCTAAAATAATTTCTGACAGTTTGGGATTCCTTAAGGAAAACAGAGAAGGTGCCAGACTCCTTTTTGGGGAGAAACCTCTGTTTTTCCTTATGGATCCCTAAGAGTATAAACAGGTAAGTTCCTCTCAGAACTTCAACTGCTTGCTTTTGTAATGTGTTACCTGATTTCTTTTTTGACTAAAATCGTTATTACAACGGGGGCTACTCTTGGATGTTTAAAATAAGAGAGGGTCTGGATGTGGGCCTAGTTATATAAAGAAAAATTTTTTTAAAGATAAGAGAGGGTATGATTTAGACACTTAGAGAAATGTCTTTGCAACAAAGTGCACTGTAAAAGCATCACGCAGCCTACGTCCACCATGTCATTCTCTTTGGAGACCCAGGATTCACTGTGGGCTCTGCCCAGAGCTCCGAGTTCCAGTTAAAAGGTAGAAACTAAATTTAAAACTACCTATCTAAATAAAATAGATTTATTTAGCAGATTTCTATAACTTTATGTTTGATTTGCTTTTTTTTTTTTTGAGACTCTGTTGCTCAGGCTGGAGTGCAGTGGTGCGATCATGGCTCACTGCCGCCTTGACTTCCCAGGCTCAAACAATCCTCCCACCTCAGCCTCCCAAGCTGGTCTTGAATGCCTGAGATGGGAGGAGGTCAAGCCATCCTCCCATCTCAGCCTCCTAAAGTGTTGGGATTACAGGTGTCAGCCACCATGCCAGCTGTGGCATCCATTTTAAATCTCTCTAACACACCCAGACTCTCTTTCCTCTCTTTCTGTACTTTGAGATAAACATTTTGCTATCTGATTTTCATTTAAGAGTTGTTTATTTAGTATGTAAATTTAGGGCTCTCTAGCTGGCAGTTGCCTAGGGTAATGAAACAGGTTATCCGGAAATTAGAGGTTGGGCTGAGCGTGGTGACCAGCACTAATTCCAGCACGTTGGGAGCCCGAGGTGGGAAGATGGCTTAAGCCCAGGAGTTCAACACCAGCTTGGGCAACATAGTGAGACCCCCATCTCTACAAAAAATAAAAAATTAGCTGGGTGTGGTGGCCTGCACCTATAGTCCAAGCTACTTGGAAGGCTGAGGTGGGAGGATCACTTGAGCCTGAGTGGTTGAGGCTGCAGCGAGCCATGCCCACACCACTGCACTCCAACCTGGGCAACAGAGTGAAACCCTGTCTCAAAAAAAAAAAAAAAAAAAAAAAAAAAAGGAAAGAAAAGAAAAAGAAATTGGAAGTCTTAAATAGGAGGAAAAAAAAGGAAGTCTTATGAATTTATAAGATCTCCCTCTGTGTCTAATACATGTATATATATGTGTTGTATATCTAATGTTACTACTAAAAATAGATAAAAAGAGCTTTAATTAAGTGATTTAAAGAAAAAAGTACTTAAATCGGATACTTTATCAGAAAAATAGACACTCTAAGCCCAAATGCTTTCTCAGGTTCACAAAACTTGGGACACCAATTCACTCTGCCAAAATTGAGCTGGAAGCTGAGTCACACAAGAAGCTGCCTTTCCGTTCATTCCTAAGTAGAGAGCTACAGCAGAAGGTTAAATATTCCCCACAGCTACTCTATGTTCACCTTATCTTATGTAAACTGCCGATTCACTGACTTGAGACAAACACAGACCTGACTAGTCCCCTACCTGCTCCTTTTCTCTTGAAACATGTGGATTCAGTAGTGTGACCGTACCCCTTCCAGCTTCCAGCCTGCTTTTCCCCTTTAAATATTGAAGACCTAAAATCATCTATGGAGAAAGGCATGGACCTCTCTTCTAGTCATGCCCTTGCCCTTAACCTTGGCAAAATAAACTTTTAAATTGACTGAGAACTGCCTCAGATACTTCCCTTTTTTTTTCTTTCTTTCTTTCTTTCTTTTTTTTTTTTTTTTTGAGATGGAGTCTCACTCTGTTGCCCAGGCTGGAATGCAGTGGTGAGATCTCGGCTCACTGCAACCTTTGCCTCCTGGGTTCACGCCATTCTCTGACAACAGGTGCCCACCATCATGTCCAGCTAATTTTTTGTATTTTTGGTGGAGACAGAGTTTCACCATGTTGACCAGGCTGTTCTCGAACTCCTGACCTCAAGTGATCTGCCGATCTTGGCCTCCCAAAGTGCTGAATTACAGGCGTGAGTCACTGGACCTGGCCTGATAGGTCTTGATTTATAGTTTCTTCACTTGCAAATGGGGACAATATCTACTTTCCAAGAACTGTTAGGAAAATGGAATAAGGGTTGTGTGAGATAATGCACTGAAAGTTGCTAGCGTGTGTTTTTCATGTAGTAGGTGCCCAAGAAACAGTAACAGTAATAGAGCAAGAATGTTTAACAGCCACTGAGCCCTCAGCAAGTACCAAACCACAGAGGAGGCAGGTACTGTTATTATCCCCATCTTACAGAAAGGGAAACTGAGGCACATGAGATTGTCATTTGCCCAAGATGACCCAGGCAATAAGAGGGAGGAGCTAGGCCGGGCGCGGTGGCTCAAGCCTGTAATCCCAGCACTTTGGGAGGCCGAGACGGCCGGATCACGAGGTCAGGAGATCAAGACCATCCTGGCTAACCTGGTGAAACCCCGTCTCTACTAAAAAATACAAAAAACTAGCTGGGTGAGGTGGCGAGCGCCTGTAGTCCCAGCTACTCAGGAGGCTGAGGCAGGAGAATGGCGTAAACCCGGGAGGCGGAGCTTGCAGTGAGCTGAGATCCAGCCACTGCACTCCAGGCTGGGCGACAGAGCTAGACTCCGTCTCAAAAAAAAAAAAAAAAAAAAAAAAAAGAGGGAGGAGCTGGCCTCAGAACCCAGGCAGTCTGCTCCCAAACCTGCAATCCAAAACAGGCTGGACGTGGTGGCTCACTCCTGTAATCCCAGCACTTTGAGAGGCTGAGGCAAGCAGATCACTTGAGGTCAGGATTTCGAGACCAGCCTGGGCAACATGGTGAAACCTCGTCTCTACTAAAAATACAAAAATTAGTGGAGTGTGGTAACGGGCACCTGTAATCTCAGCTACTCGGGAGGCCGAGGCAGGAGAACTGCTTGAACCCGGGAGGAGGAGGTTGCAGTGAGCTGAGATTGCGCCACTTCACTCCAGCCTGGGTAACTGGAGTGAGACTCTGTCTCAAAAAAAAAAAAAAGTTTCTTACCCCATAAATATACCCCATAAGTATATACACCTACTGCATACCCACCAACATTTTTTAAAATTAAAAAAAACTAAAAACCTCCAAGCAGAGCAGTTCTGTATTGCCTTCCCGCCTCATCCTTTTATGACCTTTGGCATGAAGGGGTGGGTGGGTAAGACCCCAGGGGACCAGGGTTCAAATCCTGGCTCTGTTGTTTCCTAGCTGTGTGGCAATGGACAAGCTATTCTGCCTCCTGGAGCCTCAATTTGCTGATCTGTGAAATGGGAATGATATTGGTACCTCCCTTCTAGGCTTAGGTGACTTGATAATGCGTGTGTGAGAGGGGCCTGGGATTGACTGTTTGGTAAGTTAGCAGCCATCGTCGTCATCACTATCATCATCATCATCATCATCACAGAACTGGAAGGTCTTGCATCTGAAAACTTTCCATGCCCCATGCCAAGCCTCTTGTTTATCTCCAGCTGTGTGGAGATCTGTCTGTCCACAGGGCAGCACACACATACACACACACACACACACCATACACACGCACAGAGGTCTGGCTGGCTCTCTCCCTGGCCCCCTCAACAAAGCTCTCTTGTCAGGCTGGCCAGGCTGAGAATATTGATGAGACAGAGGGCAACCAGGGTACAAACAGCCTGCTCAGCCGTTGTCCTCTGTGGGACAAGCTGTCCCCTCTCCCTGGCCCCCTCTGACCTTCCATGGCGCTCCCAGGCTCCCTCCCCAGTGGGGCATCATCCATGGGCAAATTTTGGGGATGAAGGGTGACAAACCTAGGGAAAGGCGGGGATGGTGAAGCTCATGTGGAAAGAGAGCCTCCCTCGTGTGCATCTGAGTGTATACAGCTGGCGCTCCCATTGCTGGAGCACCTGCCGGTGCCTGATCCCATGCCTTATGTTTCCCAGGTGGGGTTTCTCATAAGCCCCAGACAACCACGGAATGGGCATTTTGATTCCCATGGTACAGGTGAGGAGTAGGCTCAGAGGTGGGTAAAAGTGTCCACCGGGAGCAGCAGGTGGCGAGTGGCAGTGCAGGAAGGTCAGCTCAGGAATCCTGAGTCCTTTGAGGACACAGGGCCGGTGGAAAGGGTTGAGCAGGCAGAGGGTGGGAGAGCTTGCCTGCCTGGTCACATTCAGAGGTCTCAGATTTAGGGTTTTGATGGTATCTCCACATGAGGTTACCCACAAAGTCAGGGAGTTCAGACTGAAGGAAGACAGCGATTCGCTATCTTAAAACACCAAATTAATTTACACTCCAGTGTCATGATTGAATATAGGGGAGGAGATGGATTTGGAGTTGCAAGTGGCAGGGACAAGATGACGAACTCTCTAGACCTCTGCATATTGTTCCGTTTGCTTCACCAAGAATGTATCAGGCTGGGCGTGGTGGCTCACACCTATAATCCCAGCACTGTGGGAGGCCAAGCTGGGAGGATCACTTGTGCCCAGGAGTTTGAGACCAGCTTAGGCAACATGTGAAACCCTATCTCTACAAAAAATACAAAAATTAGCTGGTGTGGTGGTGTGCACCTGTAGTCCCAGCTACTTGGGAGGCTGAAGTGGGAGGATCACTTGAGCCTAGGAAATGGAGGCTGCAGTGAGCCGAGATTGCACCACTGTACTCCAGCCTGGGCGACACAGCAAGACCCTGTCTCAATTAAAAAATAAAAAGTATCAGAGCTGAGTGTGGTGGTGTGTGCCTTTCTACTCAGGAGGCTGAGGTGGGAGGCGCTTGAGCTCAGGAGTTCAAGATCAACCTGGGCAACATAGCAAGACTCTGTCTTAAAAGAAAAAAAGAATGCATCAGTGTTGTGATCTGAAAAACATCAAATTAAGAAAATGGATGATATAAGAACCAAAAATGGGGAAAAAGACAAAATACATATCACTATCTTTGATATCCTGTCTGGGAATATGCTTTTTAAAATAACTACTTAATTGAGATATAAATCATGTACCAATACAATTCACCCATTTAGAGTATTAATTTCAGAACTTTTTCATCACCCCAAAAAGTCTCTCCCTATCCTCTCCCCACCCCAGGACCCTGGCAACCAGTCTGTTTTCTGTCTCTGCGGATCTGCCCTGTTTCTTTTTTTTGAAATGGAGTCTTGCTCTGTCACCCAGGCTGCAGTGCAGTGATGCAATCTTGGCCCATTGCAGCCTCCACTTCCCGGGTTCAAGCTATTCTCCTGCCTCAGCCTTCCAAATAGCTGGGATTACAGGTGTACGCCACCATGCCAAGGTAATTTTTTATTTTTAGTAGAGACGGGATTTCACCATGTTGGCCAGGCTGGTCTCGAACTCCTGAACTCAAATGATCCTTCCACCTTGGCCTCCCAAGTGCTGGTATTACATGTCTTTTTGGTGTAAATGGAATCACACAATGTGTGGTCTTTTGTGTCCAGCCGCTCTTACTGGTGTCACGTTTTCACGATTCATCCACATCGCAGCATGTACCAGTCCTCCATTCCTTCTCTTGAATCAATATTATTCCATCCTATGGATAAGCCACATGTTGATTATCTGTTTATCAATTCATGGACATTTGCTGTCTGAGTACATGTTAATTTTTTCTTTTTGAGTCAAGGTCACTCTGTTGCCCAGGCTGGAGTGCAGTGGCTCACTGCAGCCTCAGCTTCCCAGTCTCAAGTGGTCCTCCTGCCTCAGCCTCTCAAGTAGCTGGGACTAAAGGTGCGCAGCACCACGCCTGGCTAATTTTTGTTTGTTTTTGTAGAGACGGGGTTTCACTATGTTGCCCAGGCTGGCCTTGAACTCCTGGGCTCAACGAATCCACACACCTTGGCCTCTCAAAGTGCTGGGATTACAGGCATGAGCCACTGAGTCTGGAAACATCTTAATTTTTAAATATACGACAATAACAACAAAAAACCCTACACATGCCGTACATATGTGTTTCTTTGTCCCGTCACGTGGATGGGCTGATCGAGAACCTAAGAGGGCTAGGGACTTGCCCTAGGTCACGCTTGGGAGAATGGGGGCAGCACCAGCCAGAGTGGCCACGTGATAGGGGCATTCTGACCAGTCCATCAGCTGCTGGAGGGGTCTCAGGGAAAGGCTTGAACCTCAGAGGGATTGGTTCATACCTGTGACTGTAGCATCCCAGGCTTGTTCATTTCCAGACAGCAAGCAAGTCACTTTCCTGAGAGGCTGTGTAACCTTGTGGTGAACAGCATGGGCTGTGCAGCCTATGCCCAAGTTCAAATCCAACCTCTGCCATCAACTTGCTGTGTGACCTTGGACAAGTCACTTAACCTTTCTGTGCTTTGGTTTCTTCAACTAAGAGTAGTGTCTACCTGTTGTGAGCTTGAGTAGCTTAATTGATGTAAAGCTGCAAGGACAGTTCCCAACACATAGTCAGCACTCAAGAGGCGACGGCCAGACCAGGCGCGGTAACTCATGCCTGTAATCCCAGCAGTTTTGGAGGCCGAGGCAAGTGGATCACTTGAGCCCAGGAGTTGGAGACCAGACTTGGCAACATGGCAAGACCCTGTCTCTACAAAAAATACAAAAAAATTTAGCCGGGCTTGGTGGCAAGTGCCTGTAGCCCCGCTACTTGGGGGGCTGAGGTAGGAGGATCGCTTGAGCCCAGGAGGTCGAGGCTGCAGTGAGTCAAAATTGTACCACTGCACGCCAGCCTGGGGAATAGAGCGAGAGGGAGCTCTGTTTTTTTTTTTTTTAATAGAGATGGTCATTTTTATTTTCTGGTGCTTAAGAGGGCATTAGGGCATTCATGTCTGTAGCTCTGAGTGCTGGAGCACAAGGGTGCAATTCTCTCACTGAGTTTTCATTTAAAGGGTCTTGAATGACTGGGTGAGCCTGTAATCCCAACACTTTGGGAGGCTGAGGCGGGCGGATCACCTGAGGTTGGGAGTTCAAGACGAGCCTGACCAATATGGTGAAACCTCATCTCAACTAAAAATACAAAAAATTAGCCGGGTGTGGTGGCTCATGCCTGTAGTCCCAGCTACTCAGGAGGCTGAGACAGGAGAATCCCTTGAACCTGGGAGGCGGAGGTTGCAGTGAGCCGAGATCGCACCACTGCACTCCAGCCTGGGTGACAGAGTGAGACTACATCTCAAAAAAAAAAAAAAAAGAAAGAAAGAAAAAGAAAAAAGTCTTGGGAAGCAAGAAGGAAAGTGCAAGTCACCTTCTTCTCATTTCGCAGATGGACAAACTGAGGCCCAGCTCCATCTAAAACAAGCCTGAAATCCTAGGAGAAGGATGGTGGATTCCCGCCAGGGAGCTTTGTCAAGTGCCTCTGTCATCTCCACTTCCTGGATCAGTTACATCACACTGTCCAGGGAAGTGTCCTGGGGGATGGCCAGATCAGCGTGTTCTTGGTGGCAGGAGGTGGAGATTCTGACGGTTGTTTTCACAGCTCAGGAGGACAGGCAGCTCTCACCTCTGTTTGCCTCCCTGGCCAGTGCAGCCAGCTCCTGAGTCTCCTGGTTAACTAAGGTCTCAGACCTCAGGCTGAAACTGCTCCCCTGCTGTGTGACCTTGGGGTGGTGGTCACCTAAGTTCCCTTAGCCTCAGTTTCCTGCCTGGAGAGATGGGAACGATGATACCTGCTAGGTATTGCGAGGCTTAGAGATAATGGCAGCCTAGGGCCAGGCACCGAGGAAGGACTCAAAGAATAGCAGCTGCTATTTTTAAATTTAATTCAATTAATTATTTTTTCGAGATGGAGTCTCAGTCTGTTGCCCAGGCTGGAGTGCAGTGCTGCGATCTTGGCTCACTGCAGCCTCCGCCTCCCAGGTTCAAGCGATTCTCCTGCCTCAGCCTCCCAAGTAGCTGGGAATTACAGGTGCATACCACCGTACGCAGCTAATTTTTGTATTTTAAGGAGAGATTAAGAGATTAAAGTTTCACCATGTTGGCCAGGCTGGTTTCGAACTCCTGACCTCAGGTGATCCACCCACCTCGGCCTCCCAAAGTGCTGGGATTACAGGTGTGAGCCAGCGTGCCCGGCCCCAAACGTCTTGATGTCTTTTTCTCTCTCACATGCACTGCAGCTGCTGCAGCAGGAAGGCCAGGTGACCTGACCTTCAAAATACCCAGAATCCGACCACTTCTCACCAAGGTCTGCTGCTGCCACCCTGCTTCAAGCCCCTGAGTCCTGTGCCTGCACCCTTGCAGTGGTTCTGCACTGGGGTCCCTGTGTGGGCCGCTGATTCCCCACACAGCAGCTGGAGGCATCCTATTCAGCTGGAGTCGGGTCACGTTGCTGCTCTGCTCAAGAGCCTCCCATGGCTCCCACCTTACTTGGAATAAAAGCTGATGTCCTGACGGTAGCCTCCAAGGCTCCGCGTGATGTGGCTCCATTCTCTCTCTGTCTTCTTCCTCCCTGACCATCCCCTCCCTTCATTCTGCTGCAGTCACACTGGCCTCTCTGCTGTTCCTGCTGCACTCGGGGTACCCTCCTGCTTCAGGGCCTTTGCAACTGCCCTTTCCTGCCTGTCTCCGTCTTCCCCTAGATATCAGGGTGTCTCACCCCCTTACCTCCTGTAAATATTTGCTTACATGTCACTTTCACAGAGAGGACTTCCCTGGCCCCTCTATCAAAAACCACACCGCCTGTTTTTGTTTTTTGCGATAGCACTTGCCATTATCTTACCCGCCACTTCCCTGGTTAGTGCCTGTCCCCCACCTCCAACCGCACCCCACTGGACTGTGAGCTCCAGGAGGACAGGGTTTTTGCCTGTTTTGTTTCCTGCCGAATTCCCAGTGCCTAGAACAGTGCCTGGCATAAGGTAAGTGCTTCAATAAACATCGGTTAATTCATTACCAAGGGAAATGAACAAACGAAATAGCTGAGAAGCATAAGAACAAGAGGAAAAATGCTAAATGATCCCCCTGCTGTGCAGGCATGGGGCTGGGGAGCATTGCAGTAGCTCTGAGAGTGGGCTCTTGTAATGATTGTGACTGATGAGCCCCGGGAGACCTTGCTCAAAGTGCCTACAGTGGCTGGGGGTGGTGGCTCATGCCTGTAATCCCAGCACTTTGGGAGGCGGAGGACGGCGGATCACCTGAGGTCAGGAGTTCGAGACCTGCCTGGCCAACATGGTGAAAATCTTTTTCTACTAAAAATACAAAAATTACCTGGGCGTGGTGCCACATGCCTGTAATCCCAGCTACTCAAAAGGCTGAGGCAGGAGAATTGCTTGAACTCGGGAGGCGGAGGCTGCAGTGAGCCGAGATCACACCACTGCACTCCAACCTGGGCGACAGAGCGAGACTCAGTCTCAAAAAAAAAAAAAAAAAAATGTATTCGGGCATAGAGCCCCTCTCTTCCAGAGGAAGGGCCCCCTGATATCTTTCTGTTAGCCCCTCATGCCTGCTCTAAGCCAGTCTCTGTTTCCACCATCTGCTCAGCTTTCTTGCTACCCAGTTTTCACACATTCATCATTCTAACTGCAAAAGCACCCTAAATGTTCTAAAGACCCAGTGCTTGATAAGGCCCCTGGGGTGTTTTTTGCCACCTATCCTTCCTTTTGCAGGACCTGTGCTTTCTGCACACACTCCACTTTTTCCAGCCCCTGTGCAAGTAAGGCTCCACCCCAAACTCCCTACTCAAGGACAGTGGTTCTCAAAGTGGGGCAATTTTGCAACCTGGGTGTGGGCATTGGCCAATGTCTGGAGACATTTTGGGGTGTCAAACCTGGGGTGGAGGGTGCTATTAGTATCTGGTGGTGGAGGCCAGGGATGCTGCTATGCACAGGACTGGAAGATGTAACATGATCTCCTGCAGTGCATACAACTGCCCCTCACACCAAAGAATGATCTGGCCCCAAATGTCAGTAGCGCTGAGGTTGGGGAACATGGGGTGAGTCCACCTCCAGGTGGGGCACTTGTCATCAGATACCGGTAGAGTCATGAGTCCTGGGTCTGGAGGGCTGGAGGGTCAGTCAATTACCAGAATGCAAAAGTCTGAAAAACATCTCAAAAGACCAATCTAAGGTTCTATAATAGCAATGTTTCTAAGGGAGTAATTGGGGAAGTCACAAATCTTGTGACCTCTGGTCATATGACTCCCCCTCTTTTTTTTTTCTTTTTGAGACAGGGTCTCACTCTGTTGTCCAGGCTAGAGTGCAGTGGTGCGGTCACAGATCACCGCAGGCTTGAAGACCTGAGCTCAAGGGATCCTCCTGCCTCAGCCTCCTGAGTATCTGGGACTACAGCTGTGCCGCCACACCCAGCTAATGTTTTTTTTTGTTAGTAGAGATGGGGTCTCAGTATGGTGCCCAGGCTGGCTTTGAACTCCTGGGCTCAAGCAGTCCTCCCACCTCAGCCTCCCAATGTGCTAAAGTTACAGTCATGAGCCACCACTCTCAACCTCACATGACTGTTAAACAGTAAGGGATTACAGAGATTACATTTAGATTTTAGCAGAATTCAAGCCCCTTTCATAATCTTCATTTCATGATCTTTTATTAGTTTTACAAAAGTGATTTCAGGCCCTGAGCAAGGAGGGGGTTAACTTTGCTTTTTTTGTTTGTTTGTTTTTTTGGGTTTTTTTTTTGAGACATTGTCTTACTCTGTTGCCCAGGCTGGAGCACAGTGGCATGATCATGGCTCATTGTAGCCTCCACCTTGTGGGCTCCAGTGAGCCTCCCACCTTAGCCTCCTTCAGAGTTGGGACTACAGGTGTGCATCATGCCTGGCTAATTTTTACTTTTTGTAGAGACAAGGTCTCACTATATTGCCCAGGCTTGTCTTGAACTCCTGGCCCAAGCAATCCTTCCATCTCAGCCTCCCAAAGTGCTGGGATTATAGGTGTGAACCACTGTGACTGACTTTGCTTCAAAGTTAAACTATAAATTAAATTCTCATGGTGGGCCAGGCATGGTGGCTCCCGCCTGTCATCTCAGCATTTTGGGAGGCCAAGGTGGGAGGACTGCTTGATACCAGGAGTTCGAGACCAGCCTGGGCAACATAGGGAGACTCTGTCTCTAAAAAATAAAAATAAAAATAAAATTAGCTGGCACGCACCTGTAGTCCCAGCTACTCTGGAGGCTGAGGAGGGAGGATTCCTTGAACCCAGGAGATTGAGGCTGCAGCGAACTGGGATTGTGCCACTGCCCTCCAGCCTGGATGAAAGAGTGAGACCCTGTCTCGAAGAAAAAGGATTCCTCCCATGGTTGGCTTGGCCTACACCTGGGAATGAGGATGGCCAGCCCGTGAGGCTAGAAGCAGGCTGGAGTCCGCTGGGCTGGACTTCTCACTGTCATACTCTTTGCAAAGGCAGTTTCAGCCTCTGTGAACTCTTTCAGCTCAGACGCTGTGGCTATGAATTTCTGTCTCTTGGGACAAGAGCATCCAGGTTGGAGGTGGGGTCCCTGGAAGATTGGTCCCATGGCCTATTTGCTGGGCAAGCTGGAGCAAGTTACTTAACCTTTCTGTGCCTCAGCTTCTCCCTTGATCACCGATTCCTTTCTTTTTCAAGGGCAAGAAGACAGAGGGAAAGTTCCTCTGTATAAAGGTTTCAAACGTAAACACTGACAAGGGGCCGACCAAGGGGCAGTTCGGTGATGGGGCTGCAGTAGGGAGAGGTCAGGACAGTGAGACGTGTAGAGCTTCTACAGAGGACTGTGTGCCCCAGCTCCAGCCAGGGGGAGTGTGACCTCCCAGTGTGAGACCCTCTCTGGTCTCCAGTGATGTGTCATCTTGGCCAGGGTTGATAAGTCTGAGAGCTTAGCTGAGATGCTCTGTTGTATTGGGTGTTGGGAGACCTGCACCCAAATTCTGGCACAGTTATTACTCACTAGCTGGGGCTGCCTGAGCCTCAGCTCTTTCGCCATTTAGTGGAACTGAGCCTTCAGCCTTGGGAAGCGTATGACGAAGAGTCCAGGGTTAAATCCGCAAATCGGGAAAGGCTAATCTCAGGCATCAGAGACTTCGTCCCTCTTCTCCACGCAATTCCCTTGCCCCGGGAACAGGAAGGTCAGCCGGGGGTGAGGATGGTGTAATAAAGCTTAATGAATAACCCAGGAGACTGGCCAGGGTGGGTGTTCGGCGGCCCAAGGTGTCAGGGACAGGGGCTGGCTGACGAACATGGCTCTGGTGGGGACGGATCAGTGACCTGGCCCACCTCTCCAGCCTCATCTGCTCTCTGATGCAGCCACGTGGCTTCTCCAGCCCATTCTCTTCCTCACCCAAGTCAGGAGCTCTGGAGCCTGGTCCCTCTGGGTCTGAGCCCTGGCTCTGCTGCTGCTGTGTGACCTTGGGAAAACCACTTGGCCTCTCTGGTCCTATTTCCACAATGTAGGGTTTATTATAATACTTACTTTTCTAGGGAGTTGTTAACATTCTGTGATATAATGACATCATGATACTTCGAACATTCACGTGCCACCTTTGCAACTTTTGCCATATTTTCCCATCACCTCTTTTATAATCATAATACAAAACAATAGCAGCTGGGCGCGGTAGCTCACGCCTATAATCCCACCACTCTGGGAGGCCGAGGCGGGCAGATCACTCGAGGTCAGGAGTTTGAAAGCAGCCTGGCCAACATGGTGAAACCCTGTTTCTACTAAAAATACAAAAATTAGCCAGGTGTGGTGGTGCAAGCCTGTAATCCCAGCTACTTGGGAGGCTGAGGCAGGAGAATCCCTTGAACCTGTGAGGCGGAGGTTGCGGTGAGCCGAGATTGCGCCATTGCACTCCAGCCTGGGTGACAGAGTGAGTGAGACTCTGTCTCACAAAACAAAACACAATAAAACAAAAGCAACAGCAGCGAACACAGAGCACTAACTACTGTTCTAATATTTTACCTGTATTAATGCATTTGATCCTCACATTGACTGTACTAGGGAAGTAGTATTTTATCCCCATCTTACATTTGCGGCAACAAGGCATAGAGAGGTTAAGTGACTTACTCAAGGTCACAAGGTCACACAGAACGTGGCAGAGCAAGTATTTGTATCAGAGCCTGGCTGTAGGTCTGTGTTTTAACTACTAGGTATGCTGCTTGTTCATGCCAGAAACTACTACTACTATTATTACTACTAATAATTTATATATATTTATGTCTCTATATAAAAATATATATATTTATATCTATATTTTTAAGACAGAGTTTCGCTCTTGTTGCCCAGGCTGGAGTGCAATGGCACGACCTCGGCTCACTGTAAACTCCACCTCCCCGGTTCAAGTGATTCTCCTGCCTCAGCCTCCCAAGTAGCTCAGATTACAGGCGCCCACCACCACGTCCAGCTAACTTTTTGTATTTTTAGTAGAAATGGGGTTTCACCGTGTTGGCCATGCTGGCCTTGAACTCCTGACCTCAGGTGATCCACCCGCCTCGGCATCCCAAAGTGCTGGGATTACAGGCATGAGCCACCATTCCTGGTCAATTAATGTATTTTTTAAGGAGGCTCCGTTTTTAAATTTTAATACCTACCTTAGCTTCTTCCTAAGCCATCATGCCCATGAAACTATGGGTCTGATATTTTACATGTACATACACACACATATGTATACACATATATATACACCTACATACATACACATATCTTTCCTAATGCACACAGAAATAAATCACCAACTGTTAAAAAATCTTTGGGCGCTGGGCACAGTGGCTGTTGCCTGTAATCCCAGCATTTTGGGAGGCCAAGGTAGGAGGATTGCTTGAGGTCAGGAGTTCAAGATCAGCCTGGGCAGTGCAGTAAGACCTCGTTTGTAAAACAAACAAACAAACAAACAAACAAACAAACAGTGTGGGATATGCTGGACAGCACGCATCTGCTTGTATACAGTAGACATGCATTAAATGCAGCTAGTCTGCTTCTTGTCAAAGCCTGAGCTGTGTGCTGAGTCTCTACCTACTCTACCTGATCTTGCCCCACCCCCTGCTACCCTATGGGGACTTTCTGCCCTCTGTCATCTTAGGACGTGTTAGAGTTGCCACCGAATTGGGTGTCTTCCTTTCCCCTCCATGCTGGGGGCCACTTCAAGGCACAAACTGGATTGTATCACCTCTGTGTCCCCAGTGCCCAGTCCAGGACAAGGCACCCGACAAGGATGGGCGTGTGTCCAAAGCGAGGATGGGTATTAAATTGCCAGAGTCCACATTAAGGATCACGGCCAAGCAGCTCCATCTAGACCCCAAGTGACTGGGAGTTAATCATCAAACCTGGGGAGATCAGAAACAGCCCAAGAAGGGCTGCCAGGTCTTCCTGGACCCACTTTCCCCATGGGGAAACTGAGGCCCAGAGATGGGCATCACCTGCTCAGGTTTACCCAGTGAGATGGTGCACAGACAAGACATTAATTTGACCATGTCATGCCCCCCACCTAAAGCCTTCTGTGGCTCCCTAGTGCCCCTGGGTAAGGTCCAAACTCTGGATTGATACAGGCGTCCCTGTGGACTCTGATCTCTGCTCATGTCTCCAGCCCCAACCCCACCTGCTTCCCCACCCCTGCCTTCTCCCTCCCAGTCCCACTGGATACCTCCCCGACCCTGGAACACTCCATGTTTTTCATTTCCAGACCTTTGCACTCCCTGTGCCTGACTCCTGGCTCCACTCAGACTTCCCCTCCTGCAGGAAGCCTTCCCAGCCCCCCAGGGCCAGGCGGGGTGCCTGCTCTGGGTTCCACAGCTCTGCCCCACCCCGCCAGCTGCCAACATCTGATAGCACTAATAATTACTCTCTAACGTCCCCGAGGGCTTTGTGAAGGCAGGGGACAGGCTATTTGGTTTGAGGCCAAAGGTCCAGGGATTGACACATAGTAGGTGTCCAATAAATATTTATTGAATGAGTGAATGATCAGTCATTCATTTGAGTAGCAAATAATTGCTTGGGTTCTTATGTCATGTGTAAAATATTTGAGACGGAGAGGTGCTTCAGACAAAAATATACCTTTCCCATGTGACAAATAATAATTGTTTCCCTGGCTGGGTGCGTGGCTCATGCCTGTAATCCCAGCACTTTGGGAGGCAGAGGCAAGCAGATCACCTGAGGTCAGGAGTTCAAGACCAGCCTGGCCAGCATGGTGAAACCCCATCTCTACTAGAAATACAAAAATTAGCCGGGCGTGGTGGCGGGTGCCTGTAATCCCGGCTACTCAGGAGGCTAAGGTGGGAGAATCACTTGAATCTGGCAGGCGGAGTTTGCAGTGAGCCGAGATCACACCACTGCACTCTAGACTGGGTGACAAGAGTGAAACTCTGTCTCCAAAAAAAAGTTTCCTTGTCCTTGTTTTCCCATCTCAGACCTAAGCTGACCCCAACAGTGGCTCAGGGGAAGTGGATGGCATCCGGGACAATCACTACCTAAAATGAGAAGATATGGAGATGCCTACATCCCGGAAGAGATGGCCCAGGGCGAGGGGTAAAGGCTGTCTCTGCCCCTTGCTGGCTGGGAAGCTTTGGCCAAGTAAGTTCCCTTTTCTGAATTTCAGTTTGCTCATCTGTCAAATGAGACAGGGTGGTGCATGAGTCAGTCATAGGCAGTGCCCAGGAAAGCAGTGAGGGTTGCCCTCGTCCCCTCTCCTCCTCCATTTTCCCCTGGAGGCAAAGGGTCTGGAGCTTTCTCTTTAACAAAGGAGGAGGGGCCAAGGTTGTCGGAAGCTGCAACAGAAGCTGGACAGAGCTGGTTCCTGGACAGAGCTGGTTCCCGGGCAGGCTGGAGGGCAGGAGCTGGGGCCACGCTGGTCTGAGATAGTGGGGCAGGAAGGTAAGAGGTCTGGGGCCAGCTGGGGCCCCTGGAGCTCAGTGTGTGTGTGAATGAGAGGCTGCAGGAGTTTGGGAGGCTTTGGGCAAAGTCCAAGCTGAGCAGGTGGGAGTGAGAGGGGCTGAGCGTGGTCTAGGCCCTCCTGGGAATGTCGATTGAATTCAGGGTGCCCTGCTGAAGAAAGTGTTGTGCTGGGGACCCTGAGGGGTGAGAGCAGGTTCTGCCTGCCAGAGGGGCAGGGCTGGGCATTCTACCAGCCAAGGGGCCAGCCCGAGGTGTCCCAGCCCTGGCACTAGGGATTTGGCTGTGGAGTGCCACCAAGGTGGCCTCTGGGGAAAGACTTCGGGGACAAGGGAGGTGGACAGCATTGGTGGTCCTTACCTCAACTCATAGACGTGATAGGAATGGCCCAGTGACAAAAGAGACTTAACCAAGGTTGGCATGACTGGGACTTGAGCCTAAGCCCCCTGCTTTCCCCTGGGTTGTTCCACAGCAGGGAGGACCCAGGTCCCCCATTTCATCCCTGGTGGCTGCCATACTGGACAAGAGCTCTGTGTCCCCCAGCCAAGACCGCTCAGTGCCAGACCTCAGGTGCCTGATGGGGTCTGGGGTTGATAAGGCTGTTGGCAACTTGGGGCTTTTTCATTTAACTGATTCCTGCTGTCCTCTTGTAAGTCAGTATAACCAAGAGGGGTGGGGAAGCCTGGAAACGGAGCCAGGAGCATTTGGTTCCAAAGGACAATTGGCAATAAATATTAAATGCCAGCAGCTTTCATAATAGCAATGATAACACTACCATATTAGAGAAAGTATAGCATCGCGGTTAATGGCAGATGCCAAAGACACTGCCTGGTGTGAATTCTGGCTATGCTGTTTCTAACTGTGTGACCTTGGAAAAGTTACTTAATCTCTCTGGGCCTCAGGTTCACTGTCTATAAAATGGAATCAATGGTGAGTTGATGGCACGCCTGTTGTGAGCCAACAGGTGGCTCACACCTGTTATCCCAGTGTTTGGGAGGCAGAGACAAGAGATTGACCTGAGGCCAGGAGTTCAAGACCAGCCTGGACAACTCAGCAAAACTGCATCTCTAGAAAAATTAAAATATCAGCCGGATGCAGTGGTGCATGTCTACAGTTCCAGCTACTCAGGAGGCTGAGGTGCGAGGATTGCTTGGGCCCGGGACTTCAAGGTTACAATAAGCCATGATCGCGCCACTGCACTCCAGCCCAGGCAGCAGAGTGAGACCCTGTCTCTAAAAAACACACCAAAAAACAAGAAAGAGGAAGGCTTATGGAGTAGGGGGCGTTCATCCTGACAATCCCAGGATCCCCAGGGGCAAAATGTGGGGATTTCACCAGAAAGGAAGAGACCCATTTCCAAGTGGACAGACACCCAGCGTGGGTGCCCTCCGTGCAGGCTCATTGAATCCTTACAATAGTCCTGCCATGTACACGCTCTTCTTGCAGTTTGTTGTGTGGTTGGTTGGTTGTCATTTTTTGGGTCTTATTTTTTATTATTTTTTTTTTAGATGGAGTTTCCCTCTTACTGTCCAGGTTGGAGTGCAATGGCGCGATCTCGGCTCACAGTAACCTCGCCTCCCAGGTTCAAACCATTCTCCTGCCTCAGCCTCCCAAGTAGCTGAGATTACAGGAATGCGCCACCATGCCCGGCTAATTTTGTATTTTTGGTAGAGACGGGGTTTCTCCATGTTGGCCAGGCTGGTCTTGAACTCCCGACCTCAGGTGATCCACCCGCCTCACCCTCCCAAAGTGCTGGGATTGTAGGTTTGAGCCACTGCACCCTGTCTCAGTTCTTAGTTTTAATGGTCACTTCCTCTAAGAGGTCTTTCCTGACCTCCATACCCAAAGTAGGTCCCCTTGTTCTTCTCTTTAGGACTCACTGTATGCCTGTTTCCCTCTTAGCAGTTTTCAACATTTCTGATTATTTTGTTTGTCTATGCAGTTATTTGTTCAGCACCCATCTCCTCATCAGACTGTAAGTCAGCTCCAAGGTTGATGTCTATTTTGTCCACCGTGGTATCCCCAGTTGCTAGGTCAGGGCCTGCACCTTGTAGGTGTGCTGTAAACATGCTAAAGTAAGGGTGAGCAGGTCACCATGCTCAAAACATGACACAAGTTATCAGTGAGATAACGTTTCCAGAGGACTCAGCCAATGACTGGCACATAGTACGGACTCAACAAATGACAGATGTTATTCTCTCTCTCTTTCTTTTCTTTTTTTTTTTTTTTAAGACAGAGTCTCACTCTGTTGCCCAGGCCAGAGAACAGTGGTGCAATCTTGGCTCCCTGCAACCTCCGCCTCCCAGGCTCAAGCAATTCTCCCACCTCAGCCTCCCAAGTAGCTGGGACTACAGGTGTGCACCACCACACCCGGCTGATTTTTATATTTTTAGTAGAGACGGGGTTTCACCATGTTGGCCAAGCTGGTCTTGAACTCCTGACCTCAAGGGATCCACCTGCCTCAGTTGCCCAAAGTGCTGGGATTATAGGCATAAGCCACTGCACCTGGGCAATGTTATTCTTACTAATTTACACCAAAACCTGTGAGTTGGGGACTGTTTTTATCCCCATTTTAGAAAAGGGTAAACAGGCACAGAGAGGTTGTGACACTTGCTTGGGTCACACAGCCAGGAAGTCAGAGCTGGTTTCTAATTTTTGTTTCTGATCGACCCCAAAGCCTATGCTCTTGGGGTCCAGGATTGAGCCGAGGCCAAAGCTGGAGTATGCTGCATTTGGGGATCAGTGATGATCCATGGGCTTCTTTCCCCTGATTCCCCAAGCTGAGAGGTGCTCTGGATGGGACTGGGAAGAGGTGGCTCAGGCTGTGCCCTGCCTGAGAGGGCCCTGAGAATTCTCAAGGCTATTCCCACAAGGGCGTGTGGTCAAATTCAGGGCCAAGAGAGCCCGATCTCTCTGATCTTGAACCCCAGCCATGACTTAAGGGTGGACAAGAAGTTTAGATTTGTGAGTGGTAAGGGGAGGTTGCAGCGCTCCCCCTAGCGGCCAATAATGGAATGGTGGGGACCGGCCGAGTGCTTTTCTGCCTGGGAGAAGAGGGGCTGGCTGTATTTGTTCCTTTTTTTTCCTCTACTATTTTTCCTCCCTCTCATTTCCTCCTTCTCTTCTTTTCGCCCTTTCCCACTGGTCCATTCACTCACAGCTCCTTGGCTTCAAACCTCTCAATGGGTTGAGCACGGTCACGGATGTAGGCCCAGCACTTTGGGAGGCCAAGGTGGGCAGATCACTTGAGCTCAGGAGTTTGAGACCAGCCAACATGGTGAAACTCTGTCTCTACAAAAATACAAAAAACTAACCCGGCGTGGTGACGTGTGCCTGTGATCCCAGTTACTCCGGAGGCTGAGGCAGGAGAATCGCTTGAACCCGGGAGGCAGAGGGTGCAGTGAGCTGGGATTGCACCACTGCACTCCAGCCTGGGCAACAGAGCGAGACTCCATCTCAAAACACCTCCACCACCTCC
>NW_012105919.1:4473769-4479393 GCF_000951045.1 Mandrillus leucophaeus
AATGGCAGCACCCCAAGTGCATTTCTCCCTCGAGGTGGTCCTGGCTGCTGTTCTCTGCAGAAACTTTTCCTCTTGGCTCTCTTCCTGTCATCCATTTCAAAGTTCCCCTTTCAAGAACCCACAGATGGAGAGAGAGTTAAAAGACCCCTCAGCCAATCTGAATTCACGGATCTGATTTGCATCCTGATTCAAACTGTGAAAAACCCCAAACCACAACCAGCCACAGAATCAGCCTGATCATATTTAATGTGATGATTTGAAATGTGAACAATTACCAGACACTAGATGATATGGAAAAAATTGTATTTTCAGATGTGATCATAGCGTTGTGATTACATTTTTTTAAAAATTAGCCTCAGTGAGGTATAATTTACATAAAATAAAATTAGCCCACTTTAAGTATAGAATTCAATGTGTTTGAACAAATGTATGTACAGTCATGAAACCATATGGTTACATATAAAAAAGGAGTTCTTAGGCCAGATGCAGTGGCTCACGCCTGTAATCCCAGCAGTTTGGGAGGCTGGGGCAGGAGGATCCCTTGAGCCCAGGAGTTTGAGACCAGCCCCAGCAACATAGTGAGACCCTATCTCTACAAAAAAGTACAAAAATCAGCTGGATGTGGTTGTGTTGCCTCTAGTCCCACCTACTCAGGAGGCTGAGGTGGGAGGACTGCTTGAGCCTGAGAGGTCAAGGCTGTAGAGAGCTGATTCCAGTACCGCACTCCAGCCTGGGTGACAGAGTGAGACCCTGTCTCAAAAACGCAAGTTCTTTACCTCTGGAGATACATGCTGAAATATTTACAGGTGAAATAACATAAAAGAAAAAGATAATAGTAATTAAGGGGTAATAATGATACAGGAAGGGGGAGTGGGCACCGATAGGAAGCGAGTTAGACCATGAATCGATTGCTGAAGCTGAAGGGTTTTTGCTTGTTTGTTTTTGAGATGGAGTCTCACTGTCACCCAGGCTGGAGTACAGTGACACAACCTTGGCTCATTGCAGCCTCGGCCTCCCAGGTTCAAGTGATTCTCCTGCCTCAGCCTTCTGAGTAGCTGGGATTACAGGTGTGTGTACCATCACTCCTGGCTAATTTTTGTATTTTAAGTAGAGACATGGTTTTATCATATTGGCCAGGCTGGTCTCGAACTCCTGACCTCAAGTGATCTGCCTGCCTTGGCCTCCCAAAGTCCTGGGATTACAGGTGTGAGCTGCTGTGCCCGGCCAGCTGAAGGTCTTTATATGGTTCTCAATACTTCTGCTACATTTACATTTTCCATGACAAACGTTTGTACAAAGCTTTCCTCCTGAGACATGTCTTTCCTGACTGCTCTCGCTACAGTAGCACCCCATACCCTCTGCAAGTCACTCCTATTTGAAATTCTATGACTTTTCCTAGTGGGAGGTTTTTATGACTCGTGGGTCCCCAAAACTGGAAATGCCTGGCACATGGTAGGTGCTCAACAAGTATTTCCTGACTGATGAATGAATTCTCCCACTCTCTCACTCATTCCTCGCCACATATTGGCCACTTTCTACATCCCCGACACAGCCACACTTATAGAATGAAAGGACTGCAGGCCAAATGTCTTTGACCAGATAGGGAAACTGAGGCCCAGAGAGATGCAGATACTTGACTGGGATCTCACAGCTTGGCAGCTGGATGGAGTGAAGGGCACCTAAGCCAAGGGCTTGCTCTACCTTCCCCTCTCTTGTCCCGGTTAAGGGAACTCTTGACGGGGACTGCCTGGGTGGTGAACTTCGTGTCCTCCTGCAGGCTATCTACCTGGTCTCCAGAATGGATGGCCCTGTGGCGGAGCGTGCCAAGCAGGAGCCCTTCCACGTGGTCACACCTCTGTTGGAGAGCTGGGCACTGTCCCAGGTGGCTGGCATGCCTATCTTCCTCAAGTGTGAGAATGTGCAGCCCAGCGGCTCCTTCAAGATTCGGGGCATTGGGCATTTCTGCCAGGAGGTGAGGGTGTGTGGGCAGAAGGGGAGAAATGAGGTTGTGCAGGAGGGAGGGAAGAGTGAGGGGTGTGGGCTGGGGATGGGTTTGGGCAGGAGGAGAAACATGAACTCGTGCAGATGGGAGGGGAGAGGTGAGGGCAGGGCTGTGGGCAGGATGAGGGGTAAAGGAGTATTGGGAGTGGGATGGGGAGATTCTAACCCCATTCTACATAGGCCTTCATGACAACTGCTTGGGTTAGCCCTTAACCCCATTCCTTCTCTTCCCAGATGGCCAAGAAGGGATGCAGACACCTGGTGTGCTCCTCAGGTGACCCCACCCTTTTTTGTTTCATGGGGGTCCTCAGGGCAGAGGTTAGGGGAGGAGGAGCTGGCTGGAGCAGCACTAGATGTCCAGGGTTGGTCTCCTCTTAAAGGTACAGCCTCATCAAGGTCATTGATGAGATGACTACTGTGTACATCCCATTCCTAGCCTTCTCCCATAGTTCAGGACTCACGGTGGTAGCAAGTGCCAAAAACCCAATTCATTTAGGTTTAAGCTACAGGCTCTAAGAATGGAAAATTCTTGGGATAAGTGGCTTTCAGGCACAGGGGGATCCAGGAACTCTCCTCTCTGTCTCTCCTCTGGGCTTTGTGCTCCTGTATATTAGCTTTATTTTTAGGTGGGCCTCATGGTAGCAAGATGGCCACCAGGAATTCCAGCCTTGCATCCTACCGCCCTCCGAACCCTAGGGAAAAGGGAGCACCCCTTCTTGATGCCTCGCCTCAATCCTGGAATTGGTCTTTTTTGGCCCTGCTTGGGTGGTGTCTTCATCCTTGAACCAATCATGGGTTGGGGGATTAGGTTCTGATTGGCTCAACCTAGATCATGTGTCCCCCTCTCCAGTGGAGGAAGGAGTCAATGGGGCATATAAATGTTGGGGAGGAGTGACTCTGAAGGGATATGGAGGGGGAGGGAAAGGCATGTTAAAGGCCAATGCAACTCTGCTCACTGCCCCTTTCCTTGTTTCTGCACAGGAGGTAACGCGGGCATCGCTGCTGCCTATGCTGCTAGGAAGCTGGGCATCCCTGCCACCGTCGTGCTCCCCGAGAGCACCTCCCTGCAGGTGGTGCAGAGACTGCAGGGGGAGGGGGCCGAGGTTCAGCTGACTGGAAAGGTAAGGGCCCCGGGAAGGGGAAAACCATCTGGAGTGGGCTGCTCTCCTTCACCCCACCCCACCCCTGTCTTCTTTTCCTTTCAATGAGCTGTGGCTGGGACCCAGTCCTCTCTCAGGATAGCTGAGCTGAGGGGGGAATGAGGTGGGATGGGTGTGGAGGGCTGGGACCTCCCAACTTTCCTCTGCCCACCCTGAGAGTACCCTCCATGTGTGAACCAAGAAAAATGGGAAGCTGGCGATGGACAGGAGACTGTCTGTCTCCTTACATCCTTACCAGCACCTGGTATTATCCACTTTTAACATTTTTGCTGTTAGATAAGACAAGAAGTATCAAGATGATGGCAGCATCAGTTTTCATTCTGAGACCACCCCAATAGAAATGATATCCTCTGAGAAAGATATCACTGGTTCCCTTTGTTCCCAAAGAAACAGAGACACAGATACAAAATCTTTCTTCTGAGAAGAAGGAAAAAAATCATTCAAATAATGGAAAACAGATTTTTAAACATCTTGAAATTAAAACTAAAAGCCAAACTATGGTACCCTAAAGCTGGTCCCAAATACTTCCTGTATATAGTTTCTTCCCTTTCTTCTGTCCTTCCTTCCCTCCTTCCCTTCTTCCCTCCCTCTCTCCCTCCCTCCTTCCCTCTTTCCCTCCCTCCCTCCCTCCCTCCGTCCCTTCCTTCCTTCCTTCCTTCCTTCCTTCCTCCCTCCCTCCCTTCCTCCCTTCTTTCCTTCCTTCCTTCCTTCTCTCCCTCCCTCCCTCCTTTCTTTTTCTCCTTCCTTCCTTCCATTTCTTCATCCATCTAACCATCCTTCCATACATCACCCTTTCTCCCTTCTCTCTCCCTTCTTTCCATCCATCCATCCATCCATCCATCCATCCATCCATCCATCCGATATTCATTGAGCACATATTCAGTGCCTGCTATGTTAGACATTCTAGAAACACAGAGATAATAAGACATGGTCTTTACACTCATAAATTTCAGAGTATTATGAGGAGACACACAGGTAACCAGATGATGGTAACAAAGTGTGAAAAGTGTTGCCACGGGGGAAGCACAGGGCACCAAGGAAGTCAGAGAGAAGGCATGTTGTTTGAGTCAGCTATTGTTGCTTGGTAATGCTGCATAACAAACATCCCCCAAATAGCAGCAGCTTATGAGAACATTTCTTCTCATGCTTTGGGTCTGTGGGAGGGTTAGGGTGGTTCTGCTTCAGAATGTGGGGAAGGAGTAAGGTCTGCAGATGTCCCCTGTGTCTTCCCCAGCCAGTGGCCACCGGGCACACATTCTTCTCAAGGGCAGTGGCAAGAGGGGTGAGAAGAAACACGTGATGCCTCTTTAGACCTCAACCCAGAACTATCACACTGTCAGTTCTGCCATATGCTGTTGGCCAGACAGCTGAGACCAACATTAGTGGGGAGGGGACATGTGCTCCAGCCACTCTAGTGAGAAGAACAGCAAAGCCACATGTCAAAAATAAAATAAAATAAAATAAAATAAAATAAAATAAATAAATAAATAGAGAGATAAAAAATCTGGGCACTGTGTTGTGCACCTGTAGTCTCAGCTACTCAGGAGGCTGAGTTGGGAGGATCACTTGAGCCCAAGAATTTGAGGCCAGCCTGGGAGACGTAGTAAGAACATGTCTCTAAAAACAGTAACAAGCCACATGGCAAGGTGTGGGTGTATGATTCTAATAGAGGGAGGGAGTGGAGAATTGGGCAGTGGTCAAACCAATGGGCTATGCCTTAGATTTGGCGAAAGGATCCAGGAAAAGCTCCTGACGAGGTTGCCCAGGGTTGGGTACTGAAGGAGAAATCTGAGTCCGCACAGTGGAGAAAAGGGAGGGAATGATCTGAGTGTGAACAGAGGAAAGGGCGTGGGTGAAGGCGTGGCGTGGATGAGCACACGCATTCAGGCTGAGCCCAGCATGGGGCGGGAGATGGTGAAAGGTGAGGCTGAAGAGAGGAGAGTTGCTCCATCAGGCAGGGTGGCTTGGAGGTGAAGCTAATGTGTTTCCATCTGAGGGCACTAGGGAAGCATGAAAGGAGTTTGAGCAGGGGAGGGACCTGGTTGGATTGTCACTCTGCCCGCTCTGGGGCAACGCAGGAGAGGACCCCGAGAGGAGGCTGCTTGGGGCTCTACAGGTGAGAGATGTCAAGCACTACACAGGCGTGAATCTATCTTTTTCTTTAGTTTTAATTTCAGATTCAGGGATACATGTGCAGGTTTGTTACATGGGTATATTTCATGATGCAGAGGTTTGGGCTTCTAATGATTCTGTCGTCCAAGTAGTGAACATAGTACCTGACAGGTATCTTTTTTTTTTTTTAGACAGTCTTACTCTGTCGCACAGTGGCACATCTTGGCTTATTGCAACCTCCGCCTCCCAGGTTCAAGCAATTCTCCTGCCTCGGCTTCCCAAGTAGCTGGGATCACAGGCACCCACCACCACATCCCCAGCTAATTTTTGTTTTTCATTTTTTTTTTTTTT